>NC_140583.1:505201009-505418876 GCF_964204655.1 Triturus cristatus | reverse complement strand
ATGAACAAGTTACTTACCTACAGCAAAGCGTTATCTGGTAGAGACAATATCTAGCTCCAGATTCCATGCAGTCCCATCCATGCCTCTGTGGAGTCATTTATAGGGCTAGGTTTGTTCCATTTACAGGGCCCTAGTTTGGACACAAACTAACCAGTTCACATCATGGCTCTGCTTTTCTGGCAGGCAAAACATGAAAAGTAACTGACGTCCACGTGCCTGGGTTGCACCTATATAGGTGATGTCACATCTGGCACCGACGATGCCACACGGAGCCGAATGGAGCCACCCAATGGCGCACAGGGATATCCTTATGCCCTAGGCCCCATGGGAGGTACCTAAGGAGACCACCCCGAGGCAACAACCAAAAAGAAATTGGCAAAATTGGTGAGAACCCGCAAGGCTCCATGCAACATAAAAAGAAAATGTTGTCTTCCGGGCTACTTTGTTCTATTAATGGGTGAGGGGCTGCAAGCTCCACCATCCCTGGCCTTTACAGGCCCCGGAGAGCCCATCCCTGGGACCGTAATTAATGTATATGAGGAGCGCGTCTTGTAGTATGCTGTACTTACTGCTCCAAGCCATTATAAGACATCAAATAGAATACTGTACACGTAATATTCCAAGTGACATATTGTTGGTGTCATGACTTCTTATCTGGAATGTTGACTTTCAAGAAGTCAGCTGTTGAATGTACTGGAGCTGTCTAAGTAGGCTGAGGAACTTCTTAATAAATACTACTTGGATTTATTCTTCTACCACCTTTTGGAGTGATTTTTACACTGCTCCCCTCCTTGAGCCTTCAGAGGCCCTGGGAGCCCACGCCAGGGGCCGGCATTTCTAAAAATGGGGAGTTGGGCAATGAAGGCCCCCCCCCCCCTCCGCGAGCCATGACAGGCCCGTGGATGCCCCCCTCCTCTCCCAGGCCCGCAATTTATACAAATGGGGAGGGACCTTTTGCAGCCAACCTCCCTGAGACATGACAGGCGCCGGGGAGCCACCCGCTGGGCTGAAATATTTCAAAATGAGTAGGGGGCCTTAGCAGCTCCCTCCCTGAGACTCTAAGGGCCTAAGGAGCCCACCCCGTGGCCAACATTCTTCAAATTGGATCCTCCTTGGGTCTTTCCTGATTTCGCGAATCCACGCGCCAACAGCAGTGCTGTGATTGGATGGCCCAAACCGAGAGAAAAGTTGCGGCCGCCTTTTTGTTCAATGGGACTCGGTTCCCAGCTGTGAAAATGCAATTACATTTTGCCACAAATTTGCGGAGGATCCGCAGCAAAAAAAACCCAAGAGAAGGAGACCCTGCTTTGGGTTTTTTTTCTCTTTTTTTGCTGCAGATCCTCTCTGATTTGGGGCAAAATTTAATTTTCACAACTGGGAACTGAGTCCCGATGAACAAAAAGGCGGCCTCCTTTGCTCGTGGGTGGGCCAGTTCCCGGGTTGTGGGTGGGATTGATTATGTCAATATGGGGGAGGGCCCATGGCCCCCCCCTTCCCAGGCTGATGAAAGCCCCCCTTCCCGGAGCCATTAATAGGCCCTGGGGACTCCATCCCCCAAGGCCAGCTCCTGCTATGTCCTGGGGTGCCCACCCCCGAGATATAGTGGTTTTCCTGCCCTCACTGGCATTGGCAGGGAAACCTGTGTTTGCTCTTGCTTTTTCAGAAGCAATTTCGAATCTTCCTCCAAGCAAGTGCAAGCATGAAGTTCACTCGCAGCTGGCAGGAGCTTTAAAAATGCTCCTGCCAGCAGGTAGCAGTCTTCAGATCTGTTTCCATGCCCTCAGTGATGTGGGCAGGAAACAGATCTGAATATTGCTCCTGCCCGCAGGCAGCAGCATTTTTAGTTGCTCCCTGCGGATGGGAGCAATGGAGGCTCCCTGGATGCTGAGAGCCAGCTGGGTCCATGGAGGACTTGGGGCTTCCCACAGTCCCCAACAAGATTATGATGAGCCCCAGGGCACCCACCCTTTGTTGGCTGGTACCCTGGGATGAAGTCTCCGGGGGTGAAATCAGCCTGTGGAAGGGGACTGTGTGCCCTCTCCGCCTTATTAACTTTGGCTGGGCCGTGGGGGATGGGAGCCCCCCTCTCACATTTTATTAAGACAGGGGTCCCTGGGGCTAAAAACTGCCCTGGGAGAGAGGGGCACATCCCCTCCCTTAACAAATGCACTGTGCCCCAGGGCCAAAATTGGCCCAGGTAGGGGGGGCACTTGCCCCCTCCCCCACAAAGTGTTCCAAACCTGGGAAGAGGCGGCCCGAGGCCGAAATCAGCCCGTGGAGGGGGGCTGTGTGCTCCAATCCCCCTTTAGAATATGTCTGGGCCCAGAGAGATGGGGTCCCCGGGGCCAAGTTTGGCCCGGGGAGGGGGCCTATATGTCCCCTCCTCCGTAAATATAATGGTGGGCCCTGAGGGAAAGGGTAGAGGGGGCAAACACGGCCTGTGGAGAGGGAGTCTGTGCCCCCCCTATAAAATGTGTCAGGCCCCAGGGGATGAGGTCTCTGGGGCTAAAATTGGCCCAGAGAGTTGGCCGCAGACCATATCTTGTGGCCAACGCCCTTCTGCGCATCGCCAAATTGGCGTGGAGTTAGTTGCATGTGAGGGGTTGGCTTCACCCATGCGCTGCAGCAGTTGGATTAACATATGGTAATTAAACATTACTTTTCGTTCAAAAAAAACCTAGAAATTCACTGAAAAAAATAAAGGTGACAGGGACGTTATATGGTTAGGAAATAGCATTTAAAAAACGTAGAGATTCACAGAAAAAACAAAGGTTACAGGGACATTTTAGTTGGGATGGGCGGTGAACTTCCCACTGTCAGTGGAGTTTTGTCAATGCTCAGAGTTCAGTTACAAACTCTGATTCTGCCGCGTGGCGGAGTTTGCCCCACTCCCCACCACGAGTAATTATGGCAAGCAGGGCGAGAGCCACAGGTGCTCACAACCAGTCAAGCAGTTCAAAACATACTCAATTGGGTAGTAGTAAAGTGTAGTGATCTTGCATTCGTCTGAGGAAATCACAGGATTGTCTAATGGAGTTCTTATTATTCGATTTCCTGTAGGTTGTAGAACATCGGAGATTGTGGTTCAACTTTCGATTGGCTGAGGCTATGTTTACTGGTTGTTCAATGGCTGTGGTAGTTTTATGGGAAGTGGCTTAGAAATTGTACCTCCTGCATGTACCAGCTTCTGTGTGAATAGGGCAAGCAGGCGCCTGACTCTTGAATGAGTAAGTGACTTTTGAGGCAGCATCAAGGTCAGTCGGAGGCCCCCTGCCGCACATTAGCTGAATATACCAGATGACATCCATTGAGAGTTAGTCTGCCCTGATGAACATCTGCTTCCTCTTTCGAGGCATTGCACCCTGAGGACTAGTGCAGGCGTGCTATAGCTGCAGCCAAGCAGCGGTGGGAGCGTGCACCCACATATGTGGCACACACCCAGAAGCCTGGAAGGGGAGCATACAGTGGCGGCCCCAACTCACATAAGCTGCTGGGGCACGCAAAGATCAGCGCTCTCCCCTAAGCACTGAGACAGCAGCTGTCAGTGCCATGGTGGGCAGGCACTTCAAAAAGAGGTGGCGGGCGAGCCCTGTGGCAAGCAGAGGGTCAGGCATCCTTCTGCAAAGCATTGAAGCAAGAGCACAGTGCATCTCTAGAGCATGACGGCTGCGAGCATCCACTCGACACAGTGAGTATACAGTGCTTTCGATGAACGCCGGCTGTCAGCGCTTTTCTGCCGGAGATTGTGCACCGGCTGCTGTTGTGGTCCCTGTCTCCCTTGTTGGCATTTTATCATATGCTATAGCATCCCTGAGCAAGACGCACCCTCTCTGTGGCAGTCGGGATAGGTGTGAGGGGAGTGGGTAGGTGGGTAGGTGGGTGATCTCCATCCCTGGGCCTGAGGTGAATCTCCCAGCTCATTTGCATCTTATTCATGCACCTATCTGCCCTGTCTACGTGAGTAACATCTCCCCTGCCTTTGTACGCTTTCTTCCGTAGAGTAATATAGAATCTCTCATCACCTGTGACTGTAAGTTCTTGCCGTTCAGCGGCATGCCTACATTGCCTGGAGTGCCCCTGATATTTGCTTGCTGGTATTTCCGGGTCCTGCCAAGGTACCAGTTTAGCTTACTATTACGGGGTTGCAAGGGAACACCTGCTTGCAATAAAACTAGGGCGGAGCGGAACTCCACGGAATTCCACTGAGTTTTTATGCAACTCCGCGGAATTCCGCGTAGTGTAACTCTGTGAACTCCACCAACCCGTAATTATAGTTAGGTTCAAATTTTACACACACAAAACCATAGAAATATGGCAGTTATAGTTAGAGTTATTGCAAATAACTATAATTTGCGCCCTAAGGTATCTATAACTCGCACACACAAAATGAAGCTACCATAAATGAATAATTAATTTCAGAAAAGTGACTGAATTCTCACAAGCACTAGGAACTAATTAGTAGGATTTGGGCATCTCAAAAAATGTAAATGACTGTCCTCACACACCACCAGGTGTCATGCTTCATCATTGGCAGTCCTCGCACTCTAGAACCTACATTTGGGAGAGAGCGTGCCTACACCTGGAGAAAGGGAGGCACTGCTATATTCTAAGTGGGGGCCCTTGAGAAAGTGATTGCTTAAAAACCAATGTAAACACCAAAATACATTTATTTGCTAGGCATTTACTTGGTATTAACAAGGGAGGAGGGTGTGGAGCCCTACTTCCCTACTTCCCAAGCCTTAATAGGACCCGGGACCCCCACCCCCGAGGCCATTTACAATAAAAAAAGCAGAGGTGGGCAGCGCAGCTCCCCCTCCCTGAGCCTTCTCAAGCCCTGGAGACCCCATCCCCCTGAGCCAAACCCAATAAAAAAGGAAATGGGGTTACTCAGCGACCCTTCCCAAGCATTCTCAGAACTCAGAGATCCCATCGCTGGAGCCAAACCAGATAAAAAAAGAGAAGCAGGCCAATTGGCTCCCCTCCCCGAACCTTAATATGCCCCGAGGACACCATCTCCCAGAGCCACACCCAATAAAAACTAAAATAGCGCTGCATGCCTCCCTTCCCTAAGCATCATTAGGTCCTGGGGACCCCAACTCCCGGTCTGCACCTTTTTAAAGTGGAAGGAGACCACTTGGCCCCCCTCCCCAAGCCTATTATGGCCCCAGGGACTCAATCCCGCGGAGCCTGCATCATTTGTAGGTGGGTGCCACAGTGCCCACCAATGTCATCCAACATGCACACATTGGGTGCCGTGGAGGGAAGCTCCAGGGATCCCGCTGCTCCAGGTGGCTCCCCACTCAGGCGGGAGCAAACTGTTGTTTTTTGCCCTAAAAACCTAATTCCGTCACTTATAACACAAGCACTAACTCCGAATATGACAGTTTGCTACCCTTTTTTTTTTTATATCTCCCACTAAAAGCATGGAGTGGTTTGTAAGCACCGATTGTAGCACATGAAACATGGTTGCAAATGCATATATTATTTCTTAATACATATTTATAAATACGCTTGTTTCTCTCTTTTTCTGGCTGTCTTTTTTGCTTGGATGCAATGTTTGTCTGTATTTATCCTTTGCTTCTACTTTTATATTTTTCTTTATGTGACATATATATGTACATAAATGGAATTAGTGTAATTCTTGAACTAATAATACTCAAACAGCTTTGAAAAGCCTCAGGCCTGCACGTCATTGAGGGGCAAAGCATGTGTTGTCTGGTCTAAGTTCTCTGCTGCCTTGCAATTAAACAAAGGCTTTCATTTGTTTTCAACTGCATTGAAATAAATATATGTGTAGATTAGTATGTAATCTCTGATCACTATTTTATTCAAAAAATATCATACCACATGTTTATTATTATAATTATTGAGAATTGCTTTTTTTTACCTTTACCTTACTTAATTATAAGTCTGCACTTAGCTGTACGTCTACACTTAGAAATGGGGAACAACAAAAAAGTATAGGTTTACAACTAAGGGCCCGATTCCGATGTCGGACGTACCGGAGTCCGTCCGACATCCGTTTGGAACTGGAACCGAACGGCCTCCTGTCATGGGATCCAGACCAGGAAGTAGGATGCGACCGAACCCTTTTAGGTCGCATGCCTATTCTTTACAATGGAAGCATGCATTCCAAAAGGAATGCATGTTCATTGCATAGAGCAGAGGTGCAGTTCATCCCTGCAACCCTTCGCAGGCACCTCAAGGTGCATGCCACCGGGTGCAGGGATCAACAGGGGGCACCATAGATGCCCCCCAAGCTGCCATTCAGCGGCCTTGCACCCATGGGGGACATACTGGGGGCCCCCAAAGACAGATTCCCAATGCCTTTCTGTGTCGTAAAGGCCGGCACAGAAAGGCAGTGGGAAACTGCCATTGTAATCCCTCGGCTGGAAAGAGGGAATACTGAGGGCTTTCTGAATGGCAGACAGGCTCGGTCGGAAAGGAATCTTAACTGGCAATTCCGATGTGTCTGAGCCGTTTCCAGCCGTATCTGAATCTGGCCCTAAGTAAAAGATGAGATTTACATATTGGTAAACCGACGTGTAAATGTACATTTGTGAATAGACCTCTGAGTCTGTGGGAATATTATGTAGAGGGGAAACAGCCTTTACCATTTGGTTGGAACTCCGCATGCCTTTACCACGCAGGCTGAACCACGCAGCCAACATTTTACAACGAATATGCCTTTACCACACATACCATTACAATGAATTTCATTGTAAAGGCATGATTGGCAAAGGAATTTTCGTTGTAAAAGTTTTAAAGGTAATTACATGTAAGTATTAAAGGTTCTAAGTGTTTTAAGTGTGTGTGTGTGTGTGTGTGTGTGTGTGTGTGTGTGTGTGTGTGTGTGTGTGTGTGTGTATATATATCGGAAAGTTGTTTTTTTGGGTTTAAGGTAGATGAGAGTTTATGGGTTTTGCATTGTAGGAGTTTTTTAGGGCTTAGAGTGGGTATTGGGTTTTGAATGGTAAGAGAATTTTTAGGGTGGGTTTAGGATTTTGGGTGGCAAGGGTAATTTTAGTGGGTAATGTGGGTATGGGTTTTTGGGTGGGAATGATATTTTAGGGTTTAGGGCGAGTATGGATTTGTGGGTGTTAAGGGTTTTTTAGGGTTTCGGGTGGGAATAGGTTTTGAGGTAGTAAGTGTAATTTTAGGGTTTCTGGCAGATATGGGTTTTTGGATGGCAAGGGTATTTTTAGGGTTTAGGGCGGGTATGAGTTTTTGAGTGCGAGGAGGGTTTATGGTGGATATGGGCTTTTGGGAGACCAGAGTAAATTTAGAGATTTCAGGGTGGGTATGGTTTTTTGGGTGGTAATGGTATTAGGGTGGTTATGGGTTTTTGGGTGCTAAGGGGTTTTTAGGGTTTAGGGTACATATGGGTGTATAGGTGGCAAGGATATTTTTAGGGTTTAGGGTGGGTATGGGTTTTTGGGTGGTAATGGGTGTTTTTGGGTGGGTATGAGTGTTTGGGTGGTAAGGGATTTTTAGGGATTAGGGTGGGTATGGGTTTTGGGTGCTAAGTGGTTTTTAGTGTTTAGGGTGGGTATGGATTTTGGGATGTCAAGGGTATATGCATGTGTGTGTGTGTGTTTATTCATATATATATTTATAATTAGATTTGGGTTATAAATATATATTAAAAAATGATTTATCTTCAGATTCCTGTGGAAGGCCGGGGTCCCTCATTTGAGGAGCACGTGTGGTTACCTTCGATTACGGGTTGCCTTGCGGGTGTGGTTTTTCTATGTTGTTGTGTGTGTATAAAATGAAACCGTATTGTGGGCTTAGAGTCATGTGGCCCACGTCGTTGATGCCTCCTGATTTACTTCTCTGCAACGCCAAGTGCCCTTTTGTAAGTTTGTCAGGTGCTCCTGTCACTCTAGCGGCCGGCCGGAAGGTTGTAGGCCCATACTTGTATATACTTGAGATTGCAATAAACGGTTTAAAAAAAAAAATGATTTATATATGTAAATATTTACAAATATATTTATTTTTTAAAAATTGAGGGAGAACATATAATAAATCAGCTGGTCAGAATTCAAACCAGCTGGTCATTCTGGTTGGCTTCCGACGGACTCAAGGAGCCAGTCGGAGGCCGGCCCGTAATCCCAAAGAGCAGTCTTTCCACCCTTGGGATTATGATGCACGGTTTCCGGCAGGGTTTTCATGATGGCCTTTCCGACATGGAAACCCTGTCGGAAAGTATGTTTAGGGGCCCCTAGCAGGGCCCCCTTGTGTGCGCGGCCTCTGGTTGGGGGCCGAGGAGGCACCTATGGTGCCACCCTGTTAATCCCTGCACCCCTTGGCAGGCATCTGGTGTGCAGGGATTAGCACCACCTCCCATTTCCATATGGGAGCATGTACTAGGGCCAGTTTACGACGGTAACACATGCTCCCATAGGGAAATGTCAAAATGCGACATAAGACTGTTCGTCGCATCCTAATCAGGCAGTCTGGACCGCCGACTGGGGATCACTTGGTCCTGTTTACGAGACGTCTGACCGACATTGTAATCGGCCCCTATGTATTGGATTATATGGAAGCTTTAATAACCGAGGTTATTGAAGAATCCAAACTTTTTTTGTTGGTTGTGTTTTAAGTAATGTACCAGTAGTGGTCTCATTATATCATACCCATAAATAGTACTTACCATTCAAATTAAAGGAGAAGGCATTCTTTTGCTGGCCTCTATTTACATTTGTGTTTGGATATCATAGTTTCCCTTGGATAAAATGCTTTTCAGTTGCATAGTCCGTCAGTTTATGTTTTGTTCTCTCAAGATGTGTTCCCTTTATGTGTTTTTTTATGTTATGATCCGAAGTGTAAATAACTGTCCCTTAAATACCAGCTTTAAAATAGTCACAGAGCACCTAAAGCTATTGTATAGTTGAAGAAGAATGCAGAATTTGCTCACCTTAAATTCGTGAAAGTGAGGTGGTCATAACCGTGATTTTAGTCTGATATCCTTTTACTGGATTATTTCTCTCAACATCAAGCTGAATATATCAGAGATCAGATTTGGGTACTAATGCATTACTGACTGTATGAAAGTTGTTCCCCTTATTGAAAATAATCGATCTTTCTTTATGTCTAATAAAATGAGGAAAATTCTGTATGGTCCCTCTAATCTGGTCTAATAAAACATTTTGGTCATGCAAGTCCGTAAAGGAAATACCCTGAAATACCCTGAATTTATTTGGCAATGATGATTGTCTTTTCAGTGTTTCACCAACTACCGTCCGTTTGATATAATATGGTCAATGGAATCCCAAATGTTGAAGAGTTTGTGCTTGGAGCAACACAAATATCATGTTGGTTGACATAGAGGGTGCGGGGAAGCAAGGAGGCATTTTTGAGTCTGAGAGAGAGATTGGCTGATAAATAATTACGCATATTCTACTTTTGGTGTTGAACGAGGTTTTTAGAGGAGCTGTATTTGGTTTAAACTTTGCCTCTTTACTTTTTCTGTTCCCATTTCAGGAGGGGGACCAGCGTTGGATCACAACTGTTGCCAAAGCTTTGAATTTATTGAACTCTCTTTTTGGACCATTCTCTAAGACATACGGAATTGGAAGATGCTCTAAGGTGAACTAAAGGGGAAAAATATCTGTCATTTTCTTTGTTCCAAGTTATTTTATAAGCCACTGCGTGAATGCAAATGTGTGCTAGGCACTGACATATCTCTAATTCTTTTCCCTAATTCTTTTCTTCTCTGTGACTTATTGATTATGAGATAACAGTTCTCCAAAGTCTATAAACAATAATATTCCCTGCTTTTTTGTGGCTAGCATATTTACTCTAAAACACAAAATATTTGACTTGTTTCAGCAGCTTTACAACGTTGACATGCCCGGCTTCCCTGCCAACCTGAAATAGCTTTCATAAAGCATGCAGTGATACAGAGATGACATTATTTACTTTTGCTAGTTGATGTTCATTTTGATTTGTATCATGAAAATACATTTTGAAAAAGTAAACAGAAATAGATTGCCTAGAAATGCCTATATTCTAATTGATATTTTGTCAGTTCCTGTTAAAGTGCCCTTAAACATGGTATGTCATAATAACACAAAACGACTGGAGTTGTGAGTAGAAATGGGATTCCGAGTCACACCAGTATATGAATTAAAATTCGACAAGCTGAACTAACAAGAGTTCAATTGTTGAGATTCCTTCTCCTTTAGAAATTGTAATAATTAATATTATTGGTATGATAAACATTTCCTTAACATGACACTTGTTTTCTTCATTCTTCGACATTTGATCTTTCTTTGATCCAAATGTTCAAAGCAGCTGCTTCGATGACATCTGCTGAATCGGACTCATTTTTTTTCCCTGTACGACTAAATTGTCGGTTTTAAGGAAGTACCTGGCTCCTTCAAGTACTGAGTGTTACGGGCTCAGCCCACTTATTTTAAATCTATGCTTTCTGTTTCTCATGCTTATTTTAGTTTAAACTTTGTTTCCCCAGTATACTCCTGGCTCAGGGGAGCCTGAACCACGTGCTAGGGGTTGCCGGGCCCCGTTTTGAATTATTCTGTGCCCAGTCACTGTTTTCTCCAAGCGCGGACTCGCGGTACACTCATTGGATACCCCCGACCACTCACTCCCCATGCCGGCTCTGAAAATGACTGGAGGACCGCGTTTGCACCACAGCTGCTTTGATGACGCGCTGAATCGGACCCTTTTTATTTCCTTGTACGCCTGTATTGCCTGTTTTAAGGCTGTGCCTAGCTCCTTCAATACTGAGTACTACGAACTCTGCCCGCTTATCATTTATGCTTTCTGTTTCTCATGCCTAATTCAGTTTAAACTTCGTTTCCCAGTATACACCTGGCTCAGGGGTGCCTGAACCAGGTGCTAGGGGTTGCTGGACCCCAGTTTGAGGCATTCTTTGCCCAATCTCTGTTTTCTCGAAGCGCTGACTCACGCTACACTCAGTGGATTGCTCCCGGCCATGCCAGATGCCAGCTCTGAAATTAACTCGCAGACCACAAGCCCATCTGCGCCCGAATGCTGCCCGGGTCAGGAACCCTGGCCAATTTTCGAAATATACAAAATAAATGCTCCTCCAACTAAATACTGTAGGTAAGATTTCTTCATGTAATCCTTTTACTTTTAATTTGATGGACAATAACTATGAGTGTGCGAACTGCCACGATTCCTGTTCTTTGGGTCTAGCGCAAGGTGGGTCTCACCGAGAACAGAGTGATCCCTTCTCAGGCCTCCTTTGACTCAAAGACGAAATTGAACTGTATTTTGCTGAACACAAGAATGGCAATTAAACACCAATATTAGCTCTTTGATTATCTGGACTCTTACACCCCCGATATTTATTTTTTAAGAGAAACCTGGGCAAACAAGCTTTCCGAACAAGATTTACATAGGTTGCACCGAGAGGGAAAAACAGGCCGGCGGATTGGCAATAATCGATAGGGATAATCTTGAAATTGTGTCTGATCCTCTCATTACTGTTGGCTTTGAAGCTCTTTCCTTTAACTGTAAATTAAATCATCATGCCATGTTTTATGGCCTATTGATTTAACCACCACCTGGCCCTAAACTGAAGTTTCTTGAAGCTATCAGCGATTTTCTTGAGACTAGTATACAATATGCCAACAATACAATCTTAGGAGATTTTAACTTTTATCTGGATGACGAGTGTAGGAGAGTAGGGTCTGCTTTCTATGTTCACCCCCACTTTTTGCTTTTGCTTTACTGGTTTCCGACTTAGATGTGGCTGTGGGCCTGCTAATCAGACCCACAGCCCTGCTGTTCTCTCTCTACATTAATACTATGCACTTTAGGTGCATAACCCAATTGGATAGGATCACCTGATTGGCCCCTGTACAGTGTACCTTAGGTACCCAGGGCATAGGTGTACCCTAGGCCTACCAGGGGCTGCAGCATGTATTATGCCACCCCTGGCCTGGCCTTCCATTATGACACAACTGGCTGATCACTCAGCTGGGGCAAGGTTGTGTAATCACCCCTTGCTTAGGTGTAGTATTCCTATACCTAACTTACATATAGACACATGTGTACCTATCAGCCACTCCTATGGCAGGCCTTAACAATCCTGGAGGCAGAGTGCTTGGTAACATGTGAGATGGTGCTCTAGCATGAGCTGAGCCTGTCTGCAGCTTTCGGAACCATGTCCTTATAGCTGTTCTATGATATAGCCTACCATATATTCTTAAAGTGCCTTATAATCTTAAACGGTTATGGTAACTATGGTTTGGCTTTATCAAAACATGTCGTGTAAGGTGTCTAACACTTTGGAATAATACCCCCATCCCATTTCTGGGGATGAGGATATTATCCCTCCCTTCTAGAGGGAGAAGACATGTTGTAACCTACTTACCCGGTTAAAGTTAACCAGAGCCCCAGCATCACAAAATGGATGCTGCTGCCACAGACACGAGTCTGACCTCCTGCTGCTGGGAGTGATCCCGACAAGGGAGGCTTGGACAATAGGTTTCCTGCCTTGGGAGGTGCTAGCACCACCCCAGACAGGCCTTAGTGTATTGGGGCAGGGAGGGATGAATAGAATGAGACATGCCTGGGGCACACAAGGTGTCCCGTGCATAGTCCAGTTCAAACCGGTGCTGGGGCACTCCAGCCCCAGTCCTGGCGCGAAACTGGACAAAGGGAAGGGGGTGTAACCACCCCCCTCCCAGGTCCCACCCATAAGGCGTGACCTAGCAGGTATCCCAGCCCCCCAGATTAGTATAAGAGTGGGAGTTGGGCCTCAAGACTTTAGATTATCCTGAACCTGCAACTTGAACAGAAACTCTGGACCTTCGACATTCGACGAAAGAAGAAGACTGAAGAATCTCCCTTGTGGCCAAGGAGTGGCTACCCTGTGCAAACAGGCACCATCAAGAGACTACCCTTTGCTTTGCTAAAGTTCTACGAGGGACCGACTGCAGAGCCCGACCAGAGCCTTGACTTCCAGACTTCTCCGACCCTGATCCACATCCACAGCCGTGCTGAGATCCGTGGAGGCGACGAGAGACGTGGGATCGGCTACCTGGGAAAAGTGGCTAGTATCTTCAAGCGCAGCTTCTGAGGCACCCTCGAAGTTGTGCACCGGGGATTGAGAAGCCCCAACCCCAAGCACCATCTGCACCGAAGATCAGCCCCCCACACTCCACGAGTCCTGCGTGGGGCCCTTCTGCATTTTCCTGCTTGCCGCGTCTGTCCGGTTGCTTGCCCGCTGGCTAGTGGCCTTTGAGACGACGCACCCTGCAATCTTCAGCGCTGGTTTGGCTCCTCCAGACTGGCTCCCGCTTCTTTGAAAAAGAGAAGCACCCCAGACCTTCCTGGTCTGCACCAGAAGCAAGTCCTCCGTTCTTCGTGGGTTCCGCTTGCCAAGGCTTGGTGAGTCCTAGTCCAACTTCGACGCTGCCGACAGCAAGAGCCTTCGTGGGACAGCTCGCCTCCTGGTCCTGGTCGTCCTCGACGTTCCCTGGTCCTCGTGGCTGCAGCGACAAGCTTCACCTTCACCTGCAAACTTCACAACATCGCCTGGTTCCTTCCTGGTTCCACGTGGTCACTGGCTAGTGACCTTGACTCTGTCCCCTCTGCTTGCAGGTATCCTTTCTTCCTGATCCCAGCCTTGGGATCCACCGGACACTCTTCACTGACTGCCTGTCAGCATCTTTCTTCAGGCATCCATAGGAGTCGACGACGAAACCCGACGCAACTTCACCCCTATGCACCCGCAGCCTGTGGGCTAGGTAACTTGGGTACTCCGGTGCTCATCAGGATAGTGACTATCCTAGTGTCTAGTTTTCCAGTCTCGACTTCCTAGCTACTCCGGAAGTGTCCTAATTCTATTTAATTCAAAACCGTACTATTTCTATCGATTATACGCATTATGCGTGAGTGTTTCCACTCTGCACCTGAATCCCGTGGGCCTCCCACTTCCTGGGGGAGAATGTCTGCATTGTCAGTATTCCGTCCATCATTTGTTTGTTGTAACGCTTTTCGCCCTAAGTGGGATGGGTATTCCCAGACGTGGGACCCGTGCTCACTACGCCACTGGAGTCAAGCTATCCTGGCTGATGACGGCTGATAGCCAGAAACCGGTCCTAGGATGCTTGATTCCGGTCCAGGGAAGACATGGCTTGGCAGTTCGGGCTGGACTGTTCCCATGAGGCACAGGTTCAAGACTGATTTGCATATGGCCATGTCTAAACTGGGGTGGTGTAGTGGGCAAAAGAACGATGGATTTAACCCAGATCTCTTGACTGTGGGAGAATGTCTGCATTGTCAGCATTCCGTCCATCATTTGTTTGTTGTAACCCTCCCACTTCCTAACCTTTGGTAGTATAGTGTAGCCCCAGCGATTCCCTAGGCCTAGGCCTATCCTATTTCCGTGACAGTGGTCCTTATACCACTTACTTAGTATATGGTTTGCGTGGCCCCTAGGGCCTAACTGTATTACTTACCTGTGTGACTTAATGTATGCTTGAATAAGACTGTGTTGTACTTGCCTCTAATCTCATAAAGAGTGCTGAGGGTTGTCTAGAATAAATACACTTTATTTTGATATATATCTGTTGTGGTGTCCTTTCATTTGGTATTCAAGGGATTATATATGGTATCACAGCTGGCTTCACATGCCATTCAGAGTTTAACCTAAGACTGCTCTTGTCCATGCTACCACTAGGATAGCTGGTCTATAAGGTTGACTTTACAACCAATCACCATAAGGGTATTTGGACTGATATAAGGTGTACACTAGAACTAGTGACATCATACATCAGGCCAACTTCTCACATTGGTGAGCAGCGGTTGGGATCTGAGCTTGCTGTTGTAATACCATTGTAATCTTGAGATACTAAATTGAAAGATCACACAGATATTGTTTAGGTACATATAACATAGATTATAATACTTAAGTCCTACTGGACCTAGTGGTTGTAGGTTGAAGGGAGTAACACACCCTGACTACAACTACTAGAGAGGTTTAGTAGATACAACTAGTGTAGGTAGGTGCACACACCTCACCCTCACTAGAATCATGTCCCTGAATGGAGATCACACTGATGCTCCCTCAGGAGAGGAGAATCCTAGACAGGTTCCCTCTAGATATGATGCATTCACTTTCCAGGAGATGAGACAACTGTGTACCTCCAGGAGATTAAAACAGGGTTCCAACCCTACCCTTAGACAGCTAGTGGAGCTTCTGGAGGCCTATGATGCTGAAAGAGCTACCAAGGATGGTGCCATAGCTGTAGATGAGGGTCTACCCACCACAGAGGAGTCAGATGGGGCTTCAGATGAAGAGGTAGACAGCCAGGGCCAAGTAGGAAGACTTAGCCAGGCTAACTTAAGTTTACATGGGAGTTTGCATGGGGTCCCCCCATACAGACCCCAAGTGGGCTTAACCAGAGAAGCAGGAGGGACAGATCCCCTTCAAGGGAATCCATCCACTCCCATGTCTCTAGCATCTCTAGTGTTTCCTCTCATAGGGGAATGACTTCCCCTGAGAGAAAGGAGCATGAAGCCAGAATGAGGGAAGCTAATCTGAGGATTCAGAGGGAAGAACTTGCCCTTGCCAAAGAGAAGCTTGCTCTGGCTAGAGAACAAAAATTAAGTGGGTTAGAACCCACTGGTGGCAGCAATATCCCTAAGGATAGAGACAGGCACTATGATAAGAGAAACCTGAGCAAGATTGTCCCTCCCTACAAGTGTGGGGATGACATCCACAAATGGATAACTGCTTTGGAGAGAGCTTGCAAAGTACAGCAGGTACCCCAAAGTCAGTGGGCAGCTATCTTGTGGCTCTCCTTCTCTGAGAAAGGCAGAGACAAGCTCCTCACATTTAGTGATGAGGATGCAGATAATTACACTGTCCTGAAGAGTGCTCTAATTGATGGGTTTGGCCTAACCACTGAACAATACAGGTTGTTGTTCAGGGATACCCAGAAGACACAGGCTCAGGACTGGACTGACTTTGTAGATTGTGCCACTAAGGCTCTGGAAGGCTGGCTAGTGGGAAGTAAGGTTAAGGACTATACAGGATTGTATAATTTGATCATGAGAGAGCAAATCCTTAACAACTGTCAAAACCAGCTACTGCATCAACACCTGATTGATTCTGATCTGACTTCTCCCCAAGAATTGGGAAAGAAGGCAGATAGATGGGTCAGGACTAGAGTTAAGCAGAAAAACCAGAACCAGGTCGGTGATCAGAAAAAGGCAGACCAGAAGGGTAATGATCAGAAACAAAAAGACCAAAAGTCTTCACCAGGCCCCCAAAAGGCTCAGGGGGAGGGTGGTCCCAAAAAGGATAAAAAGAAAGATGGCCAAAAGAAACCATGGTGCAACTATTGTAAGTCCAACTCACATTGGTTTAGTGAGTGCACCAAAAAGGATAAGCCCCCAGCCACCATTGCCCCTAAGGCAACTGTACCCCCTAGTTCAGCTGTAAGTGGTGGTTCCCAGCAAAAGGGTGTAGTAGGGTTAACCCTGGGAACTGAGGAGGATTCTGGCCTAGTCAGAATACCTACTCAGGCTGTTCTGATCTGTGATGGGGACTTAGCTTTGTCCTCTACTATAGGCCCCAGTAACCTGGGCAAGTACAGACAGACTCCTTTTATCAACCAAAGAATGGCTCAGGCCTACAGGGACACTGGGGCTAGTGTCACAATGGTGACACCTGCCTTTGTGGACCCTGGGCAGATCATACTAGGTGAGAATTACCTAGTGACCAACGCTAGCAATGCCACTACCTCCCATAGTGTGGCTATTGTTAACTTCTCCTGGGGAGGGGTAACTGGCCTCAAGAAAGTTGTTGTTAGTTCAGACCTTCCTGTAGAGTGTTTACTGGGCAATGATCTTGAAACTTCAGTTTGGTCTGAAGTGGAGTATAGGACCCATGCAGAAATGCTGGGGATAGATGCACATGTCCTTGCTGTGACCAGGTCACAGGCCAAAAAGTGCACCACTGAACAAGTGCTGGATCCTGAAACTATGGACCAGTCACAACCCAAGAGAAAGAGCAGTAGGGTTAAGGCTGTGCCTTCCCCCCTGCCTCAGGCGGTGGATCAGCCCTCCCAGGAGGATGATTCTGAGAGCCCTGAAGGAACTGTCCTAGAAGAACTTGAACCTGATCAGGTTGAGTTTCTTGGGACAGGGGGACCTTCAAGGGCAGATCTGAGGCAGGCTCAATTAGACTGCCCCTCTCTTGAACCCCTCAGACAGCTGGCTGCTGCTGAGGCTGCAGGGAATGCTCAAGGTACCCATAGAGTGTATTGGGATGAAGGGCTACTGTACTCAGAGGCTAGAGACCCCAAGCCTGGTGCATCCAGGAGGTTGGTCATACCGCTGAAGTTCAGAGGCTTCCTTCTTACCTTGGCCCATGATATTCCCCTTGCAGGACATTTAGGCCAGAACAAGACTTGGGACAGGCTTGTACCTCACTTTCACTGGCCCCATATGTCAGAAGATACTAAGGAGTTTTGTCGCTCCTGTGTCACCTGCCAAGCCAGTGGCAAATCAGGTGGCACCACAAAGGCCCCCCTCATACCACTACCTGTGGTGGGGGTCCCCTTTGAAAGAGTGGGCATAGATATTGTAGGACCAATGGACCCACAAACAGCATCTGGGCACAGATTCATACTGGTGATAGTGGACCATGCCACCAGGTATCCAGAAGCTATTCCCCTGAGGACCACAACAGCTCCTGTTGTGGCAAGGGCCCTGCTTGGAGTATTCTCCAGAGTGGGCTTTCCAAAGGAGGTCATTTCTGACAGAGGTGCCAACTTCATGTCAGGATACTTGACTGCAATGTGGAAGGAGTGTGGTGTGTACTACAAGTTCACCACACCCTATCACCCACAGTGCAATGGGCTTGTTGAGAGATTCAACAAGACCCTAAAGGGAATGATAAAAGGTTTACCAGACAAGCTTAGGCGAAGATGGGACATCCTTTTACCCTGCCTTCTGTTTGCTTACAGAGAGGTCCCACAAAAGGGGGTTGGCTACAGCCCTTTTGAGCTTTTGTTTGGGCATCCTGTAAGAGGACCCCTGTGTTTGGTAAGGGAAGGATGGGAGAGACCTCTCAGACAACCCAAACTTGACATAGTGGATTATGTGCTTGGTCTCCGCTCCAGGATGGCAGAGTATATGAAGAAGGCTTCTAAAAACCTTGAGGCAAGCCAAGAACTCCAAAAAGCTTGGCATGACCAAAAGGCTGTGCTGACTGTTTACCAGCCAGGGCAGAAAGTGTGGGTGTTGGAGCCAGTGGCCCCAGCAGCACTCCAAGACAAATGGTCTGGACCCCACACTATTGTTGAGAAAAAGGGAGAAGTCACCTACTTGGTGGACCTTGGGACTCCCAGTAGCCCCCACAGGGTGCTTCATGTCAACAGATTGAAGGCATATTTTGACAGGGCAGACATGGGGCTACTCATGGCTACAGATGAGGGGCAGGAGGAAGAGAGTGACCCTCTCCCAGACCTGTTGACTCAGAACCCCGATGATGGCTCAGTTGATGGTGTGGTCTTTTCTGACAGCCTCACTGTCCATCAGCAACAGGACTGCAGACAGGTTCTGCAATCCTACAGACATATGTTCTCTCTGACCCCAAGTCAGACAAACTGGTGCACCCATGAGGTGGACACTGGTGACAGTCTGCCTGTGAAGAGTAAAATCTACAGGCAACCTGACCATGTCAGGGACTGCATAAAAGTTGAGGTACAAAAGATGTTGGAGTTGGGAGTCATTGAACCTTCAGAGAGCCCTTGGGCTAGTCCTGTAGTTCTTGTGCCAAAACCTCACACCCAAGATGGTAAGAGAGAGATGAGGTTTTGCGTAGACTACAGAGGTCTCAATGCTGTCACTAGGACAGATGCCCACCCAATACCTAGGGCAGATGAGCTCATTGACAGACTGGCAGCTGCTAAGTTTTTGAGCACATTTGACCTGACAGCAGGCTACTGGCAAATCAGACTAGCTGAGAATGCAAAGGCCAAAACTGCTTTCTCGACCCCAGGAGGACATTATCAATTTGTGGTAATGCCCTTTGGTTTGAAGAATGCACCTGCCACTTTCCAAAGGTTGGTGAATCAAGTCCTTACTGGGTTGGATGATTATTGTGCAGCTTATCTTGATGATATTGCTGTCTTTAGCTCCACCTGGGAGGATCACCTGGTCCACCTGAGGAACGTTTTAGAGGGCCTGCAAAAGGCAGGCCTCACTATCAAGGCCACTAAGTGCCAGATAGGGCAGAGCAAGGTTGTGTACCTGGGCCACCTAGTTGGTGGGGGTCAGGTTCAACCACTGGAGAGCAAGATCCAGACCATAAAGGACTGGACTCCTCCAACTACCCAGACTCAGGTCAGAGCTTTCTTGGGCCTGACTGGGTACTACAGAAAGTTTGTTAAGAACTATGGGTCCATTGTGACACCACTTAATGACTTGACCTCCAAGAAGATGCCAAAGAAAGTTCAGTGGACAGTAAGCTGTCAAAAAGCATTTGATGACCTGAAGCAGGCCATGTGCAGTGCACCTATTCTGAAAAGTCCAGACTACTCCAAAGAGTTCATTGTCCAGACAGATGCTTCTGAGTTAGGTGTGGGAGCTGTTCTTTCACAACTGAATGTAGATGGTCAAGACCTGCCCATTGCTTTTATAAGTAGAAGGCTGACCCCTAGAGAGAAACGTTGGTCAGCTATTGAGAGGGAGGCCTTTGATGTGGTTTGGGCTCTGAAGAAGCTGAGGCCATACTTGTTTGGCACTCACTTCAAGATTCAGACAGACCATAAGCCCCTCTTGTGGCTAAATCAGATGAAGGGTGAAAATCCCAAACTTCTTAGGTGGTCCATTTCCTTACAGGGGATGGACTTCACAGTGGAACATAGACCTGGGACTGACCATGCCAATGCAGATGGACTCTCCAGATATTTCCACTTAGAACATGAAGACTCAACTGGTCAAGGTTAGTTTAATGTCCCTAAGTTTGGGAGGGGGTTGTGTAGGAGAGTAGGGTCTGCTTTCTATGTTCACCCCCACTTTTTGCTTTTGCTTTACTGGTTTTCGACTTAGATGTGGCTGTGGGCCTGTTAATCAGACCCACAGCCCTGCTGTTCTCTCTCTAAATTAATACTATGCACTTTAGGTGCATAACCCAATTGGATAGGATCACCTTATTGGCCCCTGTACAGTGTACCTTAGGTACCCGGGGCATAGGTGTACCCTTGGCCTACCAGGGGCTGCAGCATGTATTATGCCACCCCTGGCCTGGCCTTCCATTATGACACAACTGGCTGATCACTCAGCTGGGGCAAGGTTGTGTAATCACCCCTTGCTTAGGTTTAGTATTCCTATACCTAACTTACATATAGACACATGTGTACCTATCAGCCACTCCTTTGGCAGGCCTTAACAATCCTGGAGGCAGAGTGATTGGTAACATGTGAGATGGTGCTCTAGCATGAGCTGAGCCTGTCTGCAGCTTTCGGAACCATGTCCTTATAGCTGTTCTATGATATAGCCTACCATATACTCTTAAAGTGCCTTATAATCTTAAACGGTTATGGTAACTATGGTTTGGCTTTATCAAAACATGTCGTGTAAGGTGTCTAACACTTTGAAATAATACCCCCATCCCATTTCTGGGGATGAGGATATTATCCCTCCCTTCTAGAGGGAGAAGACATGTTGTAACCTACTTACCCGGTTAAAGTTAACCAGAGCCCCAGCATCACAAAATGGATGCTGCTGCCACAGACACGAGTCTGACCTCCTGCTGCTGGGAGTGATCCCGGCAAGGGAGGCTTGGACAATAGGTTTCCTGCCTTGGGAGGTGCTAGCACCACCCCAGACAGGCCTTAGTGTATTGGGGCAGGGAGGGATGAATAGAATGAGACATGCCTGGGGCACTCATGGTGTCCCGTGCATAGTCCAGTTCAAACCGGTGCTGGGGCACTCCAGCCCCAGTCCTGGCGCGAAACTGGACAAAGGGAAGGGGGTGTAACCACCCCCCTCCCAGGTCCCACCCATAAGGCGTGACCTAGCAGGTATCCCAGCCCCCTAGATTAGTATAAGAGTGGGAGTTGGGCCTCACGACTTTAGATTATCCTGAACCTGCAACTTGAACAGAAACTCTGGACCTTCGACATTCGACGAAAGAAGAAGACTGAAGAATCTCCCTTGTGGCCAAGGAGTGGCTACCCTGTGCAAACAGGCACCATCAAGAGACTGCCCTTTGCTTTGCTAAAGTTCTACGAGGGACAGACTGCAGAGCCCGACCAGAGCCTTGACTTCCAGACTTCTCCGACCCTGATCCACATCCACAGCCGTGCTGAGATCCGTGGAGGCGACGAGAGACGTGGGACCGGCTACCTGGGAAAAGTGGCTAGTATCTTCAAGCGCAGCTTCTGAGGCACCCTCGAAGTTGTGCACCGGGGATTGAGAAGCCCCAACCCCAAGCACCATCTGCACCGAAGATCAGCCCCCCACACTCCACGAGTCCTGCGTGGGGCCCTTCTGCATTTTCCTGCTTGCCGCGTCTGTCCGGTTGCTTGCCCGCTGGCTAGTGGCCTTTGAGACGACGCACCCTGCAATCTTCAGCGCTGGTTTGGCTCCTCCAGACTGGCTCCCGCTTCTTTGAAAAAGAGAAGCACCCCAGACCTTCCTGGTCTGCACCAGAAGCAAGTCCTCCGTTCTTCGTGGGTTCCGCTTGCCAAGGCTTGGTGAGTCCTAGTCCAACTTCGCCGCCGACAGCAAGAGCCTTCGTGGGACAGCTCGCCTCCTGGTCCTGGTCGTCCTCGACGTTCCCTGATCCTCGTGGCTGCAGCGACAAGCTTCACCTTCACCTGCAAACTTCACGACATCGCCTGGTTCCTTCCTGGTTCCACGTGGTCACTGGCTAGTGACCTTGACTCTGTCCCCTCTGCTTGCAGGTATCCTTTCTTCCTGATCCCAGCCTTGGGATCCACCGGACACTCTTCACTGACTGCCTGTCAGCATCTTTCTTCAGGCATCCATAGGAGTCGACGACGAAACCCGATGCAACTTCACCCCTATGCACCCGCAGCCTGTGGGCTAGGTAACTTGGGTACTCCGGTGCTCATCAGGATAGTGACTATCCTAGTGTCTAGTTTTCCAGTCTCGACTTCCTAGCTACTCCGGAAGTGTCCTAATTCTATTTAATTCAAAACTGTACTATTTCTATCGATTATACGCATTACGCGTGAGTGTTTCCACTCTGCACCTGAATCCCGTGGGCCTCCCACTTCCTAACCTTTGGTAGTATAGTGTAGCCCCAGCGATTCTCTAGGCCTAGGCCTATCCTATTTCCGTGACAGTGGTCCTTATACCACTTACTTAGTATGTGGATTGCGTGGCCCCTAGGGCCTAACTGTATTACTTACCTGTGTGACTTAATGTATGCTTGAATAAGACTGTGTTGTACTTACCTCTAATCTCATAAAGAGTGCTGAGGGTTGTCTAGAATAAATACACTTTATTTTGATATATATCTGTTGTGGTGTCCTTTCATTTGGTATTCAAGGGATTATATATGGTATCACAGCTGGCTTCACATGCCATTCAGAGTTTAGCCTAAGACTGCTCTTGTCCATGCTACCACTAGGATAGCCGGACTTTACAACCAATCACCATAAGGGTGTTTGGACTGATATAAGGTGTACACTAGAACTAGTGACATCATACATCAGGCAAACTTCTCACAACGAGGCCAACAAAGAATCAAGGCTGCTTAGTGATAATTTGTGCACCTTTGATTTTAAATTGTTAGTGAACACCCCCGCCCACATTGCGGGACATAGTCTGGATGCTGTTTTTGCTAATCATCCTGACTTGCAGTTTAATGATACTCTCCGGGTTACTTGATCATATGGTTTTAAGGTTTAGTATCCTTACCACTTCAGCGAAATTGAAGGAGACCAGAAAGGGTTGAGTCTGTTCTTTTCGGGCCTGGAATAAAGTTTTTTTTTTTATTTATTTTTTTAATTTTTCAAAAACCTTTATTCAGTCTGAAATAAGCAGTACACAGCCCCTGTGCCTACAACCAGCAACTGGCCGGCAGCGTAATATACGAACTGGATGATGGTGAAGTACACAGCTGTCCGCCTACAACCCCTCCAGGGGCCGGCAGCGTTACAGTAAACATTAATGCAACAGTATGATATTCAATAGGGCTGCAACATACTTTACGTCATGTGATTTGTATTTGTCATTAAACCTTATAAACCAGTACAATTTGTGCATAGGTTGAATCCATATAGTGTAGTGGCCTCTTAAGCCATACCTGAGGAATATAGTAGATCATGGTCACAGTGGTACCTGCTTAGTTGTCTATGGAGACATGAGGGATGGCCATAACCCCGTCGCCTTTCTGCACCAACGAAGTGGGGCATGCCAGCTCTCGGAGGGACCACCAGTTATCAACGGGAGCTCCGGCTTGCCGGTCAAGAGTGAGATCTAGGACCTCCCCTGCCTAACAGAGTCTCTACCTCCCACCGCTCAAGTGGTGTGACCCAGTGGAAGCAGCAGCGTAGAATTCGAGCAATCGGGTAAGTGAAGGTGTGCTATGTCTGCGGGTGCGATAATAGGTATGTCGTAAGGGGACTCCAAATATCTACCGGTCTGGACGCTGTGGGCAGTAGCTCAGCATAGCAGAGCAGCGTATCTTGGCAGTGCACCATGTTTTCGATCCAGTCTTTGTATTTAGGAGCCCTGCCCCTTCCCCACCTGCAGGCGATTAGCCTCTTCGCAATGAGGAAAGCAACGGTGGCAAACCGACGAACCGGTTTCTTGATGGTTTTCGTGTAACCCAGAAGTGCCTGCACCGGAGATGGCGTAAGTGAGACTCCTATCATTTCCGAAATACCTGAATATATTTGTCGCCAATAGTCTGCTATTTCCCCGCAGCCCCAAGCCATGTGCAAAAAATCTGCCGCTGGTGTGCGGCAGCGCCAACAGAGATCGTCCCCCCGGAGGCCCACCCTACACATGTGAGCTGGAGTACAGTAAAGCCGATGCAGGAACTTATAGTGGATAACCCTGAATCGACTACTGGAGGAGATCTGTGCGGTCTGGAGACAACAATAACTCCAAAGTTCGTCTTCTATGGGTATTCCTAAGTCAGCCTCCCATTTAGTACGGGCCCTGCAGATTCCCGGGTCGGACACCGTGCGTATAGAATGGGCCTGGAATAAAGTTGATAGGAATTAACTGACGGAGACCTTAGAATCGTCTTATCCTGTAGTAACTGGTGAACTAAAGGAGCCTGCAGCACGTTTTTCCAATTGGATGAATGAGGCAGCAAATAAACTGGCCCCACTTAGAGTAGCCAAAAACCACAGATCATGCACTTTGGCTGGATGGTATTCACTAAAGCTCCGGTATTTAAAAAGAGGCCGTCAAAGACAGGAGAGAGTCTGGAGGAGTAACTACTCCCCAGTACAAAAGACTAATTATAAACGCCTCATTTTGGAATGTAAATCCGATATTAACGCATAAAAAACTCAGCACTAGAGAACAAATCTAATCACAAGCAATTCTATCTGGGAGCTTTTTAGAACAATTCAGTTGCTTTCGTGTCCCCTTAATGCTAACACTTTAGTACCAACGCAAAACTTATTATTCAAAAATAAAGTGTAGGCTGTCTAAAGGGACTTCAAGGTAGGTCAGAGTGCAGCTCTCCACTTGTAGAAGCTGCCTGTATGGATAGCAGTCTCCTAGTTCTCTGTATTTTACACCTCCTACAACAGAGCAGAAAGAGTGGTTGATCTGATAAAATAATAATTCAGGGGCTCCTTCAGACCCATGCCCTGCAAAAAGTCTTTAAGAGCTAACAGTGACACTAGTTTCCCCCCTTACAGCACTCCTAAATAATGTCATGAATGCTGGTAGTTTTCCCTTAGAGTGGAAAAAAGCATCAGTCCTTCTACTGCTGAAAAAGCCATCCCTAAATCCTAACGAAGAAATAAATTACTGTGCTAGCTCCCTACTTCCAGCGCCAGCCAGAATTTTAAAGAAACACTTGAACACTGTGCTCTTGGAATTTCTCGATCAAAATAGTATTCTGGATGGAACTTATTTTGACTTTAGGAAATCACATAGCACAGTATCTGCGCTGGTGGTTGCCACAGAGGAGATCCATGTAATTATGAACAATGGTGGAAAGGCTGCGCTGGTCTTTTTAAACTTATCCGCAGCCTTTGATACAGTGAGCCACACTATTTTGAAGCAGCACTTAGTCAAGATAGGGATTTGAGGCACAGCTCTTAAGCTTTTAGGTTTGTTTTTTAGTGAAAGTGCGGAGCCAGTCTCCTTAGGAGGCTTTACCTCCAAATTTCTTTCCCTAATTCGTGGGGGGCGGCAGGGGTTCTCATTGAGTCCCACATTGTTCAACATTTATGCGGCTCCACTTGCTAAACTGATCAAATCCTTCAGATTAACTACAATCTCATATGCGGATGAGACACAAATAGCAGTGTCAAATTCCAGTAACGTAGAGGAGGTAGCCCCCCCGTTTTACCAATTGCATGAGAGCTATTCTTAACTGGATGAATAGTCAGTGTCTGAAATTGAACTCTGACAAAACGCAGGTGCTCCTTTTTGGACCAGATGCATCTGTTTGGAATGATTATTGGTGGCACTCATCTCATGGCCCCTTGCCCACACTGGTCACAAAAGTGAAAAACCTAGGAGTGTTTTTTGACTCAAAACTCACGTTCTCTGACCAGACGAATCAGTTCATTCCTCCTGTTTTTACCTTCCTAAAGATATTGAAAAAAATCTTGCCCTACATCTCGAAAGGGCTTCAGATGACAGTTGTCTCTAGCTTTGTCGAGGTTTGACTATTGCAATGCCCTAAATTTGGGCATGCAGCAGGGCCTCTTAAAAACACTCCAAAGTCTGCAGTTTTCTTCAGTTTGTCTTCTTAATAACATTTAAAAATTCGAATCAGCTGCAAGGGGCTGGAAGAAATACATTGGCTCCCTATTAGATCAAGAATGGCTTATGACGCGCTCTGTATTGCACAAATAGCTCTCACTGCACAGGTCCGGAATACCTGCAGAAAAATATTATGTGGAATTAACTCAGAAGATGCCTCTGGTCAGCCACGTCTAAAACGTTGTTGGTTCCTAAAATCAATAAAACTTCTTGGGGCAGCAGAAGTTTTGTTTATGCCACTTCTTTGATATGGAATCCAATGCCTTTGCATCTAAGATGCCAATGTAACCTGTGGACCTTTAGAAAACATCTAAAAACTTGCCTCTTTTCTCTACCTTTGTAAATTACTGTGGCTCAGGTCCCTCTCAGCAGTTTTGTCCTTGCAGATGTTAGCACCAAGACGCACTCTAGCATTTGTCACGCTTAACAGCATAAAATCAATCAATTACTTTTGATTAATTTACGTGTGCCAAGCTTAGGAATCAATGGCAGTTTTTCATTTTTGTAGTTCATCTGTCCAACTTCTTCGAGGCTTTGGGTCTAAACTCACATAGCCAACAGCTTGAGGAATGCACAGGTTTCTCTGGCTGCCAGATATTCCTTATCTGCCTACTGGTGAGAAGGATCCGATGGAAACATTCTTGCTTTTCATTCTGTAAAATATAGCTGTAAACAATCCTTTTTGCCATGACGCTTTATCCATTGACATAAAGCCAATCGATAAAACTACCTCACATAAATACTTGAATGTTTTATCTTTTAAAAGATGGAAAATGCAGCATCTTTGCGTAGCAATGCGGCCACATTATATATTTTGAACCCCATTATTAATTTTCAGTTGTAGTTTGATGTACACCTATTTGTTTTTATTTAAGATTAAAGAATGAAAATAAAATATTGCATAGACATTTGAAAGTGTAGTCATAAAAAGTTCTTTGTCCCTAAAGTGTTCTGGCATCTCGCACTTCAATTGGAGATATTCAGCTTTTATGATAATATCCATGATGGAGAGCTGATGTTGCTGCTAAGTAATTTCCTACTTTTGTTTACTGCCTCATTTCCATTTTTTGTTTTAAAACCAGAATGCTATTGTTTTTGTTTTGAAGACAAACACAAACGGAACACATCAGTATACACACTGCTGCACAGTAAAGAAGACCCCACCACGAGCATCCCCTAAAAGGGTCCGAGCATGCA
Organism: Triturus cristatus; assembly: GCF_964204655.1. NCBI lineage: Eukaryota > Metazoa > Chordata > Amphibia > Caudata > Salamandridae > Triturus > Triturus cristatus. The sequence continues at coordinate 505,391,729 of NC_140583.1, read as the reverse complement.
TTAAGCCACACCATAATAATCCCACTCCTTCCTCTAATCCTTCTTATGTTTCTGAGGACAGCCTCTGGCTGCATATATTGGATCCTCGTGTTTGGCGCACCAGTCCATTGCCACCCGCCATGCGGCCATAGACGGGCGGGCTTGCTGAGTTCCAGTGTCTGGCAATGTCTCTTTTAGTGCACATGGTTGCATTCACCACCAAAGTACGATATCCCCGCCGCCCCACAATGCTCTTCCAGAATACCAAACAGTGCAACACGGAGGGAGAGTTTCAATACTCCTCCAAGGACTTTCGAGAGAGCAGCAAAACTCCTCTGCCAATACAGTGTGATAATGGGGCATCCCCAAACAATGTGAAATAAATCACCTTCTCCTCTGGACAACGGAAACAGATGGGTTCAGGAACTCTATTTGAGTACCATAGTCTGAAGGGAGTAAATTCTGTCATGTGTAAGAATTTAAGTTGGGTAAGTCGGAGCCGTAAGAAGATGGCCAGCACCCATGGGAACATACAGGCATTAATCATTGCGATCTCCTGGTTCTCACCATTCCTCCCAGGGGGCTCTCAGTGTCGAAAACAGAGATCTGGGTAGTTGATTATCAGAATCCTCCATATCTGCAATACCCCCCTTTTCCTGAGGGGCCATTAGGTTCTTCGCTTCAAGTGGGCTGTATTCAGCGATATTTCAGAGAGAATCCCAAAATCGGTTTGGAGATCCTGAAATGATTTCAAGTGTGCCTCTTGCTAAAGATCACCTATCGTCAATATACCAATAAGATTCCACTATTCAAAACCTTCAAGGGCCACCATGGGTTGTAGCCAATTTCCTTGCTACAAGGGCTTGTCTCATTTTCAATCTAACCTGGCCTTCACCCACCATTTTAGTGGTCAAACCATCACTGGCTTAAAAAGCTGCTAAATCAGAGTATCGCACAATAGTACACTACATGCATGCATTTATTATATATGGCCTGCCAACTTTCCTGTACAAATACACATTTTCGCCAGTTCTCTTTTTCCACTAAGCAAAGTGAATCAAAACCTGCTTTTCTTATGTTCAGCGAATTCCCATGCAAGCTCTAGCTAGAAGCCATGTTGAAAGTTTAATTTGTAACATTAGTTTTTTGTTTTTACCTATTCTCCCTATTGCCTGGTGAGCTTAGGCCGCTATGCCCTTGTTTCTAGCTGTGCTTATTATGGCATCAACTCATTAGTAGCATCTGATAAACATAACCTCTGGAAGGTGTAGTCTGGTTGAAAGAAAGATGTCAATTTTCACATGATTGTGCCTCCTGTTGATCGCAACATTGGTGAACAAGATGCAGGTAAATACCACCAAGGGAACCCTCTTCCCCTAGCCTCATGACTGCGAGGTGTACCCTTCTTCAGACCTTTGCAGGCCTGAAGAACTGCTGATAAGTTGAAGCCTATTCCTCCAGGCCACCATATTCATTGCTCCTGATACATTGAGGCTGAGCAAATGACAAATGTATCCAATCTTTGTGCTATAGTGCCTCTTTGATGCCGACCACTGTTGCTAAGAATGTGGTAAACCTTGGGAGATTTTAGCGGAGACCAGTGTTGCTGGATCCCCCCACAGCTTCTTTGTGTGTCCTTTCTCGCTAACCTATGTTTTCCTGACATTGGCATGACTTTATACCTTTAACCCTGCAATATCACTAGGAAAGTTTTAGCATCTCCACCCAGCCTTGTGTAACAATGGCAGCTGTTTAAACGCAGCTTTGAGGAAAATGGTTACCTTGTGTTTTCAAAACCTTAAAGGTTCTGAGTGTGGTCTTATTTATAAACTCACTCCATGACTTGTGGCCCGGAACAGGCGCTGGAATCATTTCATCTTGCCTGTGGTATATTTTGTATCACACCTTACTTCTCATACTAGAACTCTTGTGGCCCTTGATCATTTCGGTCTATTTGATGCAAGCTGCCTATTCTTATTGGCACGATGTTCTCCTTTCTTGACTAGCTGTTCTCACCTGCCATTCTGCTCTGAAAAATACTGTGGCTGTAGGGGTTGTTTCAGTACCCTGATCCCCAACAGTCAAACCATTTCATTAGTTCTCCAGATTCCCTTCAATCTCATAAGTTACGCAATCTTCCCCGTTTCTTATTTTATTATAGTTTCCCCATTCTAATATGAAGTGTGACGGAGTCTGATTCATCAAAGAAAGAAGGAGTCTGTTTGACCTCCCATCGCTTCTTTGCTTATCTCTTAGACGAATGTTGGTATTCCTTATTGTCATTGTTGAACTTGGCCCTTTTTGGCAGGTTCACACCTGAACTTTTTGCCTTAAGCTCTGATATGGTGGTGGTGGTTTTAGGCTTCTGGGCACTTTAGCACTGTGGCCCAGTGTAAAGTGCGTGCACTCTCTATGTATGTGTGGTGAGATTGGCCAGCCCTCCCATAGGAATGCTTGGGAGATAAGTGTGTCCATGGTAATTTCTGGTATGAGAGGAGTGCAGGGTCGAGTTTAGTATGTATGAACACGTGAGGATAAATGCTGCGCAATGGTGTGCACAGATTTATGGTGACTGGTGGAGAAATGCCACTTTTAGAAGTTGGCATTTCTGTGTGCTATGTGTCTGCCTGCCTGATGTGAATTGCCTGTCTGGCTTGTGATTGACAGGAGCTGAGAGGTGTGGGTGGCTCCAGGAGGGGAAGGGTGAGTCAGCGCTGAGCTGAATGGGACATCTGGAGGAAGAGTGGTGGGAGAAGTAATCCCCTGACTCTGAATGGGATGGTGCTTTCCTAGTGAATGCTGGCTCCGCCCCTCTGTGGTGTGTCTGATGGCGAGCCCCCACCTGATAAAGGGGAAGAGGAGCTTGGCAAACAAAGTGTTCCAAATCCCCCCTAAACCAGTTCTGACTGGTATCCCCAAGCCCTGTGCTGTGACACGAAGGGAAATGCTAGTATAAATTATAGGGGCTGTGACCCCATGAGAATGTTCAGTCTTGATGTGCTGGTCCTGCCGGGGCGTGCTGCTGGGGCCCAGGGGGGGTGCCAGGAGGGCTTGCCTCCCTGGGCCCTGCATGGGCCCTTCATCTTAAAGAACTTTCAGAACTTTAATCCTAGCACCAGGTCAGCGCTGTATTTCTACAGAGCGCTTATTTTCCCTGAGGAGGAGCGCTTCTGTTTTCTACTTGCAGCGTTGGGCAGCGATCGTCTATGAGGGAATCCCGACGTAGGGATTCCCCCGCTTTTGCTGATGTCGTAGCGGGTGGCCACCCCACGTCATGGCCGCATTTGATCTATTATATTTCAAGGCCGGTGCCCACCCCGCGTCATGGCCACATTTGATCTATTATATTTCATGGCTCTATTGTACAGCGCTCTGACACCTTCGGGTAATGTCCGCGCTTTATAAAAACGCACTAAATAAAATAAATAAATAAAAATGGCGGGTGCCCAGCCCGCATGTGCCTGCTTAAAGAGGGAGCCCACCCCTCATTGCTGCATCTTGAACAGAATCACCACCGCGGCCCCGAAACCGGAAGTCAGGGAACGTGGTGCCTGATGTGGGGCGGGACTTCCGCTTCCCCAAAGGAAGCCCCGCGCCTGTGCCGGCTGTGTCGGTGCAGAGTCCCGGGTCCCTGGAGGGGGCCTGGGTGAAGAAAACAAGGAATCCAGGCGGAAGCCCCCCCGCGCTGGACATTGTGAGGAAGCGAGGAGAAAGCCTGCATGTAAAGAGGAGAGGTGGCCTTATGGAGACCTGCGGCCAGACGGGGCTCCTGTGAGCCGAGAGAGCACCCCACCTCTGATGGTTGAAGTCCTGGTCCCAGAAGGGGGACCGCGCGAAGAAAAGCACCAGTGAGGAGAGAGCCTCCCCAGACCAGTCCAGTGAGTGGGGGCTCAAGGGGCACATTGTTGATGCCGATCGCGGCACCGTGACGGTGACTTAGGCTGAGTTGTCCCACAAGAGAGCGTGCCACTCCAATGAGGGGGGCGTGTTAATTACAGAGAGCCCAGTGAGGGCTCCCAGATCGAAGCACATCGTTGGCGCTCGTGCTCCCGCCCCAGCTGCCCCGCCTGACAGTGGGCAGCTGCCACGTTTTTGCCCGCATCCCGTTTTGCTACTGAGTCCCAGTAGGGGACCCCAAGGGTGCAGAGGTGCCTATGCCCACATTTAAGTCCCACAGCTGCGCCGTACCAGTGCGGGCCGCTGCAGCGAAAGGGGCACCATTGATTCAGAGTCCCTGAGTGTGACAGGCGGCACAGAGGTGCCAGGCCTTCACTTGGTTCACAGCTGCCTAGCAAGTAGTGGGCAGCTGCAACGTTTAGGCCACAGTCATTGGAGGCATGTTTTGAGAGAGGAGTGAGATGCATTCCTTTGCCCTAGCGCAATTGCGCACTTTTGATTCCGCTGCATAGGCAGCAGCCCTGACATTCTGGACAGAGGGTGTTTGAGCCCCTTTGGGAAGGCCAGTTGGCCAAGGGGTCAGTGATGTACATGATGTTAGGAAATGTGATGCTTTACTGTGATTCATGCTTCTAAATGTGTTTGGGGATGAGATTATGTGCGTAATGTGTTTATGCCAGTGAGATTCTTTCCTACTGTGAGTATACCCCTAATGTGAGTAATACTTTGGAGGTTAGGGTATAATATGTTAGACTGATGAGGTTGATGTACAATGTGTTGTGGCGCCTAATGTGATACTGTGCATAATGTGGTTTATGTTACAGGCTGATGCCGAGTACAGTGGTTACCAGGGATTACTGGTTGTACATTTATGATATGTCTTACTTATACTAAGTTCGCTTTGTGATGGTTCTGACAGTTGTCCAGTGGGCCCTGTCAGGTGTAAATAATCCCTTGTAAATATGACCTAGTGCCAGGTGGCACAATGTATATTACGTGAGTACTATTCCAATGTGTTATGAGAATACAAAGGCTATTTTTGATATAACCTTGTGTGGAGTTCCTTTTGTGGTGTGCCTGGGATGTTGTTGCTGTGTACGTGCGCAAACACTTTACACATGGCCTCTGGGATAAGTCTGACTGCTCGTGCCAAGCTACCAAGCGGTTGAGCAGGGGTTATCTTTGGCATGTAACTCCCTTGCCCTGACTAGAGTGGTGGTCTCTGCCTGGCTTTGGCGCAAGCCTTAGCCAACCAGAGATCCCATTTCTAACAGTCATTAATAATCTTCTTGTTTCATTGAGGTCTTTAGTAGCGTGTATTGTTTGATAGAGTTATTGTGGTAAGAAACAACAATGTATGCTATTGGCCTAAAATCATCAAGTGGCAATGCTTTCAGCCAGTTTACCCCTTTCTCTCTTCCGGACTGACTTTGTTTGGAGGAGGACCTTTGCGGTTGCACAGCTTTCGTAGGAGTCTGGTTTCTATGCCGTGTTTGGGAGGTCCCCTTTTATGACCAGATGTAAAAATTGGCTTCACAAGTTCAACTCCGCATTTGTCCACAAGAGAGTAATTTCAGGACATACCTCTTTTACTTGCAATATCCATCCAAACTGCTTCTGCTATAGATGATTAGCTTTACAAGTACATTTTCTTTCATATTTATCTATCCAAATGGGCCCCCCAAATAAGTCGGAGGACAAAATATAAGTTTCCTTAACACTGTTACATGTTTGGACTCGAGAGAAAACTCATTTACATCGACACCATATTGTAGCCAGAACCCAGAAGTGATGTTTTTAGGCTTAGAGACCTGGCCAAATCAACCATTTCTTCACCACATGTACCACCTTCTGGCAAGTCTGGTACCAGATTGAAAATTACATTTAAGGAGGCTATTTCACTTAAGTTACGCCATTATCATACTGCAAAATGTCCAATCTGTTCTGACCGCGACAGATAGGCCCTAACATTGCAGACATGACACATCACTTTAGTCACCATCCATGCCACCTCATACAGACACAATTAAAGGCGCAATTATGAAGACCTTGTTCAACTTTCTGAAGATGCATGGAACAGATACTCTAATAGAGTCAGATAATGAGAAACCTTTAGAGCAGTATCCCACTATAGCATCTCCTTCAGATGAAACTTCAGCCTACACAACTGCTATTCAAAGGTTCTTCTTCTCCTGTCATCTAGTGTTGGACTTTGATGTTGCTAAGAAGAAGTATTTGGAGTTACGGCATACCTTGTAACTCCTCCCTCAGTTGGCAATGTCCATGGGCACCAACTCCATTGTTAGATTCTTTTTCTCTGCCTTCTGGTTCGGACATGTACTGATGGGGCTCCAGGAATCGGTGTGTTCCACATTCTTTTCTTTGCTATCAAAGAAACAGTTGGTGGGCTCACATCAAGATGTAGCAACAGTCGATAGGAGAAAACCAGATATATTTAGGGAAGAAGATCCACTAGCGACCCCGCAGGTCATAGATTCTGTCATCTGTGAAGTCAAGAAACAGGAGGATGAAGAGGCTCTATCTACTTCAGCCTGTCAGTGGCCCTCACACAAAGACTATGCCCAGAGTTGTGAGTATGTCTGGACTCAAAACTCGTGATACGCCTCACTAGAGACCGCACACTGAAACAGCGCACCGTTTAGGAAACATTCCTATATCTGACATTTGTGAAGCAGCTACATGGGCAACCCCAAACACTTTTATAAAACAGTATTCTGTGGATATTTTAACCCATCTGCAGAATAAAGTTGGTCGAACAGTTTTAAGACCTTTATTTCAGACATATGCATCATCCACTGATAAACCACTGTGCTATGGGAGTACTGCATTACAGTCTGTGCAGAGCATGTTTATCTATAGCCATACATGCTACAAATGTAAATGTTACTCTGTAAGCATCTATTTGCAGCGTGTAGTGCTGTAGATTCACAAGCACCTTCCACCTCCGACAGGAGTCAGTGTTTTATGCACATGTCTTTCTGCTTAAAATGTATTCCTTACATACACTAGACGCATAGTCACCCTTACTATTGTCACTCACCACTTCATACTGAGGCTCATCTGTTCTGCGCAAAACAATCAAACACTGGAGACATAGCCCATTCCCAACTAAGGGAGGAGTCACAATGCATCCCTGGACCAAAAAGCTTTTTTGAACAAAAACAACTTGCAACATCTGAGCCGAACAATAGATGGCAAGAGTATGCAGAGCATGTGGATCTACAGCACTACACACTATAAACAGGTGAGTACTGGATAAGTAACATTTTCCTTTCAACTTGTTATACCACACTGTCTGGATGCAGCAGATATGGCATGCCACCAAATAAACACCTACCTCTTTTTATGACACCACGCTTGGCTCTGTAGTTTCCGGTTCCACCCTGAAGGACAGCTATACCTGTTAGACCTGCTCCTTGATAATATATTTATTTAATAGAGACTTCTAGCGCAGATTCCCTACCTTAGAATTACCCCCGGGTGCCAGACTGGATCTGGAATTTGTTTGTGAGCAGTACCCCTACAGGCTGGTAGGTGGCATCGCTCCTCTCTGCCCTATATGGGCACCACCCTGTGCGCTGATGTCAATTCTTTTTCTTTCTATGCCAGTCACAGCAATTCTGTAGACAAGCTACCCCCAGTCTTGTTTGATTTACCTTTTTTTGATGTTCTCTCAAGAGTTTTTTGAGATTTAGTCTCCTGGTGAGTTGAAATGTGAAATGTTCGCTAGGAGGGCTGGTTTCAAACCCTGTGGCACCTGTCACTGACAGATGTTGGTGATGTACCCACATTAGGTGTGCCTCTGTTGTTTGGAGGGCGAGTAAGACCTGCATCAATTGCCACGCAATGCACCCCAAAGCCGCAAGGCAGTGGTCCCCCAAGCTCCTCAGTGCTAAACATGCGATGCTCACGACCTCGGTCGAGAGGAAGGTCCAGGGATTGGTAGCAGAGCCACTTCAAAAGTTTGTCATCGCAGTCGAGGTTGTCTGGAAAATCGGGAAGTCCCACTGGCATAAGAAGAGCAAGACGTTAATGAGATCTTCAACTTCATTATGTACATTGAAGTCATCTGACGAGACTAGGGAGCGTCAGCTCACGAGACCTAGCTCTGTGGTTGAGCCTGCGCCTGGACCGTCTCCACGCCTCCCTGTGTTTCCGGGAGCTTGACCGACCCCCGCCCAGCGACGTGAATTTTATGAGGCAGTGCACCTCATATTTGGGCAGCCCATTCCCGCTGGAGAGCCTTCATGCCCCACGGGCTTGGGAGGGATCCCAACTGGTCTACGCCTGGCGTCAGTCGGACCCCTTGGATCAATTGATGGATCCAGAGCACCGCAGGTTGAGCCACCTCAAATTTCCCCAGCGTCTGCTCCATAGCCACTGCCCCACCAACACTTTACAGCAGCATCATCCCCATTTTCATCCCTGACTCTGACATGGCACCGGATGGGGGTCTCCAACATGGGCTCCGGCGTCAGTGCATTATTCATATGATAGGCCTGGATTGGGGGCGGCGAATGGGAGGGGTCTGCGGACCCTTATGGATACTGGTTAGAAAAGACAGAGGACACATGGTATGAGGATCTGGCAGATGTCAATGGACTGGACACCTCCCCAGACACTGGCCTGGATTCTCCCTTACGGTAGCGACAGGGGCGGTTGCCTCTCAATGGTGGTGTGAAGGGCAGTCAAGACGAATATCTTGACTGAGGTGATTCGTCCGGGAGTTGCCACCACAGAACCATTACTCCCATTTAATGACACTCTTACTGATGTCCTACTTGGGTCCTGGTCCAAGCCTTCTACAGGGGCTCCTGTGTATAGGACAATGATCCTCCCCCATTACCCCTCAACAGGAGACCCCAGTTTCCTCACCCAGCACTCCACCCCAGAGAGCTTTTTAATCCAGGCATCCAACTCAAAAGTTAACCCTGGCACATTCCCTTGCACTCTACCGGACAGAGAATCCAAAAGGCTGGCTGTTAGAAATGGGATTTCTGGTTGGCTAAGGCTTGTGCCAAAGCCAGGCAGAAACCACCACTCTAGTCAGGGCAAGGGAGTTACATGTCAAAGATAACCCCTGCTCACCCCCTTGGTAGCTTGGCACAAGCAGTCAGGCTTATCCCGGAGGCCATGTGTAAAGCATTTGCACACGCACACAGCAACAACATCCCAGGCACACTACAAAAGGAACTCCACACAAGGTTATATCTAGGCTTTCCTGTTTTCAGTTTTTATTTTTGGTAAATTCTGGTGGTGTTTTTTCAGTGTTTTCCAGTGATTTCAATACCTCAAAAAACCTGTGCTTTTCAGTGGTTACTCATTTTTGCGCCATAAAAAACAACTGAAACAGTGTTTTACCGGTGTTTATGGAACGCTTTGCTTTTATAATTGCTTGCTTTCTTCATTGATGCATGGTATATAGACAGTGTACGTACAGTGTATATGAGGTCCAAATACAATCTTACAAGTCGAACTTATTGTAGTACACCATACAATATTTCTTCAGTGAGTGTTTGGTCATTCGTGCTCTCTCTTTCCTTCCCATGTAAACTTTTATTTGTGAAAAGGCCCTCTCGACATTGGCACTTGAGACTGGCAACGCCAAAACAGCCAGCACACAATTTGCCAACTATGGCCACTGATATAGCTTTCCATGCCAATGCTGGTGCACCTCAAGGTTGACATTCTCTGGGACAAGTTCTGCAACATATGCGTTGAACTGGGTGCATATGCCCTCAGAGTTATTGAAGCGGTCAAAAATGAAGCAGTACTTTTCAAAGTCCTGAGAAATTTCCCTTTACGGAAGGGATCTATAACTTGTGCAGAGTACCTCAGGGAGAGTTGGTGAAGGGGCATTCCTATGCATCATTGCAAGCCATTTCTCATGCATTGTAAAATAACATTTCCTGAATTGCTCCTCAACATTTCTTTGCTTGGCAAGCATTCTAACATGGGACCCACATGGTATCATTCTTTGAGACTGTTCTTGCATACTAACTGTAACTTGTATTGGAGTTTTCCTAGAAGTGCATTTTTATGTAAAGTGTTTAGATAGTAGCTCATAGGCGTCAGTCTTGGGGTGGTTATCTAATCTTATCTCGGGACCTGGAAATGCCTGATACTCGCTGTGGTAATGCCAATGCTTTATTACTAAAATTATTCTTTGACTGTAATGCTAAATACTCAGCTATTGTAACACATTTAGGAAAAATCATGAATGCTCTTTAATGTCTAGCACAGTCTCTACTGTTGGGCCTTGTATTATAGTGGGTTATGAAGGGAGTAATGTGTATTTCTGTAACCATGGTAGGCATATTACATTTAGAAATTTGTTACCACCTAGTGATGGCATTTACGGTTTACACTCCTAAACATACAACTGCACTATGTAGCTTAATGTTGGGAAGGGGATGGTTTGGGGAACTGGAAAACACCAACTCAATGCCTCATCAGGGGTGGTAGGCGCTATATAAATACAATATATATATATTTACAATTTATTTATATATATATATATATATATATATATATATATATATATATATATATACATACACACACACACACACACACACACACACACACACACACACACACACACACACACACACAATTACAAATCGTCATGTCTGCCATTCTCCTATCTGTGCTGCTGTCAGAGAACAACAAATAATGTAAATTATCCCTGTATTTAATGTAAAGGCGGTGTGGCAGGAGTAATTGCATGGGCTGATTCGCTAGTGTAAGGGGACTTCTCTCAAGGATTGGAGAAGGGTGGGTGAACAGGCTGACTGGTTCGAGTTTGAGGTTTAAGCTTTGTTGGGGCGGCGTGGGTTACAATATGTACTCCGTGGCGCGAGCCAGGTGTTTTTACTATTGATTTCCCTGGAAGTGCCACTCGCATTGAATACAGCAAGCACACACACTTGCGGCCTACCTGGCAATACACTGGGGAATCCAGGTGCCCGCTCATATGGAGGAGATGTTTGCAAGGAAAATACACTTGGGACGCAGCATGCGATCCTGGCCAGGTAGTACCCACACACCTTGCAAAGGAAGCCTGCCCTCTGCACACACTCAGGGAAAACGGGCACCAAAGAAGGTTTGCAATATGGCACTGGAGGAGAGAGTTGGAGTCGGGGGTACATTGTGTAATGTAACTGTTGCTCATGTAAAGCGCTCCCATACCTTCAAGTCGAATTTGTGCCATATAAAACGTTGGTCGGATGGTGGTGAGATATCAACCATACCCGGGAAATACTGACACCCTATTGTGTGGCATTTACTAGACTTGGCTAACTACCTCTTAGTTCAAGTTTTCAATTAGAAATGGGAGCTAACTTGGGAACGCAGCACTTACTGCACCGAATTCAGCATGTAGCAGTATTTAACAGGTCATTTTCACAATTATATTATCACAGACCATTAGTAAATAATAAAACTAAATGTGCAGCATCATTTGCATTTTCTTGCCATATAAATAATTTCTTCCACTCTGCCGGTTCAGTCATGTCTTGGCGCAAAATTACAGCGGTCCTGAGCATAATAATTTGATAATATTACTTAGTATTACTCTTGGTTAAACAATACTCCTAAGCAGCAATACCTTATAAAAGAGGAAGGAGATAGGAAGAGTCTGCCTGTGTGTTGCAAATTTCAAATGTGTGACCTTCCTAGTAGTGTCAAGTTTAATATTTGGTTGATAATAAGGATGTCAGAGACATACCAAAGGAGAGAAGTAGTGATAGTTAAATATATCAGGAGTGCTCCTTGACGAAATATGACTTTTTAGCAAATTTTCGTAGAAATCGTGTTTTAAAATGTACGGTTTTGCCACAAACCCCAGTGCAAATCTGACTCACTTGCTTGCTGGAGTTCCAGACAACCTTTATACCACACCATTTTCTACGATCACAAGCAGCAACTGGTGGGCAGGTGGGGCAAGGGCAGAGTGTGCCGCGTGCGAGCAGAAAGGGCAATGCGTGCAGAGGGAACAGGAGAAGATGTTTTCAAATGATAGGCATTGCCCATTTTCGAAATGTGGCTAAGCCCGCAGCAGTCCTGTCCTACCTGCGATTCTTCTCAATTTATATTCAGGTGCACGTGTGGCCTTCTTACTGTGGCATCGCATCAGGTGAGTGCATCTGGTCGATTAACAACATTAAGTTTATTATTGATAATCATTTTGACCCCCATCTCCATTACAATACTTAAAATTATACTAATAGTGCTTAAAGAATGAAAGGACACTCACCTAAATAGCAGTCATTTTATCGATCTCGGAATGGTGAAAAGCAGAGTAAACCCTGTCTGTCATCGATATACTGGCCTCTTGGGAAATATGTTAGATTTTGTATACTAACGGCATCTAGGCAGAGGCGCAACTAGAGCCACATTTCGGAGGGGGGGGGGAGGGGGGGGGGGGGGGGGGGTTACTCTTCCAATAATATGCAGAGTGGAGATGCAGGGGCTCTAAGAGGAGGTGAAAAACAACAAAGCCTCGTTAGCAAGTGAATGGTCGTTTAAAGTGCTCGGGGTGCGGCTGCAAGAAAACGGACGCCAGCCCACAGCAGCTCAAAAACTGCGCCAGGGAAGCTATCTCAGCCCGGGCGTCACACACAACGGGGGAGCTGAAGCCCTGTGAGTCCAATGGGCTTTGCGTGCCTGCTTCTAGCCAAATTTCATGCACCTGTGTTTGAAGTGACTGACTCGGCCACAACTCTGCCGGACTATAGAGGCAGTGGCCTGAATCACAACCACAACATTGGCCAGTCCTCCTCTGCTAGCGGATTCGCTGTGTCCGCAGTGCGCACCCAGATCTACATAGGAGGCTCATCCAGTCGCCGAGATATTAGTGGCCAAACATGCTGGCACTGCGGAAGAACTCTCCTCAGGTTAAAACAGCTCCCTTGCAGAACTTATGTGCTTGATCTTGGAGGACTGGCGGTCGCCGTCTGCAGTGTGAGGTGTGGGGGGACCGACATAGTCGCACATTAATTAAAATAGGACCTGAACCCCGCCCCCCAACCTTGCTTAATTAAATGGGGAGTGACATATTATTCCCTGCAGTTTGCTTCCAGTGCAGTTCTGTTTTGTACTGCTTTGGCTCCCTCAAGTGGCCAAGTTGTGCAAATGTGAAAACTCAGTGATACTCGGTTTAAACCGAGTCAGCTTAATTTAGTCCGGTAGGGTATTGTCGAGCACAATCGGTTTAAACCGAATTCCGGACAGCCTAGTTGCATCAAAAATAGCCTTTGTATTCTCATAACACATTAGAATTGTAATCACACAATATACACTGTGCCAACTGGCACTGGGCAATATTTACAAGGGATTATGTACACATGATAGGGCCACATGGACCACTGTCAGAACCATCACAAAGTAACTTAGTAAAAGTAAAACAGATCATAAACGTACAACCAGTAACCACTGGTAATCACTGTACTTAGCATCAGCCTGTAACATAAACTACATTATGCACAGTATCACATCAGGCGCGAATTACATTCTGCGCCAACCTCACCAGCATACACAAATTATGCAATCCTCTCATGATTCTAAACACATTAGACCCTAACCGCCTAAGCGCAACTCACATTAGGGGCATAAATCACACAGAGAGACATAATCTCACTAGCTTAAACCATGATATGCAAAACAACCTCATAATCATAAAAGACCACATTTAGAGGTATAACACAGGGTGCATAAAACATACTACATGAATTACATTTCCTAGCACCAAATTCATATTAGGGCCTGTCGCCCTATTTACCTCCCAGTCCCCCTGGCCAATGGGCCATCTCAGAAAAGGGGCTCAAATGCCTTGTGTTCCCAAAGTCAGGGCGCGCTGCCTAGCAGCGGAATCCAATTGCACCACCGCGCAAACTTAAACGGTGCAGCTGGCACTAAGTGCTGCGCAGCTGTGAAAGGGATGAGGGCGAGGGAGTGCGTCTCACTCCTAGCTTACAATCCATGTCCCCCAAAGAAATCAATGGCCTAAACGTTGCAGCTGCCCACTACTTGCTGGGCAGCTGTGAATCTCCAAATGAGGCCTGGCACCACTGTGCTGTTTCTGTCCCTCGCAGGGACTGCTAAAATACTATAGCCCCCTCGTTGCAGTGGCCCGCAACTGCGGCGACGCTGTAAAGCAAGTAAAGAACTGGCACCACTGTGCCTGGGGACCCCCACGGGGCCCCTTCAATCAAGTTAGCCTACTGTCCTCTGCAAGTGGGGCAGCTGAAGTCATCGCAACGAGGGGGAGCACGGGCCCCTCTGGACCCTTAAACAAGAAGAATGCCCCTCATGGTAGCCCGCGGGCCTTTAAATAAACTTGCCCCATCGTTGGAGCGGCCCTCTGCCAGATGGGGCCGCTCAGCAAATTGGTACCGTGTGCCTACATCTGGCCTCCCCCCCAGCCGTCCCAACTCACCGGCTCTTGGCGGGGGGAAGGCTCTTCACCTGGATGCAGCGGGGGCAGGCACCGGCAATGTGCCTCGCGCCCCCTCCGCGGGAATCCCGTGCCTCGACCGGCACCACCCCGCCCCCTCGAGCCCTCACTCACCGGCTCTGGGGGCAGGATTTCGGTCCAGCCTCTCTGCGGGGGCCGCCTCTCATCATCGGCGGCCTTCCGTGGACATCACGGGGCTCTCTCAGCTCACGGGGGCCCCTCATGGCCAAAGACGTCTCCTTGCTTCAGCCGGGCCCCCTCATGGGACCCCGGACTTTACCACGCGCTTCCGGCTTCTTCCGGCCCAGCCGCAGGCCCCGCCCACGTCGCAGGCAGACTTGCCAGACTTCCGGGCGGCCACGGCTGGGCAGCAGCAGTGGCAATCTCGTCGGCGGCAAATGAGGGGTAGGCTCCCTCGGTATTCAAAATATAAAGCGGGGTGGGCACCCGCCGAAATTAAAAATAGGAACGAAGACGCAGGGTGGGCACCTGCGCAATGAAATCCACAAATAAGCGGGGTGGGCACCCGCGCTGCAGGCGTCACGGGGAATCCCTAATCTGGGGATTCCCTCTCTCTCTCTCTCAGCAGCGCGACGCTGCACAGCCCCAGCTCCTCTTCCTGGGGAAATTAAAATAAAAGCGCTCACCAGGCGCTAACAGGGGAGTCCTTAAGAAATGGAGCACAAAGCTCCCAGCAAAGAAGTCAGGGATGGACCACCAAGCTTCCAGCAAAGAAGTCTTCAGGGAAAAAGGGGCAGGCAGGGCCCAGGGAGGCCAGCCCTCCCCTGGGCCCCAGCAGCACGCCCCAGAGGTTCAGGATCCAAAAGAGAACATTTTCATGGGGTCACAGCCCCTATATTTATACCACTATTTCCTTTGTGTCACAGCACAGGGCTAGGGGAAGACCAGATGCAACTGGTTTGTGGGAGCTTTGGAGCACTTTGTTTTGCTCAGCTCCTCTCTCCTTTGTTAGGTGGGGGCTAGGTGCTCAGACGCACCACAGGGGGCGGAACCAGCATTGTGGAGGAAAGGCACAGTCCTATTCAGGTCCCAGGTGCAACTCCTCCCTCCCATCTACATGCAGATCTCTCCATTCACCACCGGGCAGACTCACCCTAGCCCCTCGAATTCCCCAGCCCTCTCAGCTCTTGTCAATCACAAGCCAGACATGCACTCCATATCAGGCAGGCAGACACACAGTACACAGAAAGGCCAACTTCTAGAAGTGGCACTTCTCCACTAGTCACCATAAATCTGCGCACACCATTGCGCAGCATTTATTCTCACGAGTTCGCACATACTAAATTCGACCCTGCACTCCTCTCACATCAGGAATTACCATGGACACACATATCTCCCATGCATTCCTATGCGAGGGCAGGCCAATCTCACCACACGCACTCAGAGAGTGCACGCACTTTACACTGGGCCACAGTGCTAAAGTGCGCAGAGGCCAAAAATCACTACCAATATATCAGAGCTTAAGGCAAAAAGTTCAATGGTGAACCTGCCAGAAGGGCCAAGTCCAACACTGGCTACCTTTGAGAAGAGGATGTTCTCTTCCACCAGCCTGGCACTGCGGTCGGTAAACACTGCATGCCTCTTGGCTCGATACTCCCATATCATCTGGGACTTGGTTCCAAAATTACTAGCCACTGTCTCACAAGAAGTCCGAGCCATACTCTCAAGCAACGGCTGATGGAAGGGACGCAGCCAGGTCCATCATACGATCAAGGCTGGATATGACTGACTCGCTGGGCAGTGCGATTTCATCGTCGATGGCCCTTTGCTGCCACCCCTGGCTCAGAACCACTGGCTTTTCAGGGGATGTCCAGGCCTCCCTCATGGACAAGTCCTTTGATGGGTCTCAGTTGTTTGATGAGAAGGCGGACTCTGCGCTCTAGCACTTTAAGGACAGCAGACCTGCCCCCAAGTCTTTGGGCCTTTCCATGGCCCCACACCAATCATAGGCTGCCTTCCGCCCCTTTCGTGGCCACATAAGGGGGTTCCGGCCACGTCTGTACATCTCCAGCCACACAGGCCAGCAATCCGCTCAACCATTATGTGGCCGAGCACCCGTTCCCACAGTCCACATGGGTCAGGCAGCCAGAGTTTGAGTCAGTCCCCCCACAACCCCTGAGCAGCCGCAGCCTCTAAACTCCTTTAGAATGCTCTCCAACTATCAATGGCATCCAGTGGGAGGTGGGATACGCCATCCCATTGCACCACTGGAGGTCAATAAAATCCGCCAATTGGATTTTACAGCTCATCCCATGGGGCTACATCCTCCACTTTGTGACCACCCCCACCCAATCAATCTACTTACGACAAGCTGACAGAGGACCACCTCTCCTTGCTTTGTCAGAAGCTTGCAGCTCTCTTGGCCAAGGAAGCTATAGAGAAGGTGCGGCTTCAGAAGTAAGTCATGAATGCTATTCCGGCTACTTTTTGCTGCCCAAGAAAGATGGAGGACTTCATCCTATTTCAGACGTGCTCCCCCTTAATCTCTTGCTGAAAACTGAGAAATTCAAAATGCTAATGTTTGCACAAATACTGTCTGCCCTGTACCCAGGAGACTGGATGGTATCACTGGACTTGCAGGATGCTTATTTTCACATCTCTGTCCTGTCTACCCACAAGTGCTACCTGCGGTTCATTGGAGGACAAGAGCATTTTCAGTATGCCGTGCTCCTCTTTGTCCTTAACAGTGCCCCTCAGGTGTTAACTATAGTGATAGCGGTGGTTACAGCTCATCTGCGACGGTCAGAAATTCCAGGCTGTTGAATGCAGGCTTGCCCCAAACCATTGTTTCTTACCTCCAGACTATGGAGAACCTTCTGCACTTGCTGTGGTTCTCTATCGATGTGCGGAAGTCACACCTGACTCCCTCCCATATGCTCCCTTTCATCTGAGCTGTTCTGGAAACAGTTCAGTTTCTGGCCTACCATTGTGAGCAGCGAGTCCAGGATGTTCAGGCCATGATACCGATGATTCAGCTTCCATGCTGGATTTCGGTGAGACTGACTCTGAGGCTGTTGGACCTCATGACCTCTTGCATCCTTCTTGTGATGCATGCCCGCTGGCATCAGGGGAATCTAACGGACATGGTCCAAGCCTCGGAGGGAACCACAAACGATCTGCAGCATTGGCTAATGAACCGTGATTCAGTCATTGGCAGACTCCTTTCCCTTCCCCAACCAGATCCGACTGTAGTGATAGATGCATCACATCTGTGAGTGGGTCGCCATCTGGGAGAGGTGGGATCAGAGGACTCTAGTCTGCAGGGGAAGCCTTCCAAAGCAACCTGTTGGAGCTCCGAGCAATGCAGTTGGCATTGTAGGCCTTCCTTCATTCAATCAGGGGAAGGTTGGTTCAGATGTTCATGGATAACACCACCACCATGTGGTACTGCAACAAACAGGGCAGGGTGGGGTCATGGACCCTTTGTCAAGAAGCTCTGCGACACTGGACATGGTTGGAACATCAGAGGATATCTCTTCTGGTTCAACCCTTCACAGGCTCTCTCAGTGCCATGGCATACAAACTAGCCGTTGATGACTAGCGGATCACAAATGGTTTCTCCATCCTCAGGAGGTGCAAGGTCTCTTCCAAGTATGGAGAGAGCCTTGGTTGGATCTGTTCGCCTCAGTCAAGAATGGGCAGTGTCAGCAGTTTTGTGTGTTGTAGTTTCCAAGACGGCTCTCACTCTGAGACACTTTTCATCGCGAGTGGAGCTCTGGCCTCCTGTACACCTTTCCGCCGATACCACTGGTGCCCAGAGTTCTCAGGAATGACCGGACCCAAGTCATTCTTGTGGCTCCATATTGGGCACGGAGAGTATGGTATCCCCAGCTGTTGAGCATGAGCTTGGGTCCTCTGAACAGGCTGCCTCTATGGGAGGACTTTCTATCACAGCAACCTGGCAGGGTTCTGCACCTGAACCTGACAACGCTTTGCCTTCCTGTGTAGAGATTAAGCGGCGACAGTTGACAACTTTCGAATTTCCATCCGAAGTCTGCAATGTTATCTTGGCAGCCAGACGTCCCTCCACCAAGACAGTAGAGGCCTGCCATAGGAGCTAGTTTGTGGCATGGTGCACTGTTAAGCACTGTTCTACCTTCACTGCACAGAAAAGTTCAGCGGGGACAATTAACTCTTTGTAGGGTATGTCAGAGCCAAAAAAAGAAAAGGCTTGTTCGAGGCATAAGAGCTGCAGATTATACACTGTGCATAGATCGCCATCTGGTGTTGGGCCCGGATGTTTGCAGTTTGTTTTTCCTCTTGGAAAGTCTTTGGAAGTCACGAGTTCGGTGACTCCTCCTCTGGTTCATATTGCGCATGGGCTTCGGCTCCATCCTCAGATTGTTTTTTTCCGCCATCGGGCTCGGATGTACTACTTCGCGCTCCGGTTCCGAACTTCCCAGTTCACCGATCGACGCATAAATCCTCGCTCATCGAGCTTCTTCAATGACATAAATCATCTTACTCATCTTCTCTTCAGCACTTCTTCTTCGATTCCGGTGGTCGACGGCGGCCTTCGGGCCTATTCCGGCTCCGATCTCGGCTGATGGAAAGAACTCCCTCCAAGAAGTGCCCTCGATGTGGGTCCAAATTTCCCCACACCGATCTCCATGAGGTGTGCAACCTCTGCCTCTCCCCAGAACATGAGGCCCGAGACTGTCCCGCCTGCAAGTCTTTTCGCTCAAAGAAGACCATTCGAGATCGACTGGCTAGACGCAACATGGCGCACTCCTCGACCTCCGCTCCAGTCGACATCTTCGGGGACGGCGTCAAAGCTCCGGGACAGCAGGACATCGAACAGGAGGACGACGACCTTGTCAGCGCTTCCGAGGCCGACGACTCAGATGTGGAGGACATCACTCCGGCGCAGCGGGTCGTGAGTACAATTCCCCCTCCCACGCCCACGCCGATACCGAAAAAGGCTTCGGTCACACCTTCGCCTCCGGGCCTAGGCAAGACCAAGGACACTGCTTCTCACACCCCACCTTCGGGCCGGTAAAGAAGCCTAGTAAGCCTTCCGGCAGCTCGGGCTCGAGCCAGCCGACCACCGGTGCCGAGAAACACCCTTCGGCACCGAAGAAAAAATCGGCCTCTACCTCCACACCGAATCCGACACCGAAGCCTTCGGGGTCGAAACCTGCCACTCCGGTGCCGACAAAACATCACAAGACCCTCGGCACCGACACTCCCGTGCCGAGAACCTCTTCGGCACCGACCAAAAAAACGGAGGTTCCAAGGAAGCACGGCTTCGATAAACCTAAAAAGCCATCGGTACCGAAACCTTCTGTGCCGGCCGAACAACCAGTGTCACAGGAGCTTTTCACACCGGATCCTTTGCAAAAAACTCTCACCAAAGATCCAAAGACTGGACACTTGATATTGTCTTCCAAAAAGAGACACTTGGACAAGCCAGCTCCACCTCCACCTCCAAAGAGAAAGGACATTGCTACCTCTCCTTTCAGGGTGCCTTCACCAACTTCTCCTCCTCCACCCTCTCCACCTCCACCCCCTCCACCTCATCGTTCCCCTACCTTGTCTCCTGTCCCAGACGATTTGGGGGACCCTTACTATGATCCAGCAGATGGGCCACAAGATCCCACCCCTACTGGATCTCCAGACCCATGGGATGATTATAACAATCCGGACATACCAGATGTCCCACAGGATGACCTTTATCCATCTAGGCCATCCCCTCCTGAAGATTCCTTGGGTTTTCACCACTTGTTACAACGGGCGGCACACTACCACGGGGTGGAGTTACACACAGACCCAGTGCAGGAAGATTTTCTCTTAGACAGCTTTGACGATACACATAGGTTCACTGCCATTCTACCTATGTTAAAGGACGTAATTAAACATGCCCCTGAGGTTTTTAAAGACCCAGTCAGGGCCAGGGTCCTCAACCCTCGGATAGAGAAAAAATACAAAGCCGCACCCACAGACCCTTCTTACATTAAAGGCCCTGCACCATTAGACTCCCTAGTGGTGTCTACAGCTAGGAAGCGCTCAAATTCTCAGGCGTCAGGCGAGGCGCCCCCACCTGACAAAGAATCCAAGCTCCTAGATGCGTCAGGGAAGCGCACTGCGTGCCAATACGCAAGCATTGTTGGCACGTTACGACAGGGCGCATTATGATGAGCTAGAGACCATCATGCACCTTCTCCCTGAAAAGTACAAAACTAGGGCTAATGAACTTATTCAAAAGGGGAAAACAATAACCAACACCTCGATAAGATGTGCCCTAGATGCAGCAGATACAGCCTCCAGGGCCATAAACACCAGTGTCCTTCTCCGTCGCCATGCCTGGCTCAGGGTTTCAGGGTTTAAACCGGAGGTACAAGCCTCCATATTAAATCACCCCTTCGACCAAGACCATCTCTTTGGCCCTAAGGTAGACAAAGCCCTCGAAAAAATGAAGAAAGATACAGACACGGCGAAATCTATGGGAGCCCTACAGACACAGACTCCCAGGCGATCCTTTCGCCGTTCTTCCTTTCGGGGCACGGGCAGAGGCTACTCCTCGGACAGTGCGTCCACGTCCTATAAATCCCCCCCCTCAATCTACCTTCACGAAAGGTTATCAAAGAGGCGGATACAGAGGCAATAATAATAAGGGCAGAGGCAAAACAAATACCCCCCGCTCGGCCACACCTCCTGCCTAATGACTTTCCCCCGCTCCCTCCAGACCATTCCACTCCGGTCGGAGGCAGACTACAATCTTTTCTTCATGTCTGGGAGACAATCACCTCAGACAGATGGGTGACACAAATTATTCAGTCAGGGTATTGCCTAGAATTAACATCAACACCCACCAACATTCCACCCAAGCACCGCCCTATGTCGCAAGAACATACTGCGCTACTGACACAAGAGGTGATCTCCCTCCTGCAAAAAGGAGCAATAGAGCAGGTCCCCATAAATCAACAAAATTTAGGGGTCTACTCCCTGTACTTTCTAATTCCAAAGACAGACGAGACCCTACGACCTATCTTAGATCTCAGACCTCTCAACACCTACATTCACTCAGACCATTTTCACATGGTAACCCTTCAACAGGTTCTTCCACTTCTCTCCCAGAACGATTTTCTCCACTCTGGACTTAAAAGACGCGTACTTTCACATCCCAGTACACCAGTCTCACAGAAAGTACCTCAGGTTTGTGGTAGACGGACAACACTACCAGTTCAAGGTGCTCCCGTTCGGGGTAACAACAGCACCAAGGGTTTTCACCAAGTGCCTGGCAGTAGTGGCTGCACACCTCAGAAGACCGCACATTCACGTCTTCCCCTATCTGGACGATTGGCTGATAAAAGCCACGTCCTACCAACAATGTGTGCAACATACCGCCGCTACGGTCCAACTACTTCACCAGCTAGGTTTCACGGTGAACCATCAAAAATCCCACCTGGTACCATCACACACAAAACAGTTTCTCGGTGCCACCATAGACACCTCAAAAGCCGTAGCCTATCCCAATCCTGCCAGGATTGCAAAGATACAAGCGCTGCGTCAAAAATTCCTATGTCAACACTCTCTCCCAGCAAGAGTGTTTATGCAGCTCATATGGATGATGGCCTCTTGCATCTTTATAGTGCCGCATGCAAGACTCCAAATGCGTCCACTCCAAGAGTGCTTGGCGCGCCAGTGGAACCAGGCCCAGGGACAACTGACAGATCTGGTGTTGGTAGACGGTCGCACCCATCGCTCTCTGCAGTGGTGGAACACCACAAACCTTTCCAAAGGTCGACCGTTCCTGGACCCGGTCCCACAAATAATCCTAACAGCAGATGCATCGCTCTCCGGCTGGGGAGCTCATCTGTTACATATAACAGCACAGGGCACGTGGACGCCGCAACAGAAGTTACTCCACATCAACCATCTGGTGTTACTGGCGATCTTCCTCGCCCTAAAATCCTTCCAAGCGCAGATTTCAGGCAAGGCAGTCCTCATTCGCACAGACAACATGACTGCCATGTACTACATTCAAAAGCAGGGGGCACACACTCTCCACAGCTCTCTCAGTTAGCACAGAGCATATGGAGATGGGCAATTCCACAAAAGATTTTTCTCCTAGCCCAACACGTCCCAGGAGTGCAAAACACCGTGGCAGATCTGCTGAGCAGGCAGACACAGCAGATCCACGAGTGGGAACTTCACCCACAAGTTCTTCACCTGTTCTTTCAGAAGTGGGGGCATCCACACATAGACCTATTCGCCACCCACGAAAACAAAAAATGCCCAAGCTTCGCCGCCAGATATCCACACCCATTGTCCAAAGGCAATGCGATATGGATGAACTGGTCAAACAAATTTGCATACGCTTTTCCATCTCTCCCACTAATTCCATTAGTGGTGCGAAAGCTACAGCAGCATTCCCTAACACTGATCCTGGTAGCTCCAACATGGGCCAGACAACCGTGGTACACCACACTGCTGGAACTCTCAGTAGTACCACATCAAAAGCTACGCCTCTCGCCATGCCTCGTAACCCAGAACCATGGAGAGATCAGGCACCCGGATCCAGCTCAACTCAACCGTGCGATCTGGCTCCTGAGGTCCTAGAATTTGGATACCTTAACCTTCCCCCTTATCAGGGAAGCAAGACGCCCTGTTACTAGAGCGTGCTATGCAGAAAAGTGGAAACGATTTGTTGTTTACTGCCACAACAATACAATCAATCCTTTAAATGTATCCATACAGCACATTATATGTTATCTACTCCATTTACAAAGGTGTAACCTAGCATATACTTCCATTCGCTTACACCTCGCTGCAATCGCTGCCTATTTACAAAATAGGCAGCACCTCTCACTTTTCAAAGTGCCTGCCATCAAGGCCTTTATGGAAGGCCTCAAAAGAGTAATTCCACCCAAAGTGCCACCCTCACCTGTTTGGAACTTGAAAATAGTTCTCACACGGTTAATGGGACCCCTTTCGAACCATTACATAAGTGCGAGCTGCAATTTCTCACATGGAAAACAGCTTTTCTAGTGGCCATCACTTCCCTCAGAAGAGTTAGTGAAATACAGGCTTTCACTATACAGGAACCTTTCCTTCAGATGCATCACAACAAGGTTGTACTCCGCACCAATCCCAAATTTCTACCCAAAGTAATTTCTCCATTCCATTTAAACCAGTCGGTAGAATTGCCAGTCTTTTTCTCGCAACCCCAAACAGTTGCAGAAAGAGCCTTACACACACTGGATGTTAAAAGGGCTTTACTTTATTACATCCAGAGAACACAACCTTTCAGAAAAACCAAACAGTTATTTGTTTCCTTCTCCCCACCACACAAAGGCAACCCTATTTCCAAATCAGGGATAGCTAGGTGGATTGTAAAATGCATACAGATTTGCTACCAAAAAGCAAAACGAACACTATCGGTTCCCCCTAAAGCCCACTCTACAAGAAAGATAGGGGCTTCTATGGCTTTCCTAGGGAACATACCACTAGATGACATCTGCAAAGCAGCGACATGGTCAACAATGCACACCTTCACAAAACATTACTGTGCAGATGTGCAAACCAAGCAACAGGCTAATGTGGGCCAAGCTATACCAAAAACACTGTTTCAAACAACTGCAACGGATGCCGGTGGTCGCCGCTAGGGTTGGGTACTGCTATGTAATCTATGCACAATGTATAATCTGCAGCTCATATGCCTTGAACAGAATATGCTACTTACCAGTATGCATCTGTTCTTGGCATGTAGAGCTGCAGATCTATACACGCCCACCCGCCTCCCCGGCTACCTGTATCCGTTCCAGTCTTATCTTATTTAGATACAATACACATGGGTTTCTTTACTGTTACTAAGACGCTCCATCTTTGCCTGCTGGCTAAAAACAATCTGAGGATGGAGCCGAAGCCCATGCGCAATACGAACCAGAGGAGGAGTCACCGAACTCGTGACTTCCAAAGACTTTCCAAGAGGAAAAACAAACTGCAAACATCCGGGCCCAACACCAGATGGCGATCTATGCACAGTGTATAGATCTGCAGCTCTACATGCCAAGAACAGATGCATACTGGTAAGTAGCATATTCCTTTTTTTTGTTGGTGCAGAAATGGACCCTCTCACGATGGAGAGTGCTCTGTTGCATTAAGATCTGCCACACACTGGTCAAAAAGCAACCTTCTCAAGGTTTGCGAGCACTCTTTACCAGAGCCAAGGCTGCGACCACTGCATTATCGTGTCCTGGATATCTGTTAAGGAAAAAAGGTTATGTTGTTCCTACAAAATGAGAGCCTGATGAAAAGAACATAAGCCAACCTGACCAGGATAGTTCAAAGTTGGGAATCCATTGTATTGGATTATAATACCCTCACACACCCAGTAGGGTGTCATGCTTCATCATCGGGCTGCTCCTCATCGGGTCGGCGGTGCAATACCTGACGGGCTCCCTATAGTAGGGACACTATAGCGGAGATCTTTTTCCAACAGCCGTTTGGTGCTGTGGGGTTGAGGGGGCCTAGTGTGTGTATAAGTGTTTGTAGGTAAGTTTAAAATAGGGCTCGGAGTACCAGCTACGATAACTTTAATCAATGGGTCTCCTACCCTAAGTAAAAGCAATCAATAAGGCGCTGAGCTGAAATTATGTCTCAGGTTAGGCGCTCTTATTAGTGATAGGTCAACATGTTCCTCGCCAAGTGCAAAGTCTGCAGGCGATTCGTCAGGACCAAAAAGGATTCTATCTACAACTAAACTAAAGCTGGGGATGTGGCTGCACACTCACACCCACCATGCAACTAACTAGTTAAGTACCTGGTAGTACTGGAACTACCTGTGGAAAGAGAAAATATCACAGAGGTTAGGGAGGTACAATTTCCGTTTAGTGTATTCTCTCATATTCCCTGTGGGTCTGACTCGCAATATTTAGTGGTGATTATAAAACCAAATGACAAAACAACAACAAGGTGCCACACGGTGAGTGTACATTGTGAGCTAGCGTGAACTTAAGCCATTGTGGCACAAAACAGAGTTACAGAGATACTATAGGGACTCACCCAATTTAAGGACCAACCAGGCTTCAACAGTACCCGGTAGGTCATACACGAGGGGTTCCTCATGTACTGGAGCGAGTGAGTGGAGGAAAAATGATTGAATGTTAGCATTGTTAACAAGTAGAACCATTATACAAATATTGGGCAATACAACAGAAACCATATCACCCTATTGTGTATCAGCCAATCTGTCCATGACTCTCTATTCCACATAGCTTTTGGTGGAGCCAACCGAACTGTAACTGACCCTTTCATCAAAAAAACATCCAGAGTATATTCTTGTATATATGCTCGATGTCGTCGTGTGTGCACGAGTTTACACACTGTAAAGGGATCTAGTGATGGTGTTTGAAACATCAATAATGCCCCATAAGTAGTACTGTGGATCAGTTACTTTAAAACGCACAAGCTATTCTTTGCTTACATTATAGTCAACTACAATTAAGGCATAGAGTGCACCCATTCATCAAAAAACTTCCAGTGTATGCTCTTATGTTTGTACTGGAAGTCGTAGTGTGTGCTCGTGGGCACACACTGTAAAAGGATCTACCAGTGGTGTTTGAAACTTAAATAGTACCCCGTAAGCACTGTGGCTCCGTAAAATATGCACAAGCTATTCTTTGCTTACAATTAGGTAGACACCAATTCAGGCATAGAATGCTCCGGTAGGTCAGGGGAGAACGGTGCAGTGGTTCATAGCAAGCCTAGGGGTGTGCTCACTTTATATTTACATTCCTCGCGCCTATCTTAATAAAGGTGGGGGGTGGGCGAAAAACCAAAGCGCGGCAGGATATTTCTTAGCATTAGCCGGTATTAATGTACTCAAGTATGAGCCAGTAGCACGTTGTCTGCGAACCTACCCACTTCTACCAGGTCCGGGTGGTGTGGTAGTGTGTGCCTGCACCATTTTTAGGTCTCGCTGAGCCAGCGCATGCGCTGCTCTGCGAGACATTTAGTGTGTGGGTTTTCAAAGTGCTGCCACAGGCTTTTGGTGGCCTCAAACTTGCGTGCACGCGCGCAGCCGCCATCTGTCTTTCCTCCGTCACACAACTCCTGCTTCTCCCCCTCCACAGATCGCGTCTCTCGCCGTGCTTGATCGCGTTCACTTTCGCGGGCCGCGTGGCCGTGTCACTTTCACGGCCGCGCGGCCAATGCTTGTTTTCAGTTTTCAACTGCGTTGGCTCAAGCTTTTCAGCTAGTGCGTGGGCGGGTGTTACTTTTTACAGGTCGGCGTCAGTTTCCCTGCAAGTGCCGTTAATTATTAAACAGCTGCTGCATGGAGATCGGCTGCTTTCCTTCAACTAGATGGGACGGTAGGGGAACACACCGCTTCCCTTCACGGAGCCAGGGCGGGTGCTGGAAGCGAGGGCCATGAGATAGTAAGACCCAGCCCACTATCTCAACTTATTTTTCCTCCAAAGACTAAAGCATGAAGGGCCGGGGAGGAGCTCGACTCAGTTGGCTCAAGCTTTTCAGCTGGTGCGTGGGTGGGTGTTACTTTTTGCAGGTCGGAGTCGGTGTCCCTGCAAGCGCCGTTGATTTCACAGCTGCTGCATGCATTGTCACCGAGAAAAGACTTCCTGGGGAGCAATCGCTATTTATTCACTCAGTGTTACACGCTTGTTCAACTAGAGGCGCATTATCAGAGAATGAGAACACATGTCTCGCTCTACCTCAGCCAAAACAGAGCATCTCATGGTTCACAGTGCTAACACACAAGAATGAGTGTCTCATTGAAAAAATGCAGGGGTGACTAATTTACACAATTCATATCCAACCGCGACTTACTGTGAGAAGAAGCGCCGTAGCGACAACACTCTAAGTGACCACGCGCGCTCTACGGAGAACTGCCTCAACTGAACAGGGAAGGCTAGAGCGGCCCATCGAGGGCTATATATCCATGAGGACCTGTGGAGACGAGGCTAAGTCGCGCCCCGTTTTGCAATTATCAACAAGACAAGAAAAATGTCACGGGACGCGGACTGTTGAGCTCACAGTGAGCAATACTGAAGTACCTCAATGCACCTCATTCCACAGGTAGCACTCCCTGTTCCATCACTGGGACCGGCATATTGTACAGTCAGTACTGCTCAGTCATTGCATCTCTGTCCTGACAGTGCCACTGTTCCCCCTGGAGCCCAGGCACAGCTCAGTCAATACACCTCAGCCCAACGGCACCCATCTTATTCCAGCATTAGACCGCCTTTCCTTTCGCCTCAGTCTCGTCCTCTCCCAACACCACCCTTGCGGTGTCTCCTAAAATGCATCACATTTTTTTAAGGTGGGGTTTGTACACGATGTCTGCTTATTTTGTAACTCTGTTGTTGTGTTCTAAGACTTAACCACCCTGCCTCATTGAAACCATACACTGCCTCATTTGGCGCTCAGTAAACTCTTACAAAAGGCTAAATGCTTAGTATTTAGTAACGTGCTTGTGAAATTATTTTGTTTTAGGGCGTTATGTTTGTGTGTATAATATTTTATCTTTCACACTCACTTTATGTTTTTATTTATTTGTTTTAACCTCTTAATCTTTTTCCCACAGATTTTAGTTTTTCTCCTTTACAAAATGGTTTTTGTTGTTTTCTTGTCTTCCTTTCTGTGTTTCTTCTTTTTTTCCTCTGTCATTCCTTCTCTTTCTGTTTAGCCTCTTTTCGTCACGCTCACAAGCTTGTCTACCTCTCTCCTACCCTCCCTGAGTAGAGTACCGTAGCGCACTGCCCCAGTCCTCTCCTACCCTCGCTGCATAACTAACCCCTTATAAGGTCCCAAAGGTGAGACCTATTGGCTATGCCAGTGCTTGTTATATAAGTGGCTCGGTGCTACCGGAAGGCAAGTTTGCGAAAAGCACTAGTGCGCATAAAGCTATTCCCAAACAGCAGCCATATTGGAGGGATGCTCTTAACAGATGGGTAAATGCGGAGCTTCCGGTAGGTGGAGTACACAGTAAAGCTAGCGCTAGTGCTCGGGGGCTAATCACAATGAGCGGCCATATTAGAGGGGTGCACTTAGCAAAGGCAGTCATATTGGAGGGATGCTTTTAGCAGATGGGCAAATGCAGAGCTACCGGGAGGCAGAGTGCAAATGACAACTGGCACTAGTGCGCACGGGGCTATTCTCAATGGGCGGTACATGTAGGGGGATGCAATTAGCAGGGGGGCAAATTATGGAGCGCCATTATTTAAGTATACTGTTTGCATACTGTGTATGTCACGGTAGAACCACAATTCCAATGACAAATGTGATACTTCCATGTAGTGACCCAGTAGAGGAGATGGCTACAATGTAAAACATTATTGAATGGTGTGATATGTAGTTACCATTGCCTGTAAAGGTTAATCCTTTATACCCTCAGTGTGAAATCCACTTGTATGTATGCAGATTTTTGTGTTTAGCGAAACATCAACAGTATCTAAAAAGGTGTACCATGACAGAATATGTTCCCAAGCAAGTTATACCCTAAACGCACTCCAAGGTATATCTTCATTTAATCTGTTTGTATGCGAAGATAACCTGGATATCTGTTAGGGAGCAACATGGGCTTCCCTGCCCACGTGTACAAAGCACTATTGTCTGGACTTTCAGTTCTTTCGAGATGGGCATTTTGCCCTTTCAGTCCTGCAGGACTTTCTAGTACAATCTGTGTCGCAGTCCCACCTCTGGGAAGGTGTTGCATGTATGTCTATTCTAAGGTAAGACATCTGAGGCTAGAAGTCTCTATCAGATGAGCAAGTTACAGGATGAAATGCTGCTCCAAGCACAAGAAGACGACTTTCTAGCAGCTCTCAACTTCTATGACTCCTCTTAAGTTGTTACTCAGTGCCTATGCTTTATGTTTGGGGAGAGCATTATTACAGTATTACATTCCACGATAAAATCTGCATTGAGAGTTTACCAAGTGTCTTATTGCTGTGTTGGCAGATTTGCACTACTACCAGGGTATATATGTTTATATTTAATTAAACAATATTCAGAACAGACCTCCCTGTCGAATGTCTATTGGGCAATGATCTAGAGACTTCAATCTGGTCTGAAGTAGAGTTATGGACTCATGCTGAGATGTTGGGCATACCTGCAGAGGTATTTGCTGTGACCAGGTCACAGGCCAAAATGCATAAAGCTGAACCAGCTCTGTGTCCTGAAACTATGGACCAGATGCTACCCAAGAGGAGGAGCAGTAGGGTTAAGGCAGTGCCTTCCCCTCTGTCTCAGATCTCAGATTCCCGTCCTGAAGGAGGAGAAGCAGATCCTGAAGAAGGAACTACCCCAGAGGGACTTGAGCCTGGTCAGGTTGAGTTCTTGGGGGCAGGGGGACCTTCCAGGGAAGATCTGAGTAAGGAGCAAGAGTGCTGCCCCTCTCTTGAACCCCTCAGACAGCAGGCTGCTGCTGAGGCTGCTGGGAGTGCTAGTGGGTCCCATAAGGTTTATTGGGATGAGGGACTCCTATGTTCTGAGGCTAGAGATTCTACCCCTGGAGCCACCAGGAGGTTGGTAATACCTTAGAATTTTAGGGGGTTCCTCTTGACCCTAGCACATGACATCCCTTTAGCAGGACACTTGGGCCAAAACAAGACCTGGGATAGGCTTGTTCCACATTTCCATTGGCCACACATGTCAGAGGACACAAAGGAGTTTTGTCGCTCCTGTGTCACTTGCCAAGCCAGTGGCAAGTCAGGTGGCACAACAAAGGCCCCCCTGATACCACTACCTGTGGCGGGGGTGCCCTTTAAAAGTGTAGGTAATTGACATTGTTGGTCCCCTTGACCCTCCAACAGCATCTGGGCACAGATTTATCCTGGTGGTAGTGGATCATGCCACCAGGTACCCAGAAGCAATTCCCCTGTGGATCACCACAGCCCCTGTGGTGGCAAGAGCCCTCATTGGTGTTTTCTCCAGAGTGGGTTTCCCAAAGGAGGTTATATCTGACAGAGGTACCAACTTCATGTCAGGGTATCTAAAAGCAATGTGGAAGGAGTGTGGTGTAAACTACAAATTCACTACTCCCTATCACCCACAATACAATGGGTTAGTTGAAAGGTTCAACAAAACCCTAAAGGGAATGATTAAATGCCTCCCAGAAAAGCTTAGGCGAAAATGGGACCTTTTACTTCCCTGCCTTCTGTTTGCATACAGAGAGGTCCCACAGAAGGGGGTTGGCTACAGCCCTTTTGAACTTCTGTTTGGGCATCCTGTAAGAGGTCCATTATGTTTGGTGAAGGAGGGCTGGGAGTCACCTCTCAAACCTCCCAAACAGGATGTGATGGACTATGTACTTGGTCTCCGCTCCAGGATGGCTGAATACATGAAGAAGGCAACTAAAAACCTGGAGGCCAGCCAAGAACTACAAAAAGCTTGGCATGACCAAAAGGCTGTGCTGACCTTATACCAGCCAGGACAGAAAGTGTGGGTGTTGGAGCCAGTGGCCCCAGCAGCTCTCCAAGACAAGTGGAGTGGCCCCCATACAATTGTTGAGCAAAAGGGAGAAGTCACCTATCTGGTGAATCTTGGAACTCCCTGGAGCCCCCTTAGGGAGCTCCGTGTCAACAGATTGAAACCATATGTTGACAGGGCTGACATGGGCTTGCTCATGGCAACTGATGAGGAACAGGAGGAGGAGAGTGACCCTCTCCCTGACCTGCTCTCACAAAACCCTGATGATGGGTCAGTAGATGGTGTTGCTTTGGCAAGCAGCCTCACTGATCATCAGCAAACTGAATGCAGACAAGTTCTGCAACAGTTTAGACATATGTTTAGCCTGACGCCTAGTCAGACTTCCTGTTGCACCCATGAGGTGGGTGAGTTAACTCGTGCACTCTGGTGCTCCTGTGTGTGTTGGCTCTCGAACTACTTATCCTGTAAGTGACTTTCTTGTAGACTCTCCCGAAGTACCCTAAAACTTTAAAATTCCAACCGCGACTTGCTCCATTGAAGTCTATTGGGATCCGCGGCTGTGTTCTCACACTGCATGCATCTCCCGCGGGTCCCTTACTTACCTGCCTTGGGTGAATTAGTGAGGCCTCAGCGCTTCTGAAGACCTTAGGCCTTCTCCCTTCTTAAGTCGTTCTTCTTATACCTCTTTTTTAGTATAATGTGAAACATTGATTTGTGCATATGTTCCTGACTTCTAATCTCATAAAGAGATTAGTAGAGTGTGTCTAGTAATAAATTCATATATATTTTATATATATACCTGTGTGGTGTCCTTTCATTTAGCAATTCAAGAGATTATAAGGTAAAACAAGCTGCTTTACATTCCTCTGAGACTTAGCCTGTAGGCTGCTCTCCACAGCTACCACTAGGATAGCTTTCTTTAAAAGGTTGTCTTAAACCTATCTACCATAAGAGTCGAATTGGACTGGTGCAATGTGGCCAATTTAACTAGTGACCAGCATATGCCAGGCCAACTTCTCACAAATATATTTATTCCCTTAAGAAACAGGCCTAGCCTACATTTATATTCCAATTACACCTGTCTGTAATAACTGTCTAATTAATATATAAATTATCAGTTTCTGTTTTGACAATTCCTGTCATTAAAGTCTTGATGGAAGGGTTATTCCACCACAGGCACTCTGTGTGTTTACTTTGGTTCTAAAAACTGTCCTTATAAGACTTTTGGGTCTGCATTTTGAGTCACTGCATTCATGCTCACTTCATGCGTTAAGTTGCATTTCTGGTAGCATAAATGTTTTTGCTCAGAGTTAACATACCGCTTTTTCGGAGAGGTCCATGCACTCTGATGGACAAAGGGTTTGCTGTACTACTTCTCTTGGACCTCTAAGCTGCCTTTGATACAGTTAACCATGACACTCTGCTATAACTATGTAGATGACACACAAATTCTCCCTAAACTGGAAAGTCCCAAAGACATTGTATACTCACAAATCGTCAATTGCTTCAGAGCCATTGATCAGTAGATGACATGGAGCCATCTAAAATTGAATGCATCCAAAACTAAAATACACACATGTGGCGATTGGAAAACTTAAGACGCACTTTGCGCCTGGCCTGACAATCTAGGACCACCTCCTTAAATATCTAAGGAGTAAGAAAGCTTGGAATTACCATGGACTCCAAGTTATCAGTGAATGACCAAGTGGACACATTACCAAGATCAAGCTTCATTACTATGAAACCTTTGTGACACATCTTACCCCACTTGGGATTTCCACACAAGGTCCAAGCCACTATGTCTCTTGTACTGTCTAAACTTGATTACTCCAACGTCCTCTACCATGGATCATCTTTATCAACTATGAAAAGACTACAATGAATTCAGAACTCTGCTGCCAGACTATTCCTACATTTAAAGCTGCAAGCCCGCATCTCCCCTACCTTGCGGGCCCTACATTGGTTACTGGTTACCAGAAGATCCACATTTAAGCTGCTTTCTTTCACCCATTAAGCAATACATGTAACAGGACTGCTTTTCATTAGAAATAAAATCACCATATACATTCAACAAAGGAACCTCCACTCCAGATTGCCACCTCGCATCAAAATCCCACCATACGGGAAAAAAACCATAGGTGGCACATCTATCTTTCTCTGTTCAAGCAGCCAAACTATAGATTTTATTACCTCCCAAACATAAGATCCACAGAAAACTATCTTGTCTTCAGAAGACTAATCAAGAGTTGGCTCTTTCCTACATAACCGCCACACTCAAACACACATGTTCAGCATATCCCTGTGTATATCCACATTTAATTTGATAATATGTATCTAGATATGTGTATTTCTTTATATAAATCATATATTCTTATGTATCTACATATTAATCACATTACTCCCACTGTAAAAAAAAAAATTGACTCTCTCCAATACACTACTCAATATTTCATGATATACCTCTCTCAATCTCAATCCTCTATGTCCACTCTCTGACTCATCCCAAACCTCATTCTACTACTGTGATCTTCAAAATAAACCTTTCTAGACTCTACCCTCCTCTATCCCTTCTTGGATCACCCCAAACCTCATTTTAATACTATGACCTCCCAAGCAACCCTTCTAAATTCTTTCCTCACCTATTCCTCCTTGGACTCATCCAAAACCTCATCTTACTACTATGATCTCCCAATAATCACATTCTAGGCTATTCCCTCTTCTATTCCCCCCATTATCCTTTTCAATCCAGCTAACAGACTCACATGTCCACCATTCTATACTAATCCACCTCTAATTGTTTTTGGGTTCCGTAGTAGCGTGCTACTTGCCGAAAAGCACTTTGATGCCTCAGCAGGGGTAGTAAGCACTATATCAATACATTTGCAATACAATACAAGCAAGCATTGGCATAGCCAATAGGTCTCGCCTTTAGGGCGTTATAAGTGATAGAGCTATTGGCTGTGTTAACGTTTTTAATATGTGTTGTAGAGCATTGTGAATGTTGTGCAGCATGTTGAAAATGTATTAGTTATAATAAAAATAGTGTTATAACCATTTCTGGCACCTTATATATAACCTAAAAAATATTATGTACAACAGAATTATCGTACTAAAAACCAGAATTAACACCAAAATTGTGTTGTAGTTTATCTGTTTATGCAATGCTGTCAATTTTTCCTTGCTTGTTTTAATTTTTTTTTTTTAATAGTTTTTATTGTTAGGTGTGGGATATAAACAACGGGAGGGTGGATGTTGTGAAATAGTACTTTAATTAGATAGTAGTAGAGAGTTATTGTGAAAGCACGAGGCACTATGAACATCCACCACTCACAGGTAACAAACAGTGAGATTAGCCCAGGCCACAATAGCCTCAGCTTTGGAATCTGCTGTTCGTACATCCCAGGGTGATGTGTAACGAGGGACAATCAGCGAAAAAAAAGAAATCAGCCTGGCTGGGGCGCCCCAGCATATTAATATGCTGGGGCTGGGGCTGGTGGATTGTAGCGCCCAGCCTCCACATAGCGCTTAGAAACTAAGTAGGTCAAAGGTCTAGACTCCTATTTATAAAGTTATGTAGCTCTCCACAACTACACAAACTGGCAACAGGGCTGAACACACAAAGCCGCATATTCAAGACACCCTACTATAATTCACGACACTACCCCCACAAAAAAAATTGTTCACCGTTCTACAGCTATACACTTGAGAATTAACAGCAAAATAAATATGAACCTTTTTTCTGCCACCCTCGGTGCCTGGAGGTTATTGGCAGTCACCTAAGGTATGTATGCCAGGGCCCACTCGGGCTTCTAAGCCGGACAGGACCAGCAGGGCCCGGCTACAGACACAGCAGGTCCAGCGGTGAGTTCATCGTTCAACAACTTCAGAGGCCCAACGATGCCATTTATTGGTAACAGCACAGCATCTTGATAGCACTTAGAATGGGCAGAAGTGCGGTAAAAGGCGCTATTAGCAAAGGTAAAGATGTCAGATCGTGCTGGTATCCGTAACCCATGGACACAGACCTACGAGAGGATGATGTTCAATGTATCATGGATTGAGGCAAAGGGCTGTGTGGGCGTCGTCTAGAGAGACCATTGGAAGGGTGTTACTACTAGCCCCGCACTACACAGAGCGACAACCTGAGCACCTGATCCTCTGCAGAGGACCAACGGGATGAATCCGCCGCGACAGCTCAGCGGGTTGAAACCCCGACCACGGGTACATTAGCTGCATTAGACCGGTGGTTATAGCGCGCTCTGGGCATTCGCTTTCGAAGGCGCACCACTTGGCAGTTGCACAATACCAGGGAGAGTTTGCATGACGTGCACGTGTTACACGAAGCGCTTCGAAGCACTTCCTGGCTTAAGTTACTAGGTGGTAATAGAGAGCGTCCCGCCTGCCCCACTTTAGATTTAGTATCTGAAGCGCTTCAACGCCTCATCACGGGACGTTAGCGCTATATAAAAACAATCGACAATTTATCATTAGGATGGCTTTCTAGTCTCACTTCCATTGACTGCCAACTCAACGAAAGTGCTTCAATACTAGCACCCACCTGGTAGTTGAAGTGCTGACAATGTATTTGCTCTTTTTAACCCCCTCAGGAGCTCAGTTTCCTTAGCGATTTTTATTACAAAGGGACTTTTCCAAAAATATTGGGTTCATAGAAAAGTCAGGCGGCGAGTGGTGTGGCTAGAGTATTTTTAAGCTTACGTCTGTGAGTTAATATCTGGCTGAAGGCCCTTAAAATAAATACCTTTGAATTTTGAAATCATTTACAGACGTAAGAAACAAAAGAACTGCCACTGAAAAACTTTCTTAAAAGAAGATATTGTTGGTGTTTCTATTATTTTATTATTATTGCTTTTGTTGTTACTATTACAATTATTATTATTACAAACTTTTAGATGACAGTTACATCATATTCCTGTAGAGTGAGGATGTGTGATTAAGGTGACAAACATTAACTCCGATAATTATTCACTTTGGGTTATCTTTCTTCATATTTGCTGTAGGTGGTTATTCAAAATCATGAACTCTTCACCGGTTTCACTATCTTTGTATGCAAAGCGTGCAGGATTTTCAGTTATTTCTAGATGCATTATGGTTGGAAGGCTGTGCATGAATTATTATGTGGTATCCAACAGTCTTCAGGCGTGTTGTATAACGAGCCATGGTGAAACTGCCGCTGCTCACCCGTGGCCGCTCACTTGTCTCGTCATATCGCAAATATACCTGCTTTACGCAGCATTTTTCAGATAACACCCGGTGCTCCTGACAGACCAAAGTAAACAGCCACTTTTAACCCTGTGAAGCAAAAGTAGGTGGCGGAATAATGGAACTGGGGAAGGAAGGGCAGCGGAGGCGAGTGTTTTGGAGAGGGTGGGGAAAGGCGAAGCAGGGAAGGTGACGAGGAGAGCTGAGGAAGGGAGGGAACAGCTCTTCAACCCGCGCAGTGCAGGGTGCTGGTTTATCCGCAGTCGGACCGTGTAACGGGCTGAAAGTCCTACTCTTATTGTTGCTCGCCTGAGAGAAATCAACAAACGACTAATCCACGTGAAGCTGCACAGCAGTCAAGTCGTCACATTCTGTGAGAGTGAACTCAATGGAGGTGTTGACAAAAGTTGAAGTTGAGGGATGACATCTTGTTTCCAAATGCCAATAAAGTGCGCATGCACAGAATTCCTTACCCAGAGGAAGATCTGTATTTGTTGTGTTCCTGAGTCCCTGGACAGCGCTCGTCTGTCCCTAAATTAATCTCTTTGCATTTTATTGCATACATTTCGTTTATGGACTTGTATGTGCAGCGCACCCCATGTGTAGGCCCTAAGCATTCCCCCAGTGTCTGAGTCCAGTATCGGCCGCGCTATCGGCAGGATTAAAAAAAGCGCGTCCCCGCGGCCGTGAAAGTTAAAGAGTACTTGTGCATGCAGAGCGTTTGCCTTGCGGGAGCGAGCAGCAAGGCGCAATATTTGCAAACAGATGGCGCCGCTGCTCGCTCCCACAAGGCAAACGCTCAGCATGCACAAGAGCTCATTGGAAACAGTGCAAACCATGCATGGGTTTCCAAGAAAGTACAGAGCGATTTCAAGATGTCCCCTCCTAAGCAGCGCTTGCGCGCTGTGTAGGCGAGACCTAAACAGGGGGTTCTTGGCAGTGGCACTACACTAAAACAACAGAGACTAACACATATAGGACAATTTATCGTATCGCCGTCCAAAGAAAGACAAAGTAGTCGTAGGCACACATCCATGGTTCTTTCCAAAGATTGCATCACATTTTCACCTCAATCAAGTAACTGAACGTTTGACAATCTTTCAAAATCCTTTTGGCAGGGCAGAAAGGGTATTACAGTCACTAAATGTCAAACAAGCACTCATGTATTACATACACAGGACTAGGCGTTTACACAAGACAAAAGTTATTTGCGTCCTTTGCACTCATGCACCTTGGGAAACCTGTTGCTAAAGGGGATTGTGGATTCATTCAGGTTAATGCACGCGCAGACAGACACCTGATGGGGATTCCACAACCACCACATTCAGATAGTAAAAAAAAGGTGCCACCATGACCTTTCTTGGCCAAATTCCATTTAAGGATATTTGAAAGTCAGCAACGTGGTAATTTGTTCACAGAACATTACCTTGTTGACAATAATGCCTGAAGAGGAAGCCCAAGTAGGTCAAACCGTATAAAACGTTACTTACTACAAGAGGATGGGCTGTTGCTTTTAAGTCAGTAAAAAGCACGTGATGTACAACACTTGCTGCAAACAGAAAATGTTACTTGCCTCTAGTTGGCTTTACTAAGCGTATCATACTTAACACACCTGAGTGGGTAATTGTAGTAGTCTACGGTGGAGTCTGTACTGATGCATTGTGTGTTTTAGCTAAGTAATTTCGAGCCATTTTTCATCCAAAACGTAAACTCTTCAGGCAAACAATGACTAATATCCGCAGGAACACAAGATGGCAAAACAGTGCACAGCACATGAATTAACAACACGCCACGCTGAAAGCAGTTGACGAAAGGGAAGTAACATTTTCCTTTATTCGGTACATTTGTTTGGTGGAGACTATTACTTGTGAGGGTACCTCCTGGTCCACAGTAGTCTCATTCCAGCTCCCACGTTCATGACAATGAAGGTTATTTTTTTATGTGCATACGCACCTTGAGGGATGTCCTGCAGGGGGGAAACCTGTTTGCACACATCTCTATTCTTGACACCGAGGCTGTTGCTAGCACTAATTCATGTCATTTTCTTGTCTGCTTTAGATGACTTACGAAGTGTGGAAAGAGCTGGCCGATGAAAATAACGGCGAGGAGAAGGGAAGGCGGCCGAAGGTCGGGCACATCTTTCTAATGGATCGAGGTATTCTTTGCATTTACTGCTTGGTTTATTGGGCTAAAGACGGAGCAGAGTCAAGTCCTGAACGCTCGCATAGAAACTGGCCCTGCAGCGAAGGGTAGCTGCGCTTTTATGGCTGATTTGAGGCTCCTGTTATACCTCATACTTGATTTCAGTAAGTGGCGAAGATCAAATATGGAAAGCATCGACATTTCCGAACAACACTGGAACACAAAATACGTTATCAGTATTCTTTACAGTTGCCACCTTCCACTTTGTGGTCTTCTCATAGTAACAAATGTGCTGTCTTTGTGTTTAATTTGAAAGGATAAATATACAGTTCTTTGTTTTGATTAGTCAGTAAGCAATTTTTTTCTTAAGAGACTTTCGCTGCGCCTTGTTTGTAGAACCCAATTGAATTGATTTTGTAGCGGACGCACTTTCTAAGGTATTAGCGACCCATGGAGCGATGTGACCCGCCTGTGCCCTCCAGCAGTGGCACGATCCCCCCTGCCAACTTCATGAAAGCTGCATTAAACACCTCGCTGAAAATCACACCAGTGTGAGGAAGGTGACGAGACCCATTCACTGGCTTCTTTACAGGTAATGAGACCATGGAAACTTTGCGGAGAATATTCATATCCAGTGAACAGGCAGCTCAACAAAAACGTTCATGCCCCATCCTTAAACGGTCCCTCTATCTAGATCCAACAGTACCTATGCTCTTAATGGGTGGTGCCCGCTACCTGTGCCTTGCTCTTAAATGTTTAAGACGACTCTAATTCATAGGTTGTGGGGAATTCCTGTAGTGCAGTCCGTCTTTTCCACGCTGCCCGTCAGTCTGAGCCGCCGTGATCGGGGAGAGAAGCAGCGCAAGGACGCCGAACATCGAGCTCCAAGCTCTGCCTGTTGCCTGTTGCCTCACTCTCTAGGCCTCCAGCCCTCTGTCCTCTCCTCCGGCCCCAGCCTCTGCTCCCGGCAGCTACGGGAGAAGGCCGATCTTTGCAGGGGGCTTTGCAGAGGCCGCCCCCGCAGGGGGCCCGAGGGCCGGCGCCATAATGGCCGCCAGAGCCCGACAAGGAACGGAACTGGTTCTCGCCAGCGGGAAGCGCCGCAGGGCGGAATGCCCTGAGGCCCCCGCCCCCCCCCCCCTTCCAAGAACAATAGGAAGGGGAGATATAAGACGACGCTCCCCCTGTGGCAGCCCACTTGCATATCATGGGAGCTGGGGGAGCGGCGCCAACGATTTTCGAATTTTGGCGACATCGAGTCAAGGCCATCAATCCCCAGCAGGAGCAACCACCTGAGCCGGGTCAGCAGAACTGCTGAACTTCGCCAGCTCCGTTTGCAGCGCAGAGAGGGAAGCGCTCTTACTGCGTGACCCAGGAAGCTGATGGCTGGGTTCCCCACAACATGGCTCAAGTTACCTCACCAGAGGAGTGGAAGAAGCGAGGATGTCGGTTTACAGCCGGAGATAGCGATCCGGGAACTGAGGAACCGGGTTCTGGCCCCAGCAACGGCGCGATTCCCAGTGGCATCCAGATTTGGGGTTGACGCCTGAGTCGCAGGGATATGGACGCGACAATCATCGTCGAGGCCCACGTCTTCGCAACACTTAGAGGGCCTGAGGAGGTTACTGGGAGGCTTCGGCCCGTTAAGGTGAGCGCGGCCCGGAAGTGTGAATAAGGCTCTGGTAATCTTATCGTTTAACGGGGAGCATGGTATTTAGAGTGTATTGCTGGTTAGCACCGAACGTGTGTAATTGGGTATTTGTTTAAAATTCGAAAAGAGAGGGTGCCCATTTGAATATTCCCAGATAGTTAACGCTGGTAAAGTTGTCGCGTAGCGCCGAGAGCCATGCTCGCCTTTGAAGCTCGATAAAGCGGGCGGGGTGGAGGAGCCACCATCATGGGGCATAAGTAACTGGTCACATACAGCGCTTACGGTCATTGGGCCATTTTTCAGCCCAGCCCCGCGCACCCAGCCGAGCCACAACGGTAATTTTAATACTTCCAGTACAGAGCGCGAGCGGTGCTGCACGCTCCTAGTGCCCAGAATGGTTTGAAGTGTGTGCAGGCCGATGACCGGCCCATGGCTCGCGCTGGAGCATGGGGAAAGCGAAAATTGAGAAGCTGATGAAACACCGCAGTGCGGAGAGCGATAAACTAATAACACACATCCACGCAGTGAAACCTCCTTTTACACGCTCGCAACAAAGATGTAACATCGCGAGGTGGCGGACAGCGGAAGATTTGAAAAACCCTTTTTAGGTAGGATATTACCCAGGGTACTCGTAAATGAGTCTGGTCTTTGTAGGACACGATTAATGTCACGCTTCATGGATGACCTTGGCTCCCAAAGTCGGTCTGGGAATCAGCTTAGACAGCGCAGTTGTTTAATGCGCCAGTTGCGGAGGGCCAGGTCGAGCCTCTAACCATAGCATTCGAATTTGCGGCAGCTAACTGTAGGCTAATCCCATGTCATGACGGCCACCCCCGGTCAAGCCGGATTTAGCCAGAATCACCTGGGATTCTTGACAGGGCAGATTTTCTTTTCCCCTTTTAAGGGCGGGTCGGCTAGACCCAGTGTATAGAGTGGTGTTGACCAGGGGCTGGGTGAGGTGCCCCTCGAGTTATGGGGGCCATTTTGCATCTACATGCCAGCATTTCATCATTCTCAGATGGCTACACTTGGGTAATTTTCATGTAGCTCCGTGAAACTTTAGTAGCATTTACATTGAGTAAACGATCGGCAGGTATTCATAGAATTATGCCAGATGTGTAGCATTGAAAAAAGGGGTAATCAATATAGTGGTTATGCTACTGCCTTGAAATAGAACGCGCACTGAATGATCAAGAACACCAAAGTGAAAAGCGGTACCCCGAGGCCTACTACTATAGGTCAGTGTTGCACAGCCTAAGCTGTGAGGAAGATGCGCAGATGTATAAATGAAACGTTGCTGTAACTGTAAGGGAAAACATAACGCTCAAACTACTAGATGAGCACAGGAGTTAGATGTTTCAAATCGCATCTCCCTCTTTGCGGTTAAAGCTATCATGGTGCATGGACATATACAGGTTCAGCCTGCGGTGAAGCTGTAGAAGAACTAAAAACCCTCAGAATAAAAGTCCATTTGATAATTATGTTACTATCGCATGTCTTCAGTAGCCCTTATGTATAGTTGTAGGTAGTGCGGAGTTACTGGGAGAAGCTTACGTTAGGTTTTAGGTATAGCGCCTGTGCCAGCAGGTGCAATTCGTAGAATAGAATGCGGAAGGATAGGTATCCAAGTCTGGAATGTGGCACAAACGGGATAGAAGGGGACTGTAATTGGGACAGTACATCTGACTGGGGAACCACCTCCGTCGGTAGCTCAGCTACCTGTAATAGAAGGCTAATTGTATAATACGCACGCACGTGTACCGCTGGGCTACGTCCGGGTACAGCAATGAAGAGCAATGGAGCAAGTTTTCAAAGACAGCCTTGCTGGCAGTCAAGTAAATAAGTGGACAATAATATTACCCGGTCAGTAAGGCATCCAAGGCTGGGGACCCCAGGCATTCGTGCTGTGTCTGGTTATCTCCGTGTGGAAGGGAGGAAAGTAAACTGAGTTGGGTGACAATAAACATCTGTGCCTAGATGGGGTGTACATGCGCTTTACAAATAGAGGGGTCAGGTTCCCTGCGACCCCAGTTGTGCCAATAC
The DNA here is from genome assembly GCF_964204655.1 of Triturus cristatus. NCBI lineage: Eukaryota > Metazoa > Chordata > Amphibia > Caudata > Salamandridae > Triturus > Triturus cristatus. Next base: position 505,349,904 of record NC_140583.1, on the reverse strand, counting down.
GTGATCTCATCCTTCCAAAGTAAGAAACATGTACAGTTTAGCATGACGCTATGTAAGTGAAAATGTCTAACATGATAATACAAAATGTACCAAAACTATCTAGACCAGCTTCCAATACCTGTAGCTGACCAGAAGGCAGATGTCTGGGGCAGGTGGTAAACGTAGTAAGGGAATACAGCAATGTAAAACATCTGTACCATGGAGTTGGGCAACAATAAACAACTGCGCCCTTGGGCGTAAGGGAACTTTACAAACACGTAGGTTTTGCCCTCTGCACCACCGGCAGCGCCAGCTCAGGAATAGGAATTTGCCCGCTGTAATGCAGCTGGTGCCCAGGTAAAGCGACAGGACTCCTGTGGGTGAAAGGAACAATCCAAGAGTGGAGTGGGCGGTTAAGGACCCAGTGCAGGAGTCAAGGAAAAGCGGACATTAATTCCGAAATCCATCCAGTAGTTACCGTAAACCTAAGTTGCGGAGCATGGGAGAGGTTGAGGTTGTGGTGTAGCAGGGACAACCCTGCTACACCACAATGCCAGATAGCGATAGTGTCCGAATATTGGACAGACGGTCACCGTCTTTCAACGGACACCACAAATTTACAAGGGGGAAGGACGCATTAAACTAGGGTGTGTGCCAACCCGGGAGGTTCGGCCTGGCGCAACGTGCAATGGTGCTGGCATGGAATCATGTTTCTTGCTAACTGGGGTACAGGGAAGGCACGTGTTGGGCAGTAGAATGCGGGGTGCCTTCCTACCAGTGTAAAGAATTAATCACAGTGGAGCGGGGAGTGCAGCCGGGCGAATACCACTCAGGCTCACCATTTTGCAGAGGTGCTTACCGGAAGAGCCTGCCAGGAGCAGGGGTGAAGTAGAGAATGGGATGTGAGCAATGTATGTTGTATCATGCCACTACAAACTGTATCTGACTGTCTCCCAATTTTGTTTACATGAATGGCCCATGGTGAGAGGAGACAGCGCTGTAAGACTCCGAACAGGACGCAAGCGTCCCGCCGCATAATGGCGAGGAAGGAGCAGAGCACCATGGCGTTTGGATTGAAGATTGCCATCAGAGCCTACCGGACGTCAGCCTCCCGAAACACAGCTAGATGTATGACCCAGGGCGGGCGGAGACAGTATTGATGGAGCAGAGCGCATCATTGCGTTTGTGGGAAGATTGCCGTCGGAGCTGACCAGAGGTGGGGGGAGCCGCAGGAAGACGTAAGCCTCCCTGGCGGCGTGGCGGAAACAACAAGTGTATTGGTATTGTATGGGAGCACACCAACAGGGCGGTGTGTAGAAGGAGGGCCACTCACTTTGGGATGCCGCACGGCAGGGTGAGTGCGCCTGACAAAATCGGGGTAGCAAACGGAGACGGCGCTCGCAGCCCAGCCCCCGCCAGAAGGTGGGGCACAAAAGAGACTAACAAGGTAGCGAGTTGGGGCCTAACTCCAGGGAAAAGGCTACCCCCCACACGCAAAGGGGCGTGGTAAACCACAAAGAACAATCTACGAGCTGTCAGGGTGATTTACGACCCTAGGAGTTGCAAATGAGCAAAAAGACAAACCAGTGATTTATGGCCAGCCGATGATTTATGGCTGATGATTTATGATGCTCATGCAGAATGATTTATGACAGCCGGATGATGACAGATTGTGACAGAATGATTTATGACATACCGATGATTTATGACCCATGATTTATGACCCATGATTTATGATGCTCTGGCAAAATGATTTATGACAACGAAATTATGATGGCTTGTGACAGAATGATTTATGACATACCAATGATTTATGATCCATGATTTATGGCTGCTGATTTATGGGGATCAGGCAGAGTGATTTATGGCAACAAAGTAAGGGCCAATTGTGGCAGAATGATTTATGACGCACAATGATTTATGGCCCATGATTTATGATGTCCAGCTAACAATGCGTGACATCACATTTGTAATAAGGTGTGACAACGATTTATGACCCCGGCCTCCAAGGGGGTTCAGGGGGAGTTGTACAAGTGTGACTATGTAATAAGTAATAAAAACTGCGGCCAACAATTACCACCACATATGACGATTGTTGGCTGTATTTAGTAATGCATGATGCACAAGTATGGTACGGTTCCTGGAATGGGCGCAGTGCGGCCATTATTGCATGGGCCGCCCCCGCAGGGGGCTCGAGGGCCGGCGCCATAATGGCCGCCAGAGCCCGACAAGGAACGGAACTGGTTCTCGCCAGCGGGAAGCGCTGCAGGGCGGAATGCCCTGAGGCCCCCGCCCCGCCCCCCCTTCCAAGATCAATAGGAAGGGGAGATATAAGACGACGCTCCCCCTGTGGCAGCCCACTTGCATATCATGGGAGTTGGGGGAGCAGCGCCAACGATTTTCGAATCCCACCCACCCACACCGAGGGAGCAGCAGCGACGCAGTGCTGACGAAAACCAAAGGAACTACGGGTACAAGGGTTGGATATGGAGACACACCGACGGACGGTGTGTGTGAATAGGACCACTCACTTTGGGATGCCGCACGGCAGGGTGAGTTGGCCAACAACGGGGGCAGGTAACGGAGACGGCGCTTGCAGCCCAGCCCCCGCCAGGCGGCAGGGCACAAAACAGTCTTAACAAGGTAGCGAGTTGAGGCCTAACTCCAGGTGGGAACTGCCCCCGCACAACAAGAGCGCACAGAGATTGCAAATCTAACGGCGGAAACAACAAGTGTATTGGTATTGTATGGGAGCACACCAACAGGGCGGTGTGTAGAAGGAGGGCCACTCACTTTGGGATGCCGCACGGCAGGGTGAGTGCGCCTGACAAAATCGGGGTAGCAAACAGAGACGGCGCTCGCAGCCCAGCCCCCTCCAGAAGGTGGGGCACAAAAGAGACTAACAAGGTAGCGAGTTGGGGCCTAACTCCAGGGAAAAGGCTACCCCCACACGCAAAGGGGCGTGGTAAACAACAAAGAACAATCTACGAGCTGTCAGGGTGATTTACGACCCTAGGAGTTGCAAATGAGCAAAAAGACAAACCAGTGGTTTATGGCCAGCCGATGATTTATGGCTGATGATTTATGATGCTCATGCAGAATGATTTATGACAGCCGGATGATGACAGATTGTGACAGAATGATTTATGACATACCCGATGATTTATGACCCACGATTTATGACCCATGATTTATGATGCTCTGGCAAAATGATTTATGACAACGAAATTATGATGGCTTGTGACAGAATGATTTATGACATACCAATGATTTATGATCCATGATTTATGGCTGCTGATTTATGGGGATCAGGCAGAGTGATTTATGGCTACAAAGTAAGGGTCATGATTTATGACGCACAATGATTTATGGCCCATGATTTATGATGTCCAGCTGACAATGCGTGACATCACATTTGTAATAAGGTGTGACAACGATTTATGACCCCGGCCTCCAAGGGGGTTCAGGGGGAGTTGTACAAGTGTGACTATTTAATAAGTAATAAAAACTGCGGCCAACAATTACCACCACATATGACGATTGTTGGCTGTATTTAGTAATGCATGATGCACAAGTATGGTACGGTTCCTGGAATGGGCGCAGTGCGGCCGTTATTCAAGCCGCACATTAAGCGGGAACGGAGCACAACACAGAGCGGAGGGGAGAGGGGGGCGTGAAACAGGAGCGGCCAAGATCCCCTGAGAGCCACTGAGAGTCACCGCCGCGACCCACGAGCCTACAGAGCCGAGTTGCTCTGTAGGTGAAGGTGTGCTGCCCAGAGCTGTTCATCTATCTGCCCCCTCAGCTACCCGGGCACTGCTGCTCGCAATCTGCGGATTTGTCACGATCTCCGACAACCCACTGACAACCCACAGCAGGCTCCACGCCAGGACATCAACGGAGCTGAATTGCAGTACAGTGTCTCGCCGAGTAGCTTGCCGCATTGGGGCCCGGGATTGCTGGTGTCTCGTAACTCAAGTCCTGGTCCTGGTGTCAACAGCGTGAGTACTGCTGCCCCGAGGCGATCTGAGGCTTCAGCTGCCGATCACACCTGTTTTCGCTTCAACTTCAGTTTCCGCGCTTTTCCGCTCTCCAGCCAAAACAGCGGCCGTGGTCCACCTCCGGGAGAAATCGGACCCCTGACCCCGATTGCGCTGGGATTCTCCACCGCATCCTCCATTGACAGCACTTGTGAATATCGGACTGACTGCGATCTCTACACGCTCATGACCTTTACTGTCCGCTGTTGGAGCTGCGACCGCGCATGAGCTCTCTAGAGTCTGCCGAGGGTGGTGGTGGTGGTGCGGTGCCTTTCGCCTGCCCTTTTGTTTGTGCACCTTCGTTTTTGCTTTCCCTGGCGGACCTGAGCGGTTTTGCACATTTTTATTTTTATTTTTTAATTTAACATCTTCTTAAGCCATCGCCTTGACATCACCCTGCCTTGATTTACTGCCCGATACATCTGTAGGGCATTCCCTCTCTTCCCCTCCAATAGCTAGCCCCCACAGACTGGGTTGGCGGTGGCCCAGGGGGGTCAGGAGAAAGGTGCAGAGAGGTGCACAGGCGTGTCAGCGGTCACAGCCATACAGCACTCCTCTTTCTTAGGACTTAACCGCTGTTCTTGTCCTGTCTCCCAGCGAGGAAAGCCACATTTCCTATGTGCATGCTCCTGGAAATCATCTGCTTCCGAAAACCTTTATACATCTGTTTGGCACCAAGAGCCATAGAGGTCCACGCAGAAGCTGCGACTCCGGTGCGGATCCAGTCCGAGTTTTTCGAGTCTTAAATCCCCTAGACTTGGGAGTATGAGATCAGGGCGCGTCAGTGGGGTGCCCAAATCTACCAGCAGAGCAGGCAACGTCAGCAGCAACTCCAGCAATTCAGCTAAGCGGAAAAGGAAGCTGAAATCCTTGGATTGCATGAAGGAGAGCCGCAGGTTAAGACCAGACCGGCAATGCAAGCAGAGGGCACCATAATTGAATTAACACCAGACACAACGAGGCTCAGCAATTTGACGCCAGAGATTAAAACGCCAAAACATCGCCTTCTTCAGCCGAAAATTTACACCAAATTCTGTTTTTTAAAAAATGCAGGCGACACCCTGCTTTCTCGCCCCACAGTACCCGCGGGACTACAAACACCACTCCTCCCCTTTCTAGAGGACAAAGGAAAGGTGGAAGGGGACGAAGGGTCCACAGCTCAAGGAGGAAGGGGGGACAGCTCAATGACATCGCCACATGACCCAGTACCCGCCGCAAGCTGGAACCCCAAAATCCTGGAGAAGACCTCAGAGATAAAGCTTAACGAACTGTACCCAGAGACGCCACAAAATCCGCCTAAAGCTGGGGGGGCTAAGACCAAGTCCAACAGCGCAAGAGAGGAGTGGGCCAGAAATACAGCTGTCCTAGGCAATCACAACCCTGCATATACCCATAACATTCCTGTGGCCACATCATCCAGGTCCCCCAACCAACACAAAAATGACGGGGGCAACTGCGTATCATTGGAGCCACTGACCATCTATGAGTTAGATAATCTGACAGCTATCCTCTGGTCGGGAGCCAAAGCTGGCGCTCTAGGGAACAACCTGGAAAATAACACAGAGGGAACAAAGTCAACAGGGGGATTAATACCTGAAAACCCAAAGGACATGCCGGACACAGAAATTGACGTACGCTCTGTCCCTACACAACTTCAATGCAAGCCAGTGTTATCTCAAACAAGCCTGCTGTTGGATGATTCAGAAGAACCAGACCAACACTCATATCTAGATAAGGAGGAGTGGGGAGCACTCATGGCAGCCTACCGGGGGGACACGCATAGAAGCGAACCATCAGAAAATGTAAAAATTGATGGATGCAAGGAGACAGAGGAGGGGTCGTTTGCGCTGCCCACTTGCACAAACAGTAAAATTAGAGTACACCAAGGGAAAACGAAAAAAATAGATAATGGCAACAAAACCGGCAGTGAGGCTTGCAACCTTAAAGAGGAACGGCAAGGAACTGCCCAAGGGGATGCATGGGCAAGTCTGCTTAAAACTCTGCAGCTCCTGGTCGAGGCTCTGCAATACCAGACAGACAAAATGGACCTGCAATTATCCCTATTGAACACTCACGCAGTATATGTGGTATCGATCGACAGTAAATTGGGAAATCTGAATACAATGCTGGAAAGTACCCAGGACCACACCCCAGCGAACCATCGAACCTGTGGATGCAGTCCAATTGTGGACAAACTGGTAACCCTTCCAGCGATGCTGATGGATCTATGCGCACAAATAAAAAAGATATCAAACAACGAAAACATGCAGCCTACAAATTGGCAAACCCTGCTAGGGCATGGCGAAGATGCAGTAACTCATCGGTTTGGGCCGATCAATGAGGAGCAAATACCAATCTTAATCGAACCACCAGAAGGGAATATCAACATCGATAACAGTAAGCAAACAATAGCATCGCCCCCTAGTCATGGACACACGCCAGAACAAGCAGAGGCAGCTAAAGGGGAACCGAAACTAAATGCAAAACTAAGACGCGCACAAAAACGTAAAGGCCGGAACCAGAAACAAAGCCTCATCCGGACTGGATTTCATTTTTTTTTTTTTTTAAACATTTTTTTATTGTTTTCATAGCATCAACTCAATACAAGCCCCGCTACCCCCCCCCTCCAAAAGGGATACTTTACATACATCGTTGCCATCTAATATCCAGGAGAATAATCATCCATCACATGCGGGCCCCCCTCCTCCCTCCCCACCCCATGTCAGTGTGCCCCCCTTTGCCTTCCCCTCTCCTGATGTGCCCCTCCCTTACAATAACTCATGCACGGGTGCTCAACCTCCTCTAGGGAACCAAGGCTTTCCCTCATGCCTAGCCACGTTCTTGCTTCCAGTGCTCGCCACTGCTCCCCTCCTACTCCCCGGTCGACGCCTCCTCCTGCCTGTCAGAGGTGTCCCCCTCTCTCCCGGCATCAGATATCAGCCCCTGAAGTTCCACCACCAGCGCCTCCCACGCTCGGGCCGTCGCCAGCGCCTTCTCGTCATCCCTCCGAAGGGCTAATTGCAACCGGAGCGTACCCTCTGCCCCCGCCCATCGCGCAAACGCCGCCCTCCACCGCAAGAAGCTAGGCCCCGCTCGGGTCTTCCAGTGCATAGTCAGTTCCCTCTTGGCCATAATCAACCCTAAGTCGTAAAACTTGCTAGTAACCTTCGTCCGGCGAGTGTGGGGAAACCAAAGTAGCAAGCAGGCCCCCAGTTCCGGGGCAATAATGCGGTCCGTCACCTGATTCAGGCAATCCATAACCTCTGCCCAATAGTCACCCAACTGGGCGCAGGACCAGAACATGTGACGAAAATCAGCACCCTCTCCCCCGCACCGCGGGCATTGAGAGTGCGCACCCCCAAAATATTGCAATATCTTAACCGGCGTCAAATACGCCCTGTGCAACGTAAAAAATTGAACCAGCTGAAACCGGGCATTGCGCGTTCCCTTCCAGGCCCGCCGCACCAGCGTGGTCCATGTAGTCTCGGGGATCGGTTTCTCAAGGTCCAATTCCCACTTACCCCTCAAGGCGGCAAGGGGCGGCAGGCCTTCCGTCGATAGTCTGCGGTAGAGACAAGTAATGGCCTTGGACGTCCCCGCCGCCATCACTACATATTGGCAACCTGCAGCGATCGGCGGCTCCGAGAGCCCCATATTCCAATGTCTCTGGAGGCTCGCTACCAGGGCCGCGTGGAGTAAAAAGTCCCCACGTGGAAGCCCGTAAGAGTCCTGCAAGTCCTGGAAGGGCAGCAGCACCCCCTCTCGAATAAATCGCCCACCATCTGCACGCCCAGCTCCTCCCAGACGGCCAGCCCAGACCAATCGCCCCCATGCGGGAACGCCGTACACATTCCCAAAGGGATCTCCGGGGCATAGGGGCGAGTTATCGCAGGCCTCCTCTGGCACCTGTTCCAGCACAGCCGGAGTGTGCGCTCCTCCAGAGTAAGCTGGGCAAGGTCCAACCGTTGCTGCAAGACTATGAAGGCGAGCACATGCCGCGGAATCAACCTGCCCTGTGGGCCCTCTGGGCCTCTATATTCCCTGGCCACCGCCTGCGTAAGCCATTGGAGTTGGGCTGCCAGATAGTACCTTTCAAAGTCCAGGACTGCCAGGCCCCCCTCCGCTCTCGGCCGCCGCAGTGTGGTCAAAGCCACCGCCTCCTCCCCGAGCCCCAAATGAAGCCCGTAGACAGTGCTCTGAGCCGTGCGAAATACGACGCAGGGATCCATATAGGCAGGGTGCGAAAGAAGTAGAGGAGGCGTGGCAACGCCACCATCTTCAACAGCGCTACCCTCCCGGCACACGAAAGTGGGAGCGTGCTCCAGAAACTCATGCTACCACGCAAGCCGCGAATGGCTCTGCCAATATTCCCCTCCAGCAAATCAGGCTGGGTGTGGTAGATACTAACCCCCAAATATCGCAGGCAGCTACCTTCCCATCGGATCACTCCCAGCGACGGGGGGGCCGGGCTGCCCGGCAACAGCGGGAACAAGCATGTCTTGCCCCAGTTGACCTTGAGCCCGGACAGGCGACCAAAGGCCTCCAACAAGGCGATCGCTCCACGCAGTGCGCCATCTGCATCCGCCAAAAACATCAGCAGATCATCTGCATACAGGGAGATATAGTGGGTGTCCCCCCTCAATTGTACTCCAGCATAGGAGCGCCCCAGTCGGGCATGTGCTGCCAACGGTTCAATGGCCAGGGCGAACAACAAGGGGGAGAGCGAGCAGCCCTGCCTCGCCCCCCTCCGCACCGGGTAGGAGGCCGATATGGTAGACCCGTCTTCACCCGGGCCTCGTTATAGAGCAAGGTGGTCCAGCGCACAAAGCCGTCCCCCAGACCAAATGCCCGCAGCACTCGGTATAAATAGGGCCACTCTACACTATCAAAGGCCTTTTCTATATCGACCGACAGTGTGCAGGCCTCCGAATATACGTCCCGGTCCAGCTCCATCACCCGCAACAAACGTCGAACTGAAGTGGCCGTGTTACGCCGAGGGATAAAGCCCGCCTGATATCCGGGTGGATCAAGGCGGTCATATGAGTCAACAGGCGCGCCGCCAATATTTTACTCAAGATTTTGTAATCCACCGTCAGCATGGAGAGCGGGCGGTACGCCGTGCGTGCGCCGGCCTCTCCTCCAGGCTTCAACAGGGGCACCACAATTGCCTCCCGAGCGGAGGCAGGTAAGCGCCCAAGTCGCCAAGCCTCACTTGCAGCTGCGGCGCCAGCAGATCCGGGCAAGCCGCATAGAACTCAATGGGCAAACCGTCCGCTCCAGGGGTCTTTCGCCTGGCCATATGCTTAATCGCTGCGCGAATCTCGCCCAGTGATATGGCACCCCGAGGTCCTTCCCGCTCTCCGGGTCCAGCCGGGGCAATCGAGCCGCCAACAGAAACTCGGCCAAGCCGTCAGGCTCCCCCTGCATGGTGCTATCATACAGCCCTGCATAATAACTAGCAAACTGCTTATTTATCCCCGTCTGAGAATAGACCGGGATTCCCCCTGCCTCGACCAAAGAAAGTATCGGGGTACCTCGGGCCGTCGGGGTCGCCAACCATGCCAGGAGAGATCCCACCTTATCCCTTTCCGCGTGCGCCCGGGTAAGATAGTCCTTATGATCAAAACAGCGAAGCTTCTCCACACACACTGCCACGCCCTCGCGCGCCTCCACAACCGCAGTCATCTCGCCCTCCCCTGCCTGATGCGCGCGTTCAGCCGTCCGCAGTTGGGCCTCCGCCCCCCGCAACCTCCTTCAGCAAAGTCTTCCGCACACCAGCGGTGGACGATATACAAACTCTCCGAACCACCGCCTTAAACGCGTCCCATTCCGTCGCCCGGCTCGACGCTGTTCCCGAGTTATTCCTAAAATACTGCTCTATGCATCCGCTAACCTCAGCCCGGAAAACCGGGTCCTCCAGCAGCAAGGGGTTTAGACGCCACGTAGGTATCGCCTGCCGCTGCCTGGACCATTGCAGCACCCCCATACAGGGGTTATGGTCCGAGATGGTTTTAGCCAAATATTCACTATGACGCATCAAAGTCTGGACATCCGGGGAACACAGTACACTATCCAATCGGACATACAACTCGTGGGGGGCCGAGTAGAAGGAGTAATCCCTATCCATCGGGTGGTGTGTCCACCAACCCCCAAGTGTCCTGCCAAGCTCGTCTACTATTGGCAACCCGACGGACCACCGACTGTGCAAGAGGCGGGTGGGACCGATCCAGCTCAACATCAGTCACTGAATTAAAGTCCCCTCCCATCACCACCGCCCCCGTCAAATATGCCGCGAGCTGCCCCGACAGTCTGGAGAAGAAGGCGGCCTGGTCTACATTAGGGGCATACACACTACAGAAGGCCATGTCCCTCCCATCCAGTCGCCCTTGTACTGCTACAAACCTGCCCTCCGGGTCCACCAGTGTCGCCAACGGCTGGAAAGGGCACCCCGGGCAAACTTCGAAAAGGTAGTATAGAATAATTGGCCCCGCCAGCGCCGCTGCAATGCCTTCCCCTCCTCGCGATCTAAGTGGGTTTCTTGGAGGAAGGCTACCTGGACCCCTCTCCGTACCAAGTAGGCATGGACTTTATATCTCTTCCCCATAGAGGTGAGCCCCCTCGCATTCCAGGTCAGAAATCTCAATTCAGGTGGGGTCCCCATCCCATCGCCTAACCAACCACCCTTTCCTAGCCCTCCGAGGCACACTGACATTCCCCTGAAACCCCGCAACTCCCCAACTCCCCCCCTTCCCCAGAACAGGTGCTAAACCGCAGTTACCCATCCAAATACCACCCCAAGCAATACCTAACACTCTGGTAGCCTCCAGCGTCTCACAACGTCCGTGAGGGTGAGGTGGTGGCTCTGCACCAGACGGGCCTGTCGACTGTCCCCTTCTGTGCATCCGCGCCCAGTCTCTGCAAGTCCTCCCCCGGTGTTCCTTGCCCCTCAGACCTCCCGCTCTCTCCTCCAGGCCCCCCCAACAATCCCCCGCCCGCAATCCATCGTCAGGTACCAGTCTCACTCCCAACCCCGCAAAGCCAGGCCAGGGCCCCCCTCCCCACATACATCTTCCGCCCTGCCCATGCCCCTCTTACTGCGCCCTGGGGAGTCCCAGAACCTTCAAGCGTCCAGCAGTTCATCCGCTGTCCCTTGGGTCACGTCAGGCAGCAACTCCACTTCCCCGCCAGCACCATCCGAGAGGGAGGCCTCCGAGCCCCTCTTGGAGCCCGAATCCTCACTGGGCTGGGAGGCCGCGGCCCCCGATATCACAGAGACTGCCCGCAGCGCAGCCCGCCGCTCCAGCACCGTCTGGGACGCTCCCGGCTATCGGACCCCTGCCGTCCGTATCCTATTGCGTCTGCTGCGACGGGCTCTCGTCAGGGTCCCCGACGGCACCTCCTTGTCCACATGTGCTGCAGCCCCAGTCCGGACCGATTCCAACCAACTCCAGGCCGCTGCGGGGTCGGTGAAGAAGGATGTCTTACCGTCCAGTACCACTCGGAGGCGGGCCGGGAACAACAGGGAATACTGCAGGCCCTCGTCCCGTAGCGCCTTCTTCACCGCCTGAAAGGAGGAGCGCCCGCGCTGGACCTCCATGGGGTAATCTGGATAGATTGAGACCGGGACATTCTCCACTTGATAGGGGCCCATGGTTCTAGCCTTCTGAAGAATAATATCGCGGTCCCTGTAGTGCAGCAGACGGGCCACCACCGGCCTTGGGGGTCGGCCCGGATCCGGGGGCTGGGCCGGAACCCTGTGCACCCTCTCCAGGGTGTAAAACTGCGTCAGCCCTCCCGGCGCCACCACCTCCTTCAGCCAGGTCTCCAGGTAAGTCAACATGTCTCCCCCTTCAATCTTTTCGGGCAGTCCCACCACGCGAATGTTGTTGCGGCGGTTACGCCCTTCCGCATCTTCGGCCCTCTTCTCCAGGACCGGCACCCTCCGTAGAAGGTCCGCCGTCTGAACCTCCAATGCCTTCTGCGCCGGAGCCACCAAGTCCAACGCGTCCTCCGTTTGCTTGACCCTGTCCGCCAGCTTCCTGTGGTCTGCTCGAAGCAGTCCCAGATCGGAGGACACCTGCGCAATGTCCATCTGCAACGCAGCTCGGGTGTCCGGTATGGCCTGCAGGATTTGGTCCATCTGGCGTTGCTGGAGTCCCACCGCAGAGTCCACGCGTGTCCCGCCATCCCGGTCACCGTCTGAATCGCCCACAGAGTCCGCCGGGTTCGCTCCCAGCTTGGGTCTTGGTTTGCCCATGCTCCCGGGTCAGGGAGCCCACCAGGGGGCCGCAAGGCAATCTACCTCCAGAACAAGTCCCCAAAGCAGTGGCTACGACTGAGCTCCTCACCAGCTACAGGGCGCCACGCACTCCTGCCTCCGACCGTCGATGACGTGCTCCCCGAGGGGCCCCAGCGATGAGGACCCGCTCCGCTCCCCGTTGACCATCTTCCCTGCAGTGCGGTGCAACAGCAGCCGGCACCACCGCGGTTCGCTGCCTTAGTCCCTCACCGCATCACCGGAGCAGGCACCGTCCTCCAGCCGTTCGGTCCGGGCTGCAGCCCAGGTCCAGGCAGTCCACCTCCTCTATGGCCCCCACAGAGCCGGCCGTCCCACTCCCGGTCTTCAGCCAGCGCCTCTGGGGTTCCCGCAGCCACTCCGTCACCAGGGTCGCCGCCCCCACCACGGGCCTCACGCAGCTCCTCGGGCCGCTGCCCCTCCTCTGAGCATCTGCCACAACTGGGCCCGGCTGCGGAGGGGCTCCAAGCACCAAGCCTCTCCCCCCGGCTGGGCTCCGACCCGGTCTGCCTTCCGCTGCGGTGGAGCCGCTACTTCCGGTTTCCCCCGCCGGGCGCGCTTCACTTCCGGGCGGCCCTCGAGTCACTGTGGGCCGCGGCTGCACCTCGTCTCCCAGGCCGCACAAAATGGCCGGCGGCGACTCGCGTCTGCCGCTACTCCTGTTGCAGCGCCAGTCCCCGGCGCCGTGCACCGCTCAGCTGCGCCGTTCTCGGGGTCCGGACCAAGCGAGGCTGCCCTCCGGGCGTCTTGTAACACCGGGGCTACAGGTTGCGCAGGATTTTGGCTGGGCTGGATGCGGAGCTCTTTGCTCACGCGTCCATGCCCGTCGGCAGCCAAGCCACGCCCCCATCCGGACTGGATTTCAACTACTCTTTGGGACTCCATCAGCGCAAGAAGGGACACCGCCAGTGCCCAATGGGACAACGCAACAGAACATCTCTTCACCAGAAGTAACTAACAGCATTACAAACGAGACTAGCTTCGCCCAAGCTCTACTAATCAAAAAAATAAGAAATGAGTGTGCCTGAGGACTCATTTGAGATTGCGGGAGCTGACCCCCCTCAACTGTGCTTGGTGGGAAACCCCACTGCAAATAACATCAAAACTAGAATTGATGGAGAAATCGGGATGAGAGCCCAAACCACAGAGACCAATCAGGATCCCAGACACTTCAACATCCCATGGGCACCAACTACAAACAATCATGTTGCCGCTGGGAGGCACACAAACCATGGGAACCTGGACATTCCTATCAGCGAGAACACAGCCAAAAGGGAGGTAGAGCTGTTACAGAACAGCCAGCTCCTGCCCTCAGACCTACCAGCTCCACAAATAATAATCAAAAACTCTACGACAAAACCGAGCTAGCCTCGGCCCAAAACGTCAAGGCAGCCTAGGCCCCGCAGAAGTGACCCAAATTGCACTGGGAAGCCTACAAAATAAGGCCAGTTGGCCCACCTTAAAAAATCACAATGACGCCTCTATTTGGGCAGGGGCAAGGGAAACAAATGCAATATGGTTCAGCCCAAATATACCTCTAAAGGAAGGCACGACATTCTGAACCGAGGCAACATACTGCGGCTACTATCTCACATAACCACACTGGCAGACATAACGACGACTGAATTGGAGTCAATAGAATTTATTAACTGCGGGGCCCTAACGAAAGGTGAAAAAACAAGAGCAACATGGACCTCTCCTACAATAGCACATAAAATACTCAAAGAAAGTGATATCCTAAAGTCTTGGGGGATAACCATTACCCCGTACTTTAAACCAGGATATCCCGATCTGTTAATTCCAGAACCCCTGAGGGCCCCTGAGATGGCCGCTGGCAGACCAATAACATCAGTGCTGAGAGGAGCCATAGGGCACTGTAATAGCGACAAGATGCACCAACTTGAGGACTTAAGAAGCGGTGATGACTACACACCGCAAGCCCGGGAAGAAGATATCAGATGGATTGCGAGAACCATAAATAACACAAGAGACTGACAAGATGATTGCTCGTTAAATACAGCAAACACATTAGGGACAGTACGGTTCTGCTCCTGGAACGTAAACGGGCTCGCCAACAAAATAGCTGATTTGGATTTCGTCACCTATGTCAGGGCCTTCGACGTAGTGGCACTACAAGAAACATGGGCAATAGACCCGCCTCATCTCCAAGGATACCTGCGCTTCTTTGTAAATGCCACCAGGGGAGCAAAATACGGCCATCTGCAAGGAGGCTTGGTCACATATGTCGCTAACACAGCTGCCCATTCTGCCCGCATCTTTGGCTCCACAATGCAGTCAACTTTAGCCGTCACTATCTCCTTTCTATCATTAAGCAAAACGTATTCCAACATCATGCTGCTAAATGCGTACATCCAACCTAAAAACAAAATCAAACTAGTCAAGGAAATGTGCAATTTTGTGGAAACATGCATAAGTGAGGTACCTACCACTGATCTTGTCTTAACTGGGGACTTAAACCATAATCTAATGGGATCTTCCATGGATGAAGAAGTGCTTCTGCAAAAGGCAATCTGGAACATCCTGCAACAAGGAAAACCTCACATGCGCAAACAAACCAAAACAGGACAAATGACCGTGGAGACTTTGAAACATCTCAATCTGAGGGCATTAAATGGCAGATCACCGAAAGACAACGCTCCCGTGACGACATATAGCTCCACAAAAACAAGTTCGATTCTGGACTACACCTTCGTCTCCCTAGGCCTCTTTCAACAAATTACATCGTTTCAGTTGGGTAATAAAGGCGACAGTGATCATCGGCCCCAAGAAATAGAACTAAGACCAGTCACTCCAACATTCAAACAATGTAGGGAGCCTCTAGGATTAATCACCACCATTAACCTAAGAAGAATTAAATTCAAGTTAGCCGCAGGAAGTGACATGCTTGAAATTGCAAAACAACATTATGCTGCGAGGGTCGGAGATGGTGAAGTGGAGAAATGGAGAAACTTCCTATCAGCAATGGAGGCGTATGCGACCAAGACTAAACCACCAAACCTACAAAGATTCAGCGGCACTAAACCAATATCATATAGCGCTAAGCAAGAAATTAAGCTTGCAAAAAAAAGGATTAAACAATTACTGAGACACCTTCGACACAAGCCTAGCGATGAATTATATCTACAATAATTACGGAAACAAAGGGCAGCCCTCAAAAAGTTAAAAAGAGATGTGAATAGAGCTATGGAGGAGCATCTATGGGTTAAACTACATGCCGATGTCAAACATAACAATAGCACCAGATTCTGGGGTACCATAAACCAGTTCATCTACCACAATCACGATGGCGTCTCCACAAACATCACAGGAGAAGTCTGGGTCAAACACCTCAGGCATCACTTTCAACAAGGCACTGAATACAGCGAAAAGCATCCAGCCTGTCAAAACGAACCCGATTTCCAAATGATACTCAAGGCTTGGGACGAAATCTATCTCGCTGGGAAATCGGGGCCAGATCCTCCAATTGTTGGCGATCAAATGACCCAAATTGACTCCATCAAAAGGCAGATAGGAAAGGGGAGAAGAGAAGGTGCTCCTGGCCCAAACGGAATTCCACCAGTACTTTACAAACAGGAGGCAACTTTCTGGGCAGAAGCACTGGACCCTCTCTTTAGAGAAATCAGAACATTAAACATCTTGCCCAGCTCATGGAGATGCTCAATCATTTCCCCAATCCATAAATCTGGCGACAAGTCAGAACCACAAAATTATCGCTTAGTGGCTCTACTAGACAACGAAGCAAAATTCTTTGCAGGCTTGTTACTGGAGGACCTTCAGGCTTGGGTGAAGGAAAAATCCGCAATTTCTCTACAACAGACCGGCTTCACAAAATCAGTTGGGACAACAACAAACATATTAAGCATGGCTATGCTTATGGACAAGGCTGTAGCCACACGATCGTCTCTATACCTCTGCTTTATTGACTACAGGGCCGCCTTTGACCATGTTAATCGCATCAGACTTTGGTCCAAATTACATTATCGGGGGCTCCCTCAGCCCCTACTCAACCTGATCATAAACCTGCACACGAACACATGGCTACAGGTGAAGCTGGGTAATGGAACCTTCCTGTCAAGACACAGTCCCACGGAAAAAGGTCTGAAACAGGGTTGTGTTTTGGCACCCACTCTCTTTAATCTGTACATAGCCGATTTAGTCCCGCTGCTAATCGGCTGTAATTCACACTCTCCCAAACTAGGTGACACGGTTCTTCCCTGCCTCCTTTATGCAGATGACATAGTCCTGATTAGTAAAACAAAAGTAGGGCTACAACATCTCCTAAATACAACGCGGGACTTCTCCCAAGCAAACAACCTAACAATCAACCTGGACAAAACAAGAACTATGACAATAGGGAATAAAAGGCGACAAACTGCAGCCTGGTTTTGGGGAGAGACCAGAATAGAAGATACTACAGAGTATAAATACCTCGGCGTAAAGCTGGACTCTGGTGGTCACTTCCTGGCACAGAAGAACAGCTTAAGGCAAAAAGGTTTAATAATAGCAACTTCCTTAAAAACCTTAAACTCAAAATTATCTGGCCCATTTATCCTGCCACTGGCAGAGGTGGTTTGTGCAAAACTCTTACCAACAATTACCTACGGCAGCGAAGCACAGAAAGGCAGGGACGCGGAAATACTTGATGCCACAGTAACAACCGCATACAGGGTCATTTTTGGGCTGCCGAAATATACTTCACCCGCTCAAATCAGACTTGAGTTTGGTGTCCTGAAACAAACAATTGCCAGACAAGGGGCCTTCGTCACTGCATGGGATAAAGTGCGAAAAACTCCTTGAGGAACGTTAAATGAACAGCTATGGAGAGAGCTACAAACGCACACTACATCACCCGTTGCGAAATATCTTCACATCAGCCTAGACAAATTAGGGCTAAATCAACTTTGGGAAACATCGACATCTACCCTAACCTTTAAAAAAATAGTGTGGAAGACAGTGAAACTACTATCATGGCTGTCAAAGAGAGCCCATGGATGGATGACTTTGAACACATACACGAAGCCGGGTGCCCAAGCTTACTTCAACCTGGGATACAAAAAAAATATAAAAATTGCATTTATGAAATATAGATTTGGCCTGCTCCCCTGCACTCAGCATCTTCCACCTTGGCTACGTAATAAAGCAGTCTCTGTGTGCCGACTATCTGGAACAGCACAGGAAGACCTGCTGCACCTATTATGCTCCTGTAAAGAACTCCTCAAAGAGCGAAAGAAATTATTGAAACAATTGTTTAATGTACATGGGATTCGAACAAGGAGGCAAGCCCTGTTGGCATGTTTTGCACCTAGCGATCCACAACTGAATTGTAGAGCAGTAAAATTTCTGAGATTGTGCGGAAGCAAAATGCCAGAAACGGAAATACCAAGAACCTAGCCAGAAAAAGCATAAGCCAATGTGCAAGGCATCTTTGAAGACAAATTAAAAATTTTAATTTAAGGAGGAAAACTTGATAAGTCATTATGCTGGTATAGTTGTTCAAAACTAGCAAGGTTTATCGGCATTGTTTTAAGACATAAGCATTATGAAGGATCAAGTTTTATGCATGTACTTGACAAATGTTTTATTGAATATATATATATATATATATATATATATATATATTTATAAATTGTAATGGTTTTAATTAACTATGCAAATAACAATTTACTTACTTACTGTTTAAAGAAACTATTCACTCATCTCAAATGTCCTGGACCAATAGAGCAAGGATATTTTTTTTTGCAAAATGTTATTAACACTTGCATACATCTATACGCACCTTTCTTTCTGAGAAGGATGAGGCATCCATTGTACTGCTGCTGGAGCTGTGCATTGCCGCCTCTGTCAGTCCAGCACTTTGCGCTGATAGCACTCGTTCTCCGCTTTTTGTCTGCAGTACTGATGCCAAGTCTGTCTAGGAGCATGTAGTAATCCAGGTTACAGATACAGATTCTGGCATCACCCTTCATTCCCAGATCCATATGCTCCTGAATTCCATAATCAAAGGTACAGGTGGCTGAGAAATAGTTTTTCCTCAGCTCATATATTCTCAATTTAAGGTCTTCCACCAAGATTTCCTAACTCATGGCTCCCAGCACAGTGCAGGGCACAGCGGCCTTTTCATATTTACAGACTGCACTATGTAACAAGCTTTTGGAGAAGGCTGGCATGTGCCCATTGACTTCCCTTGGCCGAGCGCACTGACTGCATGGGTCAGTCTGTCACCACTTTCACCGGCAAAGATGTTGAGGCAGTTTGTGAATATGCAAATCCCTAATGTGACCCTCTTTCTCACCTTTATCTGCCGAGACTGGAAGAGCACAGTAAGGAGAATTTTTAGCAATTGTTTGCTGTATCAATGAGCAGTCATTCGGGTTGCTTTTCAGCCAAATAATTTCTGCACACTTCGCCACGCCAGACCTTATGGAAATCAATCTTGATCCTGCTTCAATAGACTCAATCCAGTCCAAGCTAGCAGGCCATGTCCCCTCTGAACAGGAAATCCTTTTGATCGCCATTCCTCATGAGATTTAGGAGAGCACAGGCACAGAAAGCTACATGCCTTCTAAGGTATGAAACCCAGTCTGTTTTCCTTGACCATATGTTCACTAAGGAACTTGGTATATTGTTGTAATGTAAATATCTTTTATTGTCAATCACAAACAACAATGGGTTTAAAGCCCACTACATAATCTCCACTCTTGTACACAAAACAAGAGACATGACAACAAAAAGTCACAAATTCTCCCGTCTCTAAACCTGAAACTCTTTTTAGACTACCAACATTTTCAAGAATTCTGTGAACCAACACAGATTTACCAAGACACATTATATGAATGGTAGGGGTAGAGGGGGGAAATAGAGGTAAAGGCAATGGACACTAAAGAAAAAAAACACCATCACCGAAAAAGAAAGTTACGAAATGTACTTCACTTGAGTTCCCCTAATTCTGAGTAACATGAGGTCTTGACAGCTGAGCAGACTCAAGCAGCAGCTGCAAACTAAGATGCACATCACCCAACAGTCTGATCAGTGGAAGAATACATTGCTTGGTACATTCATGTCCTGCCCTTGACTCCCCTGAAAAAGATCAGGCAGCTTCGGCTCTTACATGGTGTGACGATTCAGAAGGATCGAGGTCTAGGGTTAAACGTGGTTTTATTTTTCTGTACACCCTCCCTTTATGAGTAGCCAGAGTCTTTATTTTGGTGTAGGGATAATACGTCTTAATCCACTCTTCGGTCGAGGGGTTTTGGAACCTTCACTTCCTGGGTGTCAGGACCCGGCCTTCCTCTCTTGCACTGGGCCCTCAGTCAAAGGTAGAAGAAAAAGAAAGGAGAAGGCTGTCACTGCCTTAATCAACCGAAAAACAAAAGGGGAAAGAAGTGAGGGAACACCCGTTTTGTGCCGTACGTGTAAAAGGTAAGTGCTGGTGTTCGGATACTGGGTAGCCGTAGGTATCAGAGAAAGAGAGAGAACCCCCCTATGCGTCAGATTTCTTCCTCTTCCCAACCCATGCCGCAACTTGTTCCCGTACCTGACTGGGCCACGCTCTTTCAGGACCGTAGCTGTTCGCAGTGTGGAACCGGTGGCCTCCTGGCTTGTCGATAGTCTCCAATTCCTCCGGAGTTGTTCTCAGGGGTGGTCGTCCTCCGGCTGGCTTCTCCGGCGTCTCTTTTTCGGCGTCCTCCTGCAGCTGGCTTCTGCTTCTTCAGGAGTGTTCCTGCTCCTCCTTCCGCGTCCTGTCTTCTCTTATTCGTCCGGGCAGGATGACATTCGTCAAGGGGACGGCCTCCTCGTGGACTGTATCCCAGTTAAAGGGACCGTACTGCAACAAATAGGAGTCCGCTACATGGGTGGTGCTTGTGTAGGAAGTCCAATCAACCTTCTGAGAGGAGAGAAGGAGACCATTGGGAACGGGCACAGTCCACCAGTCTTCCGTAAGCTCGTTCCCCACCGGGGCAGGGCAGAAATCGTGACACACAGTTATAGGATTTACCATCTCCTGGCACTTTCAGTTCAGCTGGTGTCCATAGAGATGCTGACAATGCCAGACCCACTAATTCCTTCCTGATGTCCCAAAAATATCTACTCTTGGCTTGTGTTTCAGCACAGATGTCCGAGAAGGGATCACACCAACTGGTTTCTTCCAGCACCTCCATGACCATGTCTTTTTCCATGAGTGGCAGATGAACTGGCAGACTTGGATTGTAGTCTATATGTCCTTTTCACCATGGTTAGACCAGGGTAACCCAAGGGCAATAGATGGTCCTGAAATAAGGCCAAATACCCTGGATGTGTCTCCACTGCCTCTTCCCGATCTTTTTCCTGCCGATGCTCCCCCCTCAGCCACTCCCCCCAGCATGTTCCCGATTCCGCCTCCCATATGCTCACCTGACCCCTACTTAATGGCGGCCGCTGCGCACCAAGGAGAGCAATACCTCTGACCTCCTGGTCAGAGTAACGGCTCTCGACTCACGCAGCTCTGCCGTTAAGGCACTGCCCTCAGCATCTTTTGGTGTCCCAGGTAGGTGTTCAAGGCCCTCCTCCACCCGCAGGCTCCTGCCTGCGCCTCATCCCTGGTGGTATAGAGGAAGACCCTGCTCTTCTGCTAGTTCACTCTGTGGGTGTCAGCCTTTTCTGTCGTTTCTGTTGTGCCTTTCTCTTTTGCCTTTCTCTTCTGCCTTTTTCTCGAAGTCTTTTTAATTGTTTGCCTTTTTCTCTCTCTGCCTTTTCCCGGTCTGTTTCCCACCGCTGCTGCTCCCGCGCCCCCCTCTTCCACCTCCCAGCTGCTTCCCCCTCCCCGACCCTTACTAAATGGCGACCCCTGCGCAGCAACACAGTGGGCGCGCCAAAGGCAATCACGTGTGTGCCCGTCTGCGACCCGACCGCAACCAGTGCAAGGGACCCTGGTCCCCCAAACCCCTGCCACTACACGATCCCAGCACTCTCCACGCACTCAACCCTGTACGCTGCTCTCAACGCTGAGCAACACCACGGCCTGATTTCCTGCTGTCACTGCCGCTGCACCTTCACCCACCTACTGACCCAAACAGCCAACCCACCGGATGCCACCGCACACAAGCCCCTAAGCTGCATCCTCCTCAACGTACGCTCCATGCACTGACACGCCGTAGAAATTCGGGACCTCCTCAACACCCACTCGCCCAAAGTTGCCTTCCTTACAGACCCTGGACCAACGCCAGCTCCGCTCCAGACATCGCAACCACCATCCCAGATGGATACAAGCTCCTGAGGAAAAACGGCCCCTACAGCCCAGGAAGAGGCCTTGTCATCATCTACAAAAGCTCCCTCCGAATATCAACCACCAACTCGTACGACGCCTCGACCCTTATAGAACATATCCACTTCCAGATCCAGCCCAACACCAGAACGACACTTGGCGTAACACTCGCCTACAGACTGCCCAGATCCCGCTCCCCTTTCACCAGCGGCATTGCAGACTACATCGCTCCCCATGCCCTTGCCTACTGTTCTGAGACCTGAACTTCCACCTAGACATCCTCAGCGATCGCTACACCATCGCCCTCCTGAAGAACCTCACCAACATAGGACTGAAGCAACTTATCTCCACCCCCACACACACGGCAGGACAGTCTCTCGACCCCATCTTCGCCGGAGGAACCAACATTCGCTTCAGCCACACCACGGAACTGCTCTGGAAAGACCACCACTGCATCCATTTCTCCTTTTCGAAACCCACCGCACACAAGCACACGCCATGCCTCCCATGCAGAAACTGGAACAAAGTCTCAAACACCTCACCTCTGCCGCACTCTTCCCCCTACACGAGAGACGCCAACACAGCAGCCAGCAACCTGCACCATTTGATATACTGCGCCAACACTCTTGCCCCCTCCAGAAATCCACCCGACGACGCAACACGAAAGCCACCTGGTTCACCAGGACCTCCGAGATTCCAAGCGCTCTTGCCGACGACTTGAGAAAATGTGGAGAAACAGCGAAACCCCGGAAGCATGCTCCGCCTATAAGACCGCCACCAGGGCACGCTACCAACTCATCAAATCAACTAAGAGAAACTTCATCCAAGACAGAATCCTCTCAAACTCCACAACTACAAGGAACTCTTCACCATCATACAAGAATTCACCAGATCCAATAGCAAAACTACCGACATCCCTCCCTCCCAAGACTTCTGCAACAAACTCAGCTCTTTCTTCCACCACAAGATTAAGACGCTCTATGACATCTTCGACGACCAACCAGAACCCAAAGAATAAGTCTCCCACCCTTTCTCTCTGAACCTACAGAGATCAGATGCGGAGTACACCAAGGATCCTCCCTCAGCCCCATGCTCTTCAACATCTACATGGCCCCCCTCGCAACCATCATCAAAAACACGGACTAAACATAGTCTCATACTCTGACAACACCCAGCTCATCCTCTCCCTCACCAAGGAACCCAAAATCACTGTGGCGCAGTTTCCAAGAAGAGATGAAAGACGTGGCAACCTGGATGAGCAGCAGCTGGCAGATGCTCAACTTGGAGAAAACAGAAGTCCTCATCCTATGTTTCCCCCCCTCCGCATAGGACAATGCCTGGTGGCCCCACGCCCTCAGAAAACCACCCACCCCACCGGACCACGCTTGCAATCTGGGAATCATACTCGACTCTTCACTGACCATGAACCGCCAGATCAACGCTGTGTCACCACTTGCTTCAACACCCTCTGCATACTTCGCAAGACTTTCAAATGGATCCCCCTGATACCAGGAAGATCGTCACCCACGCACTCATCAACAGCAGACCGGACTACGGGAACACCCTCTATGCCAGAATCAACAAAAAACTCCTCCACAAACTCCAGACCGTCCAGAACACAACAGCCAGGCTTTTCCTCAACATTCGGTGACATGACCACATCACTCAACACATCTGCGACCTCCACTGGCTCCCCATCGAAAAAAGAATAACCTTCAAACTGCTCACGCATGCCTACAAAGCCCTTCATAAGACTGGACCCCAATACCTCAACAAACAAATCTCTTTCCACGCCCCCAAGAGAAACCTTAGCTATGCCGACCTAGCCCTAGCCACCGTCAACCGCATCCACAGAGCCAGAGCGGGTGGCAGTTCTTTCTCCTACCTTGCGGCCAAGACTTAGAACAAACTCCCCCTCTGCATCAGACAAAGTCAACACTGCACCTATTTAGGAAGGACCTCAAGACCTGGCTCTTTAAATGATCTATGGAGCTGCTTATACCCCCCAGCGCCTTGAGACTCATGGGTGAGTAGCGCTCTTCAAAAACCCTGATTGATTAATTGAGTGCTCACTACACAGGGACATACTAGCACCCTAATGTGGACTGCTGTCTTCGCGGTCATCCAAGTTCTCAACTCTGATGACCAGCATCATTATGGCACTGATAGCCCTATATCTGGAACTCCACAAGACGTCACTGATCCATTTATGCAGCATCCATTCCTCTCTCCACCAACTGCCATCGCCCTGGAGTCCGCAGCCCTGACTGCTACCTCCTCTGCTTCTTCACCACCAGGCACATTCTATATCATCTGTCTCAGCCTTTTCTTCACCACTGTCCACATTATCCAATTTCTTAACTGTAGTATCAATTACGGCCTTGTTTTAACAAGCTCATCGGCCGTCAGGACCTTCATGTCCTTTACACCTTCTGTTTTTATTCAGGTCTGCGGCTGCAGAATATGCTTCTGTCACTTCAAATAATGTCTGTCATTGTGCAATTCTATTACAGTCTGTGTCTCTCTCCATGGATATCCTGAGTTGGGACCCACAGAATATTCTGCACCACTTGGAGGAGTCTGTCCTTCTCCATCTCCGCTCACCACCACCACAACTACTCTGGATCCTGAACGCTCACATTGAAGCAATACGGGCAAACCTATCAAAAATGTAACCTGTGTATTTGCAGTGGCATTTCAGTACGCAAAGTCTGGGAGCACACTGTTCACAGACCCTCCCATGTTACATGGACCGCATCTGCTCTACAGACATCATCTAGGAAGCACATTTGGGCAACTCCTGCCTCCCTGATGCAGATGCCTTCAGATGCCACTCCCAAATTTTGCCCTGTGGTGTGATCATCCGGAGGGCTCAGCAGACCCTGAAAAGAAGCAAGCATAGACCATGGCGAGAACTTAGGATGAAACATCTGAATGAAATAAAAAGTGCATTAACATTACAGGATCGGCCGTTCATCCATACAGCTGGTACTTTTTACAAGAATTCTGTAAGGTTGGCTGAGCACGCACCCACCTTCAGCTTTCAGTGACTATGACTAGGCCTAGTAACATATTTGCTTCAGGAAGAAAGAATGCTCTATATGTTCTTGCCACCCAATTTCTTTTTTAAATTGGGTAGAGGTTCAAAAACAATCTCACTAGTGCATCCACTTATGGAGTGAAGTCTACACTTTCACCTAGTTGTTGAATTGGAAGATGTAGGGACAGTTTATGGCATATTGCAAGACGTTCACACAAGAGCAAAGTAGGTCTTCTTAGGGTTCCATATACATTTGGTATGGGATCAGTCATAATACCCCTTGCTTATTTTTACTGGCATAATAAAAAAGTGAAAGATGGCTAGATACAGGCAAATGTGTTTTATGAACAACAATTTCTTGATGTAAAAAACCCAGATGCTGCCTCTAGTGATTGTGTGTTTGTTCAGTTGTCTGGTGCATTACAGCACTTCATGATGATGGAATACGTCTGCTTAGATTAACTATTCAGCAGGTGTGTCTGTTGAGGGTAGATGTCAAGGGCACCTACCCTGTCAGTACCAGTCCCTAGGGTATCTACATTGGCAATGTCCTCTGTTGAAATGAGTAGTGAAGATCTAGGAATTTAAATGACTTGTTTTTACGTTGCCTGCTTGGACTTTCGCCAAGGACCTGAGGCCAGTAGCATTAACCTTGTAGGCACAGGGAAGGCAAATAATAGTCAATTGGTTGGCATGATATTCATGTCAAAGTGCAAGACTGCCTTTCAAAATCCAGTTATTAGAGCTGCCTATCTTCTTCAGGATTTTGATTACAGATAAACTAGGAGAGATCAATTATTGATCTTGTCATAACAAATTAAATTCTTAAGCATCGTATAGACGCCCAACCGTAAAGCTCCCTCTTGAAAAATCGACTGTAATTTAAAAGGAAATCTGATCAATCATAAAGAAACAGATGTTATCTCTCAGGGGATCGTCCTCAATAGAAAAAACAGGAGCATTGCATTACAGAGTCTCAAGGAAGACGACTCCTATTTACCCCTACTTTCAAAAGAAGAAGCAACAGAGTTCTGTGGTGGCTGTAATTTTATGGACACCACAGAGCCTGCTATAGGTATATTACTTGACATAGTTTACAAACATTGTGGCAAACTGTAATTTGAGACAGTCAGTGAGCTATAACAACCAGACACAGGAGTATCCGGTATTATAGGCCCTGGTGGGCAGGTGGGATTCTTGCAGCAAAGATCTTTTTGACTTCCGTTAGTACTTTGTTTTCTGGTTGGAGACTAAGGTGTTGGCCACAGATGGAACCAACATTCGCTTCAGCCACACCACGGAACTGCTCTGGAAAGACCACCACTGCATCCATTTCTCCTTTTCGAAACCCACCGCACACAAGCACACGCCATGCCTCCCATGCAGAAACTGGAACAAAGTCTCAAACACCTCACCTCTGCCGCACTCTTCCCCCTACACGAGAGACGCCAACACAGCAGCCAGCAACCTGCACCATTTGATATACTGCGCCAACACTCTTGCCCCCTCCAGAAATCCACCCGACGACACAACACGAAAGCCACCTGGTTCACCAGGACCTCCGAGATTCCAAGCGCTCTTGCCGACGACTTGAGAAATGTGGAGAAACAGCGAAACCCCGGAAGCATGCTCCGCCTATAAGACCGCCACCAGGGCACGCTACCAACTCATCAAATCAACTAAGAGAAACTTAGCACTGCCAGCTGGCTGTGATGTAACAGTAGCTGGGGATACTTTCAAATACTTGGAAATCCATGTCACCCATGATCCAGGGGTCTTCATGACCCTGAATCTCCAAGCTCTGAAGTACTGGGTTTTTAGAACCCAGCGGTGCAGGGGAACACACCCGAAGACTTCGAGTTCTTCCTGTTTCAGACCCACAGAAACACAGAGTCTTCTAGGTGAAGTCAAAGATCGTATTTATTGGCTGCAGACGAATTACAGGTATCCGAGAAGTACAACACAATGTATGTTCTCAGGAGACTGCTTAAACTTACAGAAACGGCCTTCTCCTTATATACAAAATATCATGCTTCAGGCACACATTCCTCGTTTTACGATATGGTCATTCATATGTATTCATTACAAACGAAAAGGCAGAGTCATGATGACCATCCCACATTCCAGTTCAGCCAGCCCACAATTATTTACCTAGCGAGGCTCAGATCCCTCATCAGATATCAACAGACCCCAATAAACACGGGCACCTCCTGTTTGTAAAACAAGCCATAAAGCAGGAAGAGTCAGGTGTGAAAGAGATTAGCCGGAGGCTTGTGTGGGATGTAAAGGCTTTATGGTGTGTCAAACCCTGATGCTAATCACAGGTGGCCGTAGGACGGGGAGCTCGTGAGACCGGACTGACCTGGGGCGGTGGAGCCAAATTGCACAGGTCATAGAGAAGTCAAATAGAAGGCACATGTGTTCTGAAGGCCTGTGCACGTCCTTAATGCGCAGCCTATGTGAGGGCAACCATAAGATGGCTACCGCTCCAAAACGGAACCCACGAAGTCGATGTGTAATATCATATACAAAGTGAATCCATCGATGAAACGTTATGCAAAACACTTGTACATACTGCATTGGCCATTCGCGGTTCGCTGATACCGGAATAGGCACAATAAGGCCATGCCTCCTACGCGATCCCAAATTTTAAAGTACCACAGACCCTCCTTTTACCCTTACATAGGCAATAACTATACTCATATTAATCCGAGTCCAGGTCTATATTCATAAGGTCATGGAGATGTTGCTGTAGCATCATCCTATTACTTGGCTCGTCCCTCGATACAGATTTCCTTACACATAATGTAGCACAGAGGCCACATATCGCGGGAGCACACTGTACACACAGACAGAACAGGAAAAGAATGGCTAAGATCATTCCAATGACCATCAGAATTTTCCATCCCCAGGCAGATATCAGTTCCCAGAACCACCCCATCAGTGACCAATCTCCTTTATCCACATGTATAGATTCGGATATTTTATGCAGTTTGGAGATGGCTTGATAAACTGTTGGAGCGTTATCTGGTATGAAAATGCAACAGCTAGATTGGATGACCTTACATACCCCACCGCGGTCTGCAAGTATGACGTCTAGAACCATATGGTTCTGCAAAGTCATGAGGCGATCCGCTTGGAGCTCAGCTGTCAAATTACCAAGGGCACCAGCCGTAACATTAACAGTGGTTTCCACTACATGGGTCAGTTGTCTCAGGTTCCTACTATTGACCATTGGTCCCCAAAACGGCAGGAAACCCAAGAAAAAGTCTCCCGCTTCCTGACCAGCAGTATCCTCCTGACTAAAAACGCCTCTCACAACTCTGGTCTTGTGGTAATCAGAGGCAGCAGTAAATGTTGGCGGTAGCAAGTTTGCAATATAACATGTGCCCGAGAAATCAGGGAGCAACCATGTATATGCTCGGTCATTGCAGACAAAATATGTACCCTTGGCAGCCAAATCACAGGTGGCCGTAGGACGGGGAGCTCGTGAGACCGGACTGACCTGGGGAGGTGGAGCCAAATTGCACAGGTCATAGAGAAGTCAAATAGAAGGCACATGTGTTCTGAAGGCCTGTGCACGTCCTTAATGCGCAGCCTATGTGAGGGCAACCATAAGATGGCTACCGCTCCAAAATGGAACCCACGAAGTCGATGTGTAATATCATATACAAAGTGAATCCATCGATGAAACGTTATGCAAAACACTTGTACATACTGCATTGGCCATTCGCTGTTCGCTGATACCGTAATAGGCACAATAAGGCCATGCCTCCTACGCGGTCCCAAATTTTAAAGTATCACAGCTCCCCTGCGGCGGCTACAAAGAGACACTAAATACTGGCAATCTCTGCCACTAACGCTTTTGGGAAAGACAGCACTTTTTAAGATGATGGCGCTTCCGAGGTTCCTTTACGCCCTGCAAAACATGCCTTTCTTGGTCCTCCAGTCCTGTTTCCGAGCCATAGAAGCAGAAGTCACCAAACTCTCTGGAATAACCAGCTTGCATAGCTATGACTGTTCTGAACCTGGTACGATGGCGGCATCGCACTGCCGAGCATACAAACATACTATTGGACGTCCCAATTAACTGTCATTAATCATTGACTACATGTCCCCCACATGGACCCGGCCTATGGTTTAGATAGACTCGAGTTGGGCGTGGAGGGACTGTATCGAGCACTCTATAACAAGACCCGGGCCCTGGCAAACCAAACAAACCACACACTCCAGATATGGAACATAGTACACAGAAAGTTGGGGTGGCATAACAAGATCATACAAGCAACGCCCCTCTGGGTATGGATAAGTTAGGCCGGTTGGATAACAGTAAAGGCTTCAAGCACTGGGACAATATAGGGATATCCAAGGTTGGGGATCTCTGGGTGCGGGGACAGGTGGTCCCCTTTACACGGCTCCAGGATCAATACAAGATGGCACCGACAGAGCAGTTCCCCTACCACCAGATCAAGCACGCACTGGAGGCGGTGATTCCCCCTGACACTACTCCACCTGAGGCCTCACCGTTAGAGGATAGATTACTAACGGATCATATGAATACAAGAGTAATCTCCATGACATATCAAAAGATTATCAACAACATGCCTGACCACATGCAAAGGCTCCGAGACAAATGGCGGGAGAAGGTAGGAGACCTAGATGACACTGATTGGCAAGAAGCGCTAGCATCACCCAGAGAAGTAGCGATTGCCTCCAAAACTACGTCTCGTACAGCTTAAGATACTCCATAGAATTTACTACACCAGAACCACTCTCCATAAGTTAGGGAAAGCTGATGCCCAACTCTGTCTGCTACAATGCTGGGCGATTGATACCTTCTTTCATACACTTTGGGACTGCCCCGCAATAATGTCATACTGGAAATCAGTCATGAACACCATCACAAGAGTTAGCGGGAACCCAGTCCGTCCAGAGCCCAAACGCTGCCTGTTAAATATTTGGGAGGCAACGGACCTTAACTTCACAGCACAGACATGGGCTACACTGGGAATGATGCTGGCAAAAAGAAACATCGCCAAACATTGGGGTGTAGCCATCACACCCACACATACGAAGTGGTGCAAAGATATGGACATGGCCATGGTGGCGGAAAAGACCATATATGTGCGTAGAGGTTGTCCGAAAAAGTGGATAAAACTGTGGGGAGGATGGAACACCTACAGGGGGGAATATGTGCATTGCCAACAGTAACCCATAAAATAGAACTGAATTAATGTAAAGGATGCTAATGTAGACGCTGATGTAACCGCACGAAGCAACATATGAGCAATATTACAACAGTCATGACACACGAGATGTAGTATATAAAAATGAATTTATTTAATATTTGAAGTGTAAACGAATGCCATAACTGTGCCACTTATGATCAAATAAAAAGAAATAAAAAAAAAATGGATGGACACTGATATCTTTATATAACCAGTGCCCCCTACCGGCGACGTGAGAGCTTTGAAGTTTCCGGATCCAGCCAGACGCCTGGGTTTATTCTTTAGGTGTAGAATGTGCTGGTAGTTTGAATATCCACCATTAAGATTGTTACCACTGGTAAGTAACTTTTTCTTCTTTGCTAACCCAAGCAATTCTTCCAGCCTTTCTGAGTCTTTCTGTGTGTATTCATCTCAATTCATACTATTTTCGCAGTTCCATTAGTGATACTGCAATTGTTGTTGTTAGACTTCACTCTTATTTTGACAATTTGGAGAATTTCCGAAAACGAGGAGAAATCCCAGGCATTATGTTCAAGACTTTTCTCTTTTTGTTAATGAATCCCATGTTCCAGAACAAAAAATTTAAGATCATCTTAGATTGCGTTAGTTGGCAAGTGCATGGAGTGGGATACTTTTGCACTTTCTGCAGATGTAGAACACATTATAAACTTTCCATAATCATTGGCCGAAAAGAGGAAGCTTCTAGAACTTTGAACATGTACATGCTAGCAGTATTTCCTGTTTCCAAGTTTTGGGCGCTTTAGTTAGTAAGTTTTTTTTATTAAAAAGATTTGAAAAACTTGGCCTTCGACCCCTGGATACAATGTATACGTGTACAAGATACAGCTATGTCTTTACGACTTATCATTCATCAATTTCTGTCCCTCAATGCTATTACAGCCAGTCTCATCATTATTCTTTGCCTATTTTTCTCCACTTTTTTAGATGTAAGAACATTAGTTGATTTATGTAGGTTTTTACCATGGAGGTGGTTTATTTTCATATTATTCGACATCCTAAAACATATACCAGGACACACATAAGGATGGTAGTTTATCTGTTTTTTCTGGCGTAACCAAGACTTTGCCTGGTAAAACATTTAAAGACCTCTTAGATGTTCACCCAGCCTCTAAGATTAGGCTACACGCCACAAATCAGTCAGGAGTCCTCACCTTCCAGTGCATCCCCAGGCATGTCTACATTTGGCACTCACTCAGCAGATGGAGCAATGACTTCAAATGCTTTTTGGACGGTGCAAGATAAGAGAGCACGCTGAAGGCGGTAAATTTGTTTGGAATCAGTTTTTCAACATATTTTCTTTTAACGCGATTTTAAAGTGATGCTAGAAATGTAGACATTGATGTTGTTAAAATATGCATAATATGTGTTTCCGATCTTGTGATGAGCGCAGATTTCCCCACCTGTTCCAGTGGAATTTACAATTTTCTAAATAATGCAACTTTATATTTCCATTTTCTTTTTGGCCCCTTAATGATTTTTCAATAGGCACATCTTAAGAAGGATAACAGTAAGTGTTCAATAAAGTGTCTGCATGATGGAAAGCCAGTGTTGTGAAGTTTGAGCACTGAAGTTTAAATAATTTTGTTCAACAAATACACTAAGAAATAGGAAAGAAAGTTCCCCCTCAAAAGATAGTTGTGAGGAAGGCACATATGAATTATGATTGTGGTTGGTCCTTTCATTTCACTGAACTGACCTTGTGAAATGTAGTGTTTTCATTGTTTTTTCTAACCAGAGCAGTGACCAAAGATATATTGCTCACACTCTTTTCTTTAACAAAATCAGAAGTATCTTCCACCAGGTAGGAAAATCTGCGCCACGCATCCTGGTTGATGATGTGTTGGTGCAGAATAGCAGAAGCAGCAAAAAAGTGTGACAAGTGATATCAAACTAAACTATTGTTGATCAGCATTGCAAAACACTTATATGTATGTTGCTTTTTTGACCGTGTGTAAAAATGTGTGTCCAAATAAGTTCTGGTTGAGAACTTGTAAGCAATTGTAGTATTGCATCACAATTGGTTTATAAACCTTTTTTTTTTGCTTTTCAAGATGTTGATTATGTTACACCCCTCTGCTCCCAAGTTGTATATGAAGGATTAGTGGACGACATTTTCAGGATTAAATGCGGTATGTTGAACGACAATTAATATTATAATTGATTTTACAGTAATTGCTGCATGAAACCTTAAAATTGTGGAACTGTGAAATATTGTGTTTTATTCCATACATTATTATAAATCAGTTCAGTTGCATTCCTGGCAGGGCAGCCTCCTCGTAACCCCCGCGCAACAACACAAACACGGACCACCTTCTTTAGTGCAAGGAATTTATTCGCTCAACTGCTTGATGTCGCCATAACGTTTCGGCTCCCCTTGAGCCTTGATCACATGACAACAAATGAAAATACATCACTTCCTTAAATAGGAGGAACCTTTCAAAGCACGTGATATCATTGGGGTATAGGAATGGAAGACAGACTTGAGTTTGGTATGTTGCTATAAACCAAACGATATTTACATTTTGGTTTTTGTAATAAACACCCAAAGTTGTTTACTGGTTAGATTAATATCCACGAAACAATATCCGATAATTGTATATATTGTTATAAAATCAGCTATCGGGATAAATCCCACATCATCCTCCAAATATGATTCCTAATGCCTTCATTAATATTAATTAAACTGCAGCTCCCTACAGTCGTGCTTGCGGTATGAGGTAGTTCGTTGAGTGCAAAATTTGTGCTAATAAATTAACACAGAATTCAATAATTTAACACTCAAATGCAATGCATTAAAAAACAGTTATACATGAAAAAACCCTTAAAACCAATTTAAATACGTTAATAAACATTGGCAATTTCATAAAAAACAACAACTCTGTGCAATGTAAGTGCAAATGGGGAAAGGATGGCCTCAGCTGATCCCAGCTGCCAAATTATTTTAGTATGACCTCGGACCTGCCTTCCCAATCTATGATACAGGATACAATTCTTATGAGTAGTCCAGATAATTGATTAAGAGTGATGGGAATTATCTACATCATGGGTTTGCAGTATTTAAAGATATCAAAGAGAATAGGCTAAGATATATTTAATGAAACAAAGATGGGCGAGTGCTTTCCATATGTTAGTACATATAATTCAGCATACCATCAACCCTGGGGAACCTAATTGGTGATGTGGTATATATTGCTGCGCAATCTTATTGATATGATTCTGGCATGATTCATCCCAAGGGATGGTGACTATATTTATTCTTTTAAAACAATAAATAAATTACTAAAAGATAAAAAATAATTTCCCCCTTTAAAATAACCTTTTAATAAAAACCCTCAATGGTTTATTATAGTCCCAAATCTTGGGCCAGAATTCATTCATATTGCTACTAACAATTACACTCTATTAGTTCCAATAAATATTTGAATACATTAGTAAATAGATATGTGTCCTGAGAGCGGTTTAATGTAAGATAGTATGCATATCTTCAGTGACATTAAGCCCAATGGGGGATTTCGAGTTCAGCTGGAGTATGTACCTTGTTTCCATCTGTCTTAACCTCGCTTCCCGATTTCCCCCACGTCTACTCGGTGGCACCGAGTCAATGACAAAAAAAAAAAAGAAAGGTCCTTGTTGTTGCTACGGTGTACCTCCTTAAAATGTCGTGCCACCGGGTAGGTATTGTCCTGATTTGTAATCGCCCTCAAGTGCTGGAGGATACGTTTGTGTACCTCCAGTTTCGTACTCCCTACATACTTAAGTGCACATGTGCATTGAAGCACATATATGGCGTATTCGGTTTTGCAAGTTAAAACCTTCTCTATGTTATATTTTTTGTCACTAAAACCATCTTTAAAATACTTAGTGTTAACCCCATGTGTGCAAGCTTTGCACGTTTTGCATTTAAAAAATCCTCCATTTGATTGGAGCCAACCAGTTTTTTCCATCACCTCCGGATTAGTATCAACAATAAGGTCTTTTAGGGAGGATGCCCGACTAAAAGTTAAAGTAGCTCTGCGAGGTAAAGTTGGACCTATGATAGGATCACTTAACAAAATGGGCCAATTACGATTGAATATGCGATAAAGATCCGCATGTTGTTTGCTATATCCTGTTATTATCCTGAAAGTATTTTGAGGTTCAGATTGAGATGGGTTAAAGGGCTGAATGACCTTAGTTGTGTCATAATTGTTGAGTAGCTCTTGTCTAGATTTCATTAGAGATCTACTAATGGCCCCCTCAATAGTTTTCACAGAATACCCCCTTTGCAAGAATCTAGATTTGCTGGATTCTTGGGCCGCTTTTAATTCGATTTCATCACTGCAGACCCTTCGAATTCGAAGCATCTCACCATAAGGTATGCTCATGATGAGATGTTGGGGGTGTGCGCTAGTCGCATGCAGGATAGTGTTGCCAGCTGTTTTTTTCCTAAACAGTTTAGTTTCAATGGTCCCATTGTGGATATACACTACAGTATCCAAGAAAGTGACCTCGGACTGACTGAGATTCACCGTGAAATTGAGATTGTAATCATTGATATTAATTAGATCCACAAAGTTAACAGCTGCTTCTCCAGTACCGTCCCATACCACAAATAAATCATCGATGTACCGATACCATGTTACAACGTTTGTATCCATTATGGCCTTGTATTCCCTTCTGAGGACCAGCTCCTCCCAAGCTCCCATGTGTAAACATGCGTAGCTTGGAGAGAAGCTGGCCCCCATGGCTACTCCTTGGAGCTGTCGGTACATCAAATTATTAAACATAAAAATGTTATTATGTAAACAGATTTTCACCATTTCTAATAGCATTGTGGTATGGTCAGAAAAGACATTATTATAAATATATATAATTATATATATATATATATATATATATATATATATATATATATATTCACTTAAAAAACCATAGGTTTCACACATGTTATAGTTAGGTGGATATATCACTCGTAAAAAACCAATGAAATTCCCCCGTTATAGTTACTTCAGATAACTATAACTCGCGCGCCCGCAGTCCTCTGCTCATGACGTCACATATTACATCACTCATGACATGGTCACAGGCATCACTCTTGACATCACTGATGACATCATCCTTATGATAGAGTGGCGGTCGCGCGAGTTATAGTTATCTGAAGTAACTATAACGGGGGATTTCATTGGTTTTTTACGAGTGAAATATCCACCGAACTATAACATGTGTGAAACCTATGGTTTTTTAAGTGAATTTGCAAGGTTTTTTAAATGCTAATTCCTAACTATAACGTGTGTGAAACCTATGGTTTTTTCAGTGAATTTGTATGTTTTTTTAAATGCTAAGTTATGTATGTATTATTATTTTTTTTATAAATTTATTTTTCAATAAACTACGGATTATTTTTTTTAAATGGTTTTTCACCGTGCACGCACGGTGCGCGCACCCCCGCGATTTAAAAAAAAAAATTAAATGTTTTTTACTGCCTTCAGGGTCCTTCAGGGACCCCCTGACAAAGGCCAGGGGGTCAGGAACTCTCTACCCTGCCCCCTTTTCACGTTCGCCACCTTCCTTTTCCACTCTCGCACTGAAAACAAACAAAATGGCGGCCGACACTTCCTGATTTTGACCGATTCGAACGTTGAC
Source organism: Triturus cristatus (assembly GCF_964204655.1). Lineage (NCBI taxonomy): Eukaryota > Metazoa > Chordata > Amphibia > Caudata > Salamandridae > Triturus > Triturus cristatus. Next base: position 505,314,416 of record NC_140583.1, on the reverse strand, counting down.
TGACATGTAACAACCAATCAGAATTACGCTCGCGCACGTTAGGGTAAAAAGCACATACATATCTATAGCCGCGCACCGTGCGCGCACCGTGCGCGGCTATAGATATGTATGTGCTTTTTACTGCAATTTTCTCTGGAACTACTGAACAGATTGACTCCATATATGCAAAAGGCACATCCCTGACCTGAGGACTACCTCTCTGCCAAATTTCAAGTAATTCTGTTCAGCCGTCCGGGCTGTACCTTCGACTAAAGGTCCTATGGGAAAATGCATGGGGAAAACGCGTTTTGGGACCCCCCTTTTTTCTCGTCCCCCGCTTGACGAATCCCCCGAGACTTTCAGGGTAGGAGCTGAGCGGAGCGCCCCATTAGTTTTGAAAATTTCGCGAAGATTCGTCAACCAGCGCCAAAGTTATTCAAAATAGAATTTTGAGATTTCCTATGGAAACACGGTCCTAACTAGAACTATCTACTGGCGACCGCCAGTAGATTATATATATATATATATATATATCTATATATATATATATATATAATAGATATATATATATATTTTTATATATATAGATATATATATATATATATAGATATATATATATAGATATATTACAGGGACATTATAGGAAATAGAACGTTATAGTTAGGCTGAGATTTCACTTGTACAAAACCAGTGAAATTGAGCAGTTATAATTACCTGAGCTAACTATAACATACGTCCCCACAATGCACTACTTATGACTTCACATATTACATCACTCATGACCTGGTCAGTGATATCACTCAACACATCTCAAATGACATCACTGATGATATTATCAAGTGATTGGAAGTGTTTTCAAGAGTTTATGGGTGTTAAACATATATACGAACCTACTACAAAAGGTAAATTAGTATACTTGGTGCACTACTACTGAGTTATACTACTTCTAATGTATATTATGTGAGTGGCTGTGTGACTGTATGTATCCTTGTGTGTATGGGTGTGTAAGTGGCAGTATGGGTGTATAAGTGGGTGTGTAAGTAGCCGAGTTGGTGAGTGACATGCTGTGTGAGTGGCGGTATTGGTGAGGGGGGCTGTGTGACCCCCCTCCCGGGACGATTTTGGCTACGGGATCCCATCCCCTGGATCCCAGTCCTTTGAAAATAAAAAATAAATATGTATAAAGTAAAAGGAAGGGGACCGAGCAGCCCTCCTCCCAAGGCAATTTGGGCCCTGGGGACCACATCCTCCGGGGCCAGGCTTCCATTTTGTTTGTTTAAAAATAAATAAATAATGGAGGAGGGCAGCTTGGCCCTCCTATCTGCCTAATTTCGGCCCCGGGTACAGCATTCCCCAGGGCCTGGCCTCTAATGTGGGTGCCCTATCAGACTGAAATTATAAGCCCGGGGAGGTGGTGGTCCCCAGGGCAGCAGGGAAGGCCATATGGGCCTCCCCCGCATCTTTTTAGAAAAGGGGCCCCAGGGAGGTGTTGGTCCCTGGGGCATTAGTAAGCCCCAGGAGTGGGTGTGTGTGCCCCCTCCTATATTTACATAATACCCCTGGGACCTGGCCCACCTAGTGGACGATAATAGATGAAGTGTGGGAGCCCATGCGGATCCTGCAGATGTTTTATTTTTTTAAATAATGCTTTTTTGGGCTACAAAGCGAACTCAACTAAAGTATCACACGACCTCCTAGGGCGGGGGTAGGATATGCCAATTTACCAAAATAAAGGACATATAGAGTCTTCCAGTCATTTTTTAAATTTATTTATTAATGTTTTAATAGCAAACACATTAATAAGACAGGTTACAGTTCGGCCATACGTGCGCACGATTACAGTTTACATTACATGTTAATATATAGGTGACAGTACAAACAATTCTTGTCTTACAGTTCCAGATGTTGCATTTCTGCCCCCCCTGGATCTCATCAAAAACCCCAACACTGCTTGACATCTTTCTCCGTACAATATGTAATAAATTTTAAGTCTATTCCATTGTTACCACTTCTCCCTCTGGTTCACCAGTTTCCTTACCCACAAGTTATTTTTGGGACATACCCCAAATTCTTTTAGATGGCTCTCAGGGGAATTAATTTACTATATATATCTGATTGAGTGTTGCAATATAGCCTATCTTTACGCCAGTCTTTAAGGGTTGGAGGCGGTCCTCTAGCCCAGCGCATTGCAACTTGACACTTGGCGAGTAATAATCCTATCGCTAGTAGTTTTCTGACACTTTTTTCTACCTTGGCTACAAAGCCCAGTAGGGCTACGAGTGAATCAGGTGTGAGTGAAATCCCTGTAATCTTCCCCCAAAGCATGAAAAATCTTCTTCCAAAACTCAGGGATGTCAGGGCAGTGCAACGCGCCACATGCATGGATCCTGCATTGTGCTCAGTACAACAATCACATTTTGCTGTGTCACGGAAACCGTAACAATGGAGTCTCTCTGAAGTATAGTATGCTACATAAGTGAATTTGAAATGGATTAACCAATGTCTACCGTTCAAAGAGATAAGCTTAGTAATTTCGTGCCATGCGTGCCTACATTTGTCATCTAGCGCCTGTCCTAGATCATGATGCCACACTGATCGCGCATTTGTCAGCTGGGGCCTTCTGGCTTCTTGAGCAGCCCTATAGATTCTAGTGACCAATTTATCTGGTGCGGTGTTGCAGATTTTCTAAGAGACCGCAGGCACCTCCTGAAGCTCCTGCAAGTCTTCCCCCAAAATAGCCCGTAATTCATTCCTAGCGCTGTAAAATTGAAATCGGGTTAGGGTCGAGACCTCAGGGTCATCAATGGATAACTCATCCTAGTCTCACATCTTGCCTTCATTGAAGAAGTAGCCCATTTTGTTAATGCCTATTTTTTGAGGGTGTGACATCCCTGTCGTTCCCCGCCCTGAACCAAGTGCACCATTCCAGTGGAGCAGGCGGAGAGTACAGCAAGGCTCCCGATTGTTTTTCTCGAAGTGTTTCCCATGCATGGGTCATGGAATTTAGGGAGTCGAGAATACTGTGTCTACTGTTTGGAGTCCCGAATAGCATCCTATGTAGAATCCCAGGACTAGCCGTATCCCTCTCAATATAGAGGTGTGGTAACTCGTCCGGGCCATGAAACCAATAATGTACATGTGTGCTTTGTGCAGCTCTGTAGTAAAGCTCTAGGTCAGGTGCACCTAGTCCTCCCGTATTTTAGGGGAGTGTCAGAGTGTCCCAGTTTACTCTTGGCTGGCTCCCTGTCCAGGCCAAGAGGATCATCTGGGAGCACAATTTTGCAAATTTAGATCTCAGTAAAACCATTGAGGTTGTGAAGGAAGAGGAATAAAAATCTGGGGAGTACCACCATTTTCATGATGGAAATACGACCTGCCAGAGACAGGGGAAATCTAATCCAGCGCGTAATATCTTCATCCAATTTGTGAAATGCCTTACCATAGTTTTCCATTAGTACTTTTGTCTGGGTCTGTGCAATTGAATACCCAAGTAGCTGACTGCATCTGTGGTCCACTGCAATGAGAAATCCAATTGTACTGGGATCATGGTTGGACTCAGGGGGAATATGATGGATTTCTCCCAGAGAGGTCACCATACCTAACAACCTAATTCAATAATGGGGATAGATTTATCTCCGGATTTCAGCAATGTAAAGCAATGTATTGTCAGCGTACATCAACACATTGAGACGATATCCTGGAAAATGGATTCTCCTATGCCCATGGTATTCCCTCAGAGCACATGGCAGCGGTTCCGCCACTAAGGCGTAAAGGAGTGGGGCCAATGGGCAACCCTGGTGAGTCCCTCTGGAAACCCTAATGTGAGAAGTGACCCTATCACCTATTCTAATCCTGGCTGTGGGGTAATTCTACAATACTGAAACCAAACGAATAAAGATGTCACCAGTTCCCACACGCCTAAGAACTGCCCTCATGAATGCCCACTCTTTAGAGTCGAAAGCCTTTTCGGCATCCAGGAAAACTGGGGCTGCCTTAACCTCTTGGTCAATTCTCTGCAGGACCCCAAACGTTGTCCTAAGGTTGTAGGACATATTACGACCAAGAACGAATCCTGCCTGTTCAGAGCAGACCAACAATGGTATCAAGGGTGAAAGCTGATTAGCCAGGACCTTGGTGAAGACTTAGTGTCTACATTCAGCAGGGACAGTGGCCTGTAGGAGGCACAGCAGTCATATGGTTCGCATATGACTGCAAACCATATTGTTACTGTATGATTGTCGCCCTTCAAGAGTGCGACAATCAGTGCCTCTCTCATTGTGGGGGGGGGGCATTTTTTCTGACTCAGCCATTTTTTCAAATAGTGTAGTCAGGTGGGGTAGCAACAACTCTTGATATGCTTTATAGAAGGCAACCGTGAGCCCGTCCAGACCTGGGGCGCTCCCCACTCTCATAGTCTTGAGAGCTGCAATAATCTCCCTTGGCTCTAAAGGCGTCATCAGGTGTTCTTTATGCTCATAAGCGAGACACAGCATTTTGATATGTTCTAAATATTCTCTGATAGCTTCATCACGCGAGAAAACACACAATTTGTATTATTAAGCATAGTATCGGTTAAACCGGTCCACTATAGGGTCTGAATTACTCTATGGAATCCCATTCTCATCTTGGTTCTGTACTATAACTGCAGAGTCCCTCCTTGGTCGGAGCAGCTTAGCCAAAGTTGCCCCTGGCCGCTCCCCCTCCCCATATGCTCTTGCCGAGGGGCTTTACTTCACTATCCGCTGTGTCATTGTATTCATCTAGAGCCTTCTTAATTTCCTCAAGAACTGTAGAGTCATTAGTGTTTGGCTGGCTGCTTTCTAGGTGAGCTATTTCCTTTTCTAGTCTTTTCAGTCCATCCCTCAGCGATCTAACTATGCCTGCATGTTTGGAGATGACCACCCCTCTAATATAAACTTTGAATGTTTCTCACATCGTTAGAAAACTACTGACGGATCCTAAATTATTCCCGAAAAAATCTTCTATAGCGACTGCCAACTTGGTTTTAAAGACCGAGTCTGACAGAAAGTATGGAGGGAACCTCTGTAGAAATGGCTGGGGCTTCGGCGCGAGTAATTCTATTTCTATAAGAACTGGGAAGTGATCTGAATATGTTCTACTCAGTGGATCACAGCCCAACACCTGTGGTACCAGGTTTTTAGAGATTAACCAATATTCTATTTAGGTGTGGATATCGTGGGCATATGTGTGAAGCCCGAGGGGTGAGAGTGGCGATGCCTCCAAATATTGAGGAGATCAAGCTGATCCGCCATTTTAATAATTTCACTAGCTGCTACGGAGGGGCGGCGTGTAGGGCCTTTTGAGCGGTCAAGTTCCAGATTCAGAACACAATTAAAGTCCCCATCTCAAATTAGCGGCAAGTCTCCATATTGATAGAGGCGATCGCTGAGTGTAGAATTGGTGATCATCATTATTAGGGCAATAGACATTAACCAATAGCACCACCAGTCCCTCCTTTTGGCATCTGTTAATCACATATCTGCCGTTCCTATCCATATCCATCCCCTGCTGTAGGGTGATACCTGATTTTGGGTTAACCCAGCTTAATACCCCACATACATGAGTGGTGAAGCCCGCTGTATGAAAAATCCTTTGTAACTTTTTGAGTCTCAGTATATATTGCCTGTGGGTGGCAAATGTGTCTCTTGAAGTAGTGCAACGTCCATCTTTGGTCTTTTAAGGTATGCCACAACCTTCCTATCTTTTCTGTGATCATTTAAGCTTCGCACATTGCATGTAATAAACCTCAGCGACCTCCCAACTCTAAGATACGCGTCAGATTGCAACGTGTCACCCATGCCAACTAATGAACAGCAATTCGTATCTGCACACTACTAACCAAGCGATCCACCTGTCAACAGAATAACATTTGAAATTTACTTTGCCCATAATCCCTCCCACACCATTCCCTCCCAAACAGAATGTAGTCTAAATATTGCCCTTCCATGTCTCACCCTATAAACCCCAAACAAAAACCAGCAAATTTACAATACTCCATCTACGTGGCTCACACATGGGGGTGGATGTTGCCAGCTGTGTCACCCTTTGATAGCCCATCTTTCAAGGCCCAACCTTCTGAGTATCAGTGCTTGTTGTATCAAAATAGATGTGAAATAGACCTCCCACCTCGACCCTCGCTTCCCCTAGCACCCCCTGGGGCAGCTAGGCATCAGTAATCGTGTCAAACAAGAACCCCCTTACCCAATTCTTTATATCTTGTCCTTATTGTAGCACTCTCCCCTACCAGAGCCTACATGGGACCCATTCCTGTTGCATATCTCCAACCTCTTTTCATGTGTCTCGACACCCTGTCCGTTCCAGTGTAGCAAAGAATAGTTGTACTGAAAATAACTGATCTCCGGGCATCGATGTGTCATCTTCCTGCTGTGAGGAGTGATCAAGGGGTCTCCGTGGAGGGCCAGGGCTTCCCCTTCGTTTAAGGAATCGCATGACTTGCTGTGGGTCAGAGAATACATGAGTCTTGCCGTCCACCTGTATCCGGAGTTTAGCTGGGTACATCATGTTGTATTCCAAATGCAATTTGCGTAGTTTCCTTTTCACTTGTAGGAATTGACGCGTGTTTCCTGGACCTGCTGTGTAAAATCCGGGTAGAGGGAAAAGACCATCCCTTCATAATTTACTTTTTTGAGATCCCTTGCTTTGCGAAGTGCAGCATCGTGGTCTTTACAGTTCTGCAGCCTTGCTATTATGGGACGGGGTGCAGCTCCGAGAACCAGTCTGTGGGCCAGAGAGCGATGCGCTCGCTCCACTACGAAGATTTCAGTAAAGGTTTCTCTCTCCAGCAGGGTTATCAACAGTTGTTTCACATAAGTTTCCATATTGGTGGATTCTGCCACTCCCAGTATCCTTAGGTTATTGCGCCTAGAGTGCGCTTCCAAATCCTCAGCCTTCATTTGTAAGGATTGTAGTAATTTGTCTATTTTCTTGTGGGCGACCGACTCTGTTTGTAGAGCGTCCACTGCCTCGGAGACCCTTGTTTCCACCGTGTCCAACCTCTCAGTATGCTTACCTAATCTTTCAGTCATTCTGTCCATGTGGAACGTTAGAGCATCTATCTTCCTGTCTATTTTAGATCACCAGCCTCAGATCCAGATTCTGAGGCATTCTTGTCCAATTACGCTGCTCAAATTGCAATTTTGATTGTGCCTTTTCTGTTTTGCCCATTTTGGGGCGGTGTGATAGCTGCAGTCGCGGTGTGAAATTTCCCTTTTTTTGCTCCCGCAGCGCAACACTGTTTGCTCGGTTAATGGAGCCCCATGCGGAACTCAGGGACTGTGCCCACAATCAATGCCAAGCTATGTTCTCAGGGATCACCGAGTCTATGAAGGGCCCCAGCAGGGCATGACCACATGGAACTGAAATGGCTCAGTGCAACCTTCTGAGGTCCACAGACTTATCGGCCAACCGGTGGCCCCTATGCAGCCCCAGGCTGTGCAGCCTAGGGAGCGAGGCAGCTTTATCAGCTGGAGGCCAGCAGGCCGCAATGCGATAAAATCCTGAGCAGCGAGCCAGGGTCGGTCCCGGGGCTGAAACAGCCACGAGAGTGGGCCCGTTACCTCCTACAGCCTCGGCCTCACATGAGCACTCTCCGGTGCCGCCAAGGAGCCCCAGTCACAGCCAGCAACACAGCACGGCTTGGTTTAGTGCGTGTCTCTCACTGCCAGTGTATGCGCCCCCCTCTCTCTGGGCCGCATACTTTGCATGTAGCTCTGCAGGCCGCCACCCGCCCAGGCCTCTCACCTCCAGATCAGCCGAGTCTTGATTAACGCTTCCGGCCGTGTGCGGTCAAGGGGAACACCACCTCACATCTGGACTGCCTCACAGTGCATGTCAGGCCGCCCTCACTGCCGACCACACGGCCGTCTTCCCAGCCACAATGATGTGGGCCCAGATCTGCAGTGGAAATCACGCAGGTCAGAGTTTCACCCAGCCGGAGAGGCAGGTGTCTCCTGCTAGTAGGTCTCTTCCGCTCACCGACCCCGTTCCGCATCAGCAGATGCTTCAATCGACTCCTGGCCGCCCCCCCTAGAGTCTTCAAGTCATATTACACACATTTTGTGGCCCTGTCTGTGGGACCCCCTCCCCCCCCCCCCCCGAGGGCTGGGGGAGGGGGTCAGGATATATATATGTATAGATAGATAGATAGATAGATAGATATATATATATATATATAATTCACTGAAAAAACCATGGGTTTCACACACGTTATAGTTAGGAATTAGCATTTAAAAAACCTTAGAAATTCAGTGAAAAAACCATAGGTTTCACACATGTTATAGTTAGCTGGACATTTTACTCGTAAAAAACCAATGAAATTGCCCCGTTATAGTTAGTTCAGCTAACTATAACTCGCACGCGCCCGCAATGCACTGCTGATGACGTCACATATTACATCACTCATGACATGGTCAGTGACATCACTCATGACATCACTGATGACATCTCAAATGACATCACTGATGACATCACTGATGACATCATCCAGTGAATGTGTGTTTTTCTGAAAATTAAATATGTTTTATATATGTATATCTCAAGGTCGATGGAAGAATAAATGGGTATATAAGTGTCTAAATGGATGATTTGTTTTTGAGAAATTGATTGTGTAACTGACTGATTAAGTGTATCATAGTGAATACATGGCTTAGTGAGTAATGTTTAAATATGTAAATATCTGTATCAGTCTCTCACTTTGTGTATAAGTGGCTGCATGGGTTGGTGAGTAGCTACATGGGTGTCTATATAGGTTATTAGTTGGTTTTTTGAGTGTCAGTCTGAGTGTCTGCATGGTTCGGTGGGGGGTATTATGTAGTGCATAGGTGCATGAATGAGTCACTCACTGTTTGTATGTGTTGAAGACAGCATGTGTGCAGGACTGTATGGGTGGATGAGTGTGTGTATGGGTGTGTTAGTGAGTGAATGACTGTCTCAATAGTGTCTTTATGAGTAACTACATATGTTTTAAACTAGTATATGTGACTATTGGTGTATATAAGTGAGTATATGTGAGAGTGAGAGATTGAAAGAGTTCCTGTATGAATAAGTATGTGTTTCTATAAGTGATTGTTTAAAAGACTAAGTATGTGTAAGTTTCCGTAGAAGTAAGTGTGGTGGTGTGTGTATAACTGTATATGCAAGTAAAAGTATGTTTGATTCTTTATTAGTATGAGTGACTATGTGTGTGAGTAACTCTATGGATGAGTGGCATTGTGTAACTGGATGTATAGGTGTATGAGTACATATGATGAGTGAGTACATGTATGAGTGACTGTATAGGACTGTTGGTGAATGAGTGAATGTGTATGTGAATCTTAGAATTACTGAAGAGGTTGTTGTAACTGGTATTGGTATGTCCATTGTTTTAAAAATTTTAGTCTCTATTATTGAATGTGTGTATCAAAGGTTATATTAGGGTGAGAGGAGGTCTGCCACTCTATCACAAGGATGATGTCATCAGTGATGTCATTTGAGATGTCATCAGTGATGTCATGAGTGATGTCACTGACCATGTCATGAGTGATGTAATATGTGACGTCATCAGCAGTGCATTGCGGGCGCGTGCGAGTTATAGTTAGCTGAACTAACTATAACGGGGCAATTTCATTGGTTTTTTACGAGTAAAATGTCCAGCTAACTATAACATGTGTGAAACCTATGGTTTTTTCACTGAATTTCTAAGGTTTTTTAAATGCTAATTCCTAACTATAACGTGTGTGAAACCCATGGTTTTTTCAGTGAATTTGCAAGGTTTTTTAAATGCTAATTCCTAACTATAACGTGTGTGAAACCTATGGTTTTTTCAGTGAATTTGCAAGGTTTTTTAAATGCTAATCCCTAAATATTTCGTTTTTGAAACCTATGTTTTTTTCTGAGAATTTGTATGGTTTTTTATATGCTAAGTTATGTATTTTTAATTAAAGATATTTTTTTTTATTTAAATAAAATTACTTTATATTCATTTATATATTATCTATTTTTTTTAAATTAGTTTTTTAAATAATTATTATTTTTTTTTTTTTAAATAATTTTTTTAATTATTTAATGTCCTCTTTTTTATTTATAAATTCTTGGGGTGCGCGCTCTGAGCGCGCACCTAGTACTATTTCGTATGTTTTTTATGAATTCCGGCGTACGTTATTTACGTACGCAAATATACTTATTGGTGCGCGCTGGGAGCGCGCACCCAGTACGTATGCGTACGTACGTACGCATGCGTCCTACGCCCTCGACGCGGTTTACTTCCGCATACGCTAAAATTACACGCAATAGCGGTCGCGTATACGCGTGTTAAACGTATGCGCGCTAGGTGCGCGTATATGACGTATGCACCTGCGCGTTTACGCGTTCGTGCATACGTCATCACGGGGTGCGCGCACGGAGCTTGCGCAGTGCGCGCACCTCGGGTTTATACATAATAAAACAACATTTCTTATTGGTTATCATTACTTTCAGTTTCTAATTGTTTCAATACCACACCCAATCCCCTCATGGCAAGTCATGTGATCAAGAATCATCACTTATGATTGGTTTGAAGTACTTTCTGTTCCAGATTCTTCCCAAACCACACCTACTCCCCTCATTATTAGTTCTGATTCCTTTGGAGAAGGAGCTATTCTGTTGTTGAGAGACAATGGCTGAACAGCAACCTACTTCAGACAGTGAGCAGGACACTCTTGAGAGGCAGAGGAACAGGAAGCAGAAGGACAGCTTTGTATGGCAGTTTTTTACTTTTCCTGAGAATGAGAAAAAGGTAAATGCACCAAAAGTTACATGTGTACTTTGTAAAAAAGTCTTATCTCGTGGGAATCCTAACAAGAAATATTCTTTTAGCATTCACACTATGTTGAGACATGTTTACAAAATGCACCCAGCATCTTATCGTCGAGCTTCTGGAGAAAACCCTCCACCTGCTCAGCCGATGACATCAGCAGCAGCTCAGCCGAGCACATCTTCGGCAGCTCAGGGGAGCACTTCAGCTGCGATGGTGCCTTCACCTGTTTCTTTACCTCTTGTTGGTCCACCTTGTTTGGCGAGGTTGTCTACACGGTGCACTGATTGCGGTTCTCTTATTTCTGTGGGGGAGACCAGTCTTGATCTCCTTCAGAGAAAATTTGATGCGCATTCATGCACTAGGCCATAGATGTTTTTTCTTTTTTTGCGTTTTTCTCTTCCTGTTTCCCTCCATTAACTCAAGGGCTCTTTTAAGAGCCACTTATAAACTTAACCAAACAAAATTTTTTTTTGAAAATTTTTTTTAAATTTTTTTTGAGGTGCGCGCACCCTGCGCGCACCCAAGGTTTTTCATGTCCAGACTGCTTTTTCAGACCACAAACCATGTGTATGCTGGGTTACTGCCTACACTCCAGCAAGGGCAACCAGCCTTAGTGATGCTGAATGTATTTGCATTACAGACTGAAACCTCAAAACCCCACAGCACATTATCAGAGCCAGGACCTCTGTTCTCTACACCTCTCTCCACTCAGCAGAACCAGATAATGGCAATCTTTCCCTCTATTTTTCCACACATATATATGTTAATTTCAAATCTCACTGCTTCCCCCTTTTTTTCAAATGTAATCACACATTTCTATTGCTTGAAAACCAACCCTTTTCCAAAAGTACCCTTCCCCCTACTTCACTTCTGCCTAGTTCCCTTCCCCCAACTTGACTTCTGCCTGCTACCATAGCAACAGCTCATGGAACACTGCTGTGTGGAGTTAGGTCAGAAGTTCGCCACACAATGTTTCAATTCCACAGAGCAAGAGTGCTTGACTTTTCAAACCTTACAGCAAATCCATAGTACTGTTCTTTGGTAACACATTTTTCTGAACCAATACAAAACATGCTTCTATTATTTTACACATACAGCCTAGTTTTTAGTGTAGAATGGTATGAAACAGCCAATCAGTTCTTTTTTTTTTTAAAAAAAAATATGTATGCCTCCATTTCCAAACTGTCTTTCATTTCTTTTTACCATTCTACTGAATTACACCTCCTGAGTGCATCCAGATCTCCTTTGAAGATGTTCACAGTGTGGATTGTAGGACACAGCTATGTCTTCTGGAGTGAAAAATTTGCAGAGAAAAGAGGTATGGTGAGAGACCTTGCTTTGCCAAATGTAGACATCAAGTGGATTGGTCAGAGAGGGTTAAAGTGGCACCAATTAATGCCTTTGGTGAAAACCTTTCAACATCTCCCACAGCCTAACCTTATTATTGTGCACTGTGGTGGTAATGATCTAGGCACTTTAACTGGGGTAGGTTTGGAAATGCTTATTAAGGACACCTTTGTGCAATTGATGTCGCTTTTTCCACAAACTGCCTTTGTATATTCTAACATATGCCAAAGGCAAAAGTGGAACTGGTCCAACCAATTTTGTCCGCAGATTGACAAAGCAAGGAAGCACGTCAACAAATCTATTTCTGCTTTCCTCAGAGACTATGGTATGGGTTCCATTTACCACAACAACTTGCGTTACGACATGCAAGACATTTATAGAGGAGATGGTGTGCACTTCAATGATGAAGGGAACAGAGTCTTCCTCTTGAACCTCAGACTCTGCGTCGGTACTTACTTGTAGGTACCGAAAAACAAACAATAAACACAAGGGCTCTTTTTAGAGCCACCTTATATCTAAACACTTAAATGCAATTTTTTTTAAATTTCTTTTATTTTTATTTTTTTTCCGGGTGCGCGCAGGGTGCGCGCACTCCGCGATATTTTTTTACAAAATATTATTCTTTTTTTTTGCCCTACAAGGTCCTACTTTGACCCCCTTACAATGCCTACTGGGTCTATTTCTACCCACTCTGCCCCCTTTTCAACTGCTCCCCCTTTGATTATCACCTCCTCTTTATGCGATAGCCAAAATGGCGGCCGCCGCTTCCTGACTTCCACCGATTCGAATGTTTACTAAGATCTAACAACCAATCAGAATTGCGCTCGCGCACGGCAAGGTGCGCGCACCCAGCGCGCACTCTGCGCGCTTACAGATATATATATTGATTCAAAGGCTATTTTCTCAGAATCTACTGAACAGATTTACACCAAACCTACAAAAGGCACTTCCTTGACCTAGGGACTACCTCTCTGCCAAATTTTGAGTAATTCTGTTCAGCCGTTCGGGCTGTAGCTCGTTCTAAAGGTCCTATGGAAAAATGCATGGGAAAAACGCGTTTTGGGACCCCCCTTTTATCTCAGCCCCCGCTTGACAGATCCCCCCGAGACTTTCAGGGTAGGAGCGGAGCGTAGCGCCCCACCTATTTTGAGAAATTCGCGAGGATTCGTCGACCGGCGCCAAAGTTATTCAAAATAGAATGTTGAGGTTTTCCTATGGAAACGTGGTCCTAACTATAACTACCTACTGGCGACCGCCAGTAGGTAATATATATATATATATATATATATATATATATGTGTGTATATATATATATATATATATATATATATGTGTATATATATATATATATATATCCAACATCGATGGCCGCTTCAACTCGAGCCACTTAACGATGGCGGGCCGTGAAGGGATAGCGAGACCCTAATATTCCAAATCTGCATTGCTAAAAATTCCAACAGGAAAAAACAACGCTTCACGGCACCCAGTGCTTTTAAGGCAGAGTTTAATTAGGCCACACAAACTCTACGCGTTTCGGGAAACTCGGTCCCTTGATCACGAGTATATATATATATATATCTCCAAGAAAGAAGTGACTCAAACAGATAGATTCAGCAAAGAACAAAAATATATCTCCACTACAACGTTTCAGCTTCCGCCTTCCTCAGGTAGTACAAGATGGTTTGCTCTGTGGCTGCACAGATGACACAGCTGAATTTTCAAAAAGCATCATGAGTGAAGATTCCATTTGGAATGTGAAATCAATGCAGTCCTGAGATATGCAGTAATCAGGTTGTGTTGTCAGTAATGTTCATTTTAAACGGTACATCCAGAAGTTTTCCCTGGAGGCCAGTAGTTCTTCCTTTGAAACATGCTCCACGGGGAAAATCTTCAAATCTGATAGTGAATGATCCACAAGGTTAAAATGATTGGCTACAGGCTGGTCAATTTTCTTATTGATTATTGCAGATTTGTGGTTCCTGAATCATGTACGGAGGTCATTCACTGTTTGGACTATATATTGTTTTTTACAGCTTTGCCGTTGGCACTGAATCACATAAATAATGCACGTTGAGCGACATGTAAGATGCTGCCTTATTGCATAGGTCCTTCTCGTAACAGAACTAGTTACAGATGATGTTTGTAAAAGATGTTCACACGTGATGCACCTTTTAGAATCACAGCAATGCACCCCTGCATTTGTTACAGCTTGCTTGAGTTCAGCTCTCACAATAAGAGATCGTAAATTTGGAGCTCTGCACTAAGCAATGACTGGCGGATTTGGAAAAACCTTTTGCAATTTTTCACAAGTGGACAGTAAGGGAAATGTTTTTTGCATTATATTTCTGTAGTTGTGAGCTGATGGATGATAGTCAGCTACAAATGGAGTTCTGTCACTTTTGTTTCTGCCGTTGGTATTCCACATAAGTGCTTCTCTAGGTAACTGCAAAGACTTGTCAATTTGTTGCTGTATGATAATGCAGAGGATAGCCTCACCTTTTAAATAATGTAGCAAGCTCCTGTAGATGGTCTTTACAGGTTTCTTTACAGGTGTTTGCCCTGGGTGGCTGTTGTTTTCTTGTGATCCTTCATCTTCAAGTGTGTGTGTGTATATATATGTATGTATATATGTTTATATATATATATATGTTTATATATATATATATATATATATATACACATATAAATATATTCATTCAAACGAAGTCCTACACTACTTTATTAGATTATTTCATATATGTATTTATATAATATGTTTCTAAAGAGTGAAGTTTAATGTCCTGTGCTTAACTTCCAATTGTATCAAGAGGATGGCCCCAATATCTCCTGGAGGAAATCCACCAGTACATCCAAGTATGTTATCTCCGGTTGTGTTGGCCTCCTGGCAGTACTGACGTTTTTTCATAAGAGAGAAGACATGAGATTTGCCATTTTAGATTTACCTCATACCTGCCAGCAAATTGTTCGAGAAAAGCTTTTTTTTTAACAATCTTTCTTTTTAGTCATTTAGAGCAGGTATTTCTCTTTTGCACTTTTGTTCAGTCACAGCTATTGCTTAGCATTAATCCAATGTTGGTATGTTGTTAAAGTGACTAGCTGTGAACTAAATTTTGGTTCATGCCTTATGAAGTTAAAAAATAAATACAAAATATACATTCAATTCAACTTGCGCTGTCCAGATTGATCTATAGATGTTTCATGAAAAGCATTCAGTTGAAAAAAAGCTTGCCACCAAACAGAGTTATGCCGCTACTGACCAATTATAGACAGAACAATTATAAAGCTGAAGGTTTTCAATTTTTTAACAGATTTTTTGATTTAATGTCATTGTCTTTTTATGACTCTTGTGGATTCCTAGTTTTTACTGAAGTAGGATTTCTCTATGAACTGTTTGAAGAGCAGGAACGACGAGATATGGTATTGTTACTGTGAAATACTCTCAGAAATCTTGCAAGGTGTTTTAGGGAAGGAAGGCTTCTGACAAACCACAAAATGTGATAGGTTACCATACCTGTTGGTCTCGTAGCTTTCAGAGAAACAGCAGCAGGAAACACATTGTAGAGTAAACGAAAACAAAGTTTACAGCCACAGGCATGGAGAAGATTCAATTGCAGATATTAACAATAATATTCTAAAAATTGGAATCGAAGTTTAAAATTGCTAAAAGTATTGGGAATAATGAACTAGCTTTTGGAACTAATGTATGCTAATGAAGTGCATTAATATTTGTGTTGAAAAACAACTCAAGTAACCTTAAACATAATAGAATTCTCAGATAGAAACCCAATTCTCAGACTTGTTCTTTTAGCAAAGATGGGAGAATTATTTTGCAGGGCCTCAGGAAATAGTGAGTTTTATTTACAAGTGAAAGTATCTTATTTACTGTAAATATTTAGAAAGCATAATGAAGCACAAGATTTACAAATGCTCCATCGTCTGTAACTTTAAAAGCTATTAGCTGCTGTTTAGGTCTCGCCTGAGACAGCACATGCACTGTAGCTTTGTCACATACATTGGGATTAGAGACCCCCCCCACTCCTATTTACTTTTGTCTCATTCATTAGTGTGTGCACATTAATTTCGGCTTTTTGAGTTTTTCCTCCCCAGAGCATGGCTAAAGTATCCTTCCACTGCTCCATTATTATGTGCTTCTTTTTTTGTTTTGTTTAAGATTTTTTTTATTTTTTACAGAGTTTTATATAGCACGAACTTGACCCGAAGGAATCAGAGCGCTTTACATAGCACCAGTTGCATTACATGAGGACACATTCATTTTTGTTAGGCACTGGCAGATTAGGTGATTTGCCCAGAATCACAGGATGATCAGCGTCATTGCCGAGACTCGAACCCAGTTCCTCAGATTCAAGGTCGACCACCCTAGCCATTAAGTCAACTCCTCTCCCTAAGAATTCAACTACAGTGCAGCTCTTTTCCAAAATTCTCCCTTGTGTACTCTTTTCCCCACCGCACTCCTGTTGCTCTACATGTGTGCTTCTCCCTTGCAACTTTTTTGTTGCCCCTGTGTTTATCACCACCCAGTTCCACGTTGCACTCTGTGATCATTTTGCTCCACAACCAAACTGCACCCTCTGTCTTCTTTTCTCCATCTTGTACCCAACCAAACTGCACCCTCTGTCTTCTTTTCCCCCTGTTGCACACTGTGTTTCTTCCCCTCACCCACAACCACCTTGTTGCTTCGGTCCACAAGCTCCTCCTGTCCTCTGTTTCTTCATCCTCTGTTTGTTTTGTTTCCCCCCAGCCCCACCCTTAACCGCCCTCTGTGTTGCTTGGACCTACTTCTCTCATCTTCCCTCTGTTTCTTAGCCCCGTGTTGCTTCCTCCCCATTTACCATCTCTCGCTCCCTCTTTCTCGCTCACTACCTCCGGGAGCATCCCTTGCTCACCCACGCACCTATTTATTTTCTTTTTACTGATCAAAAAAAGAAAAAAAGAAAAAGTGCTTCATTTTGTAGGAGCATGCATGCTTCGCACATGCCACTACAAAATGATGGCTGACCGCGGTCCAGAATTTTAAGCCATGCTGCATAGCATCTTGGATGTTGTAGAGCATGACTAGAAAAATTAATTGCCAAGCCAAAATAT
This sequence comes from Triturus cristatus, assembly GCF_964204655.1. Lineage (NCBI taxonomy): Eukaryota > Metazoa > Chordata > Amphibia > Caudata > Salamandridae > Triturus > Triturus cristatus. The sequence continues at coordinate 505,297,174 of NC_140583.1, read as the reverse complement.
CTCAAAGGTGAGACCTATTGGCTTTGCAAATGCTTGTTCTTAATGTGGCTTGCTGCTGTATAAAGTATATTTACCAGTAGGTATAGCTATAATTAAGGCCTAATGCCCGAAAAGATGGCTTTGTCAGTCCAGTAAGATTCTGTTAGTGTCTTGTGTGTTTTCAGATTTGTTCATTCCATCTCTTATTATTCAAGTTTTGCACTTCATTTTTTGATGTGATCATGCCCAATTACATTCCTTGATGTGATCACGCCCAATTAGGAAAAGGTCTGCATGACTCTGTTTTTCAGATTTCTGAAATTATCGGGAATTTAGGAAAAAGTAATTAATTGCTGATTTCACAGCCTTTGCAGCAGTGTAGATGTTGCTCAAAAGTAGACATAATGCTCTTTTTAGACATGAGAACCTTTGGTAGGTGGGAGCTGGAGTTCACACCGTTATATAGTCCTTGCTGTGTTATTTAAAGTGGAATTTGAGCTGAACAGCAGTGTCTCAATATCTGGGCTAAACGTATCTACAGAATGATTTTAATAATTGTGAAATCTCTCCCCAGGAAGCGTGGAGTTTGGCCCTGATATCACTTCTTCTGAAAGGAGTGTAAAGGTTCTGTTAAACTCACAGGACAAGGTAAGTTGCTGAAAGTCAGTGCTGATATGTGATGGAAGTCTGGACTAAAATGATCTCTTCATTATCTCCTCCCTGTTCTAAGTAAACCTTCGTTCCTGTGCACCGTTTGTTGTCCATTTTCCCAAAAGATTTACTCTTACGTTACCAGTGGGCTCATGTTCTTGATAGTAAGGTTTATGAGAAATTGTGAAATTCGAATGAAATAATGATAGTGCGTTTCTTATGTTACACATTCAGTAAATCAAACGCGGTTGCCATGCGGCAACAGCATACATGTTTAAATACGCCTTTTATGGGTGGTATCATTAGGGGTCTGTAAAGTGCACTAATGAGCCACTTACTCACAGGTGATCATTGGCTGCACATGAAAAATAAAAGGTACAGTAGTCTTTGGGAATTATGCATGAGTAGACTTTCACTCTAGTTTTTCCCCGCTGTACCCAAACACTGCTAACAAGGGGCTGTTCAGACCAAGGGAATTCCTTTAGTTGTGAAAACAGAGACTTAAAAAAAATGGAGCATATCCTTGAAGCTGTGACTGAATTTCCATGCGTCCTGTTCCACACTTTAAATCAATCTATAACACTACTTGTTACACTACTTGACTAAGCTTTCAAAATATTGATAGGGTGAAAGTTAAAGAAAAGGCAGTGTATACAGTTGAGTGGGTGCATTGTGTGTGGGAGGTCATTGATGAAGTGAAAGAGATGCAATCAAGTATGTGGAGGACAGAGTGAAAACAATTTAACCAGGACAGAGTTCCTCAAAGTGAAAAGAGGATGCTGAAGAAGAAAGAGATGACGTACAGTGACGTAAAATAGGCCCCCGCAGCTCCCGCGATGCAGGGGGCCTGAGCTGCAGGGGCCCCCTCTGCACAGTATCATAGCCTGAGAGCTCCTGATTGAGCCCGAAGAGGGGCCCCTCCATGTAACTTGCATGGGAGCCCCCCTCAAGTTTCTTAAGCCAGTGATGACGTATGAGATATGCAGATTGAGTGTTTCAGAAAGATAATGAGGGGAAAAAAGAGCATACATGTCTAAAAAAGGGACTGCAGAAGAGCGTGGTGTGAAGAGGAGACCGGAAGTGATTCAGACACTCAAGAAGTAAAGAGGTTGACTTAAAATTTGATGTCAGTTGAGGTATTTATATAAAAAAAAAAGGGGGGAAGGAGAGGTTTTTAACGGTTAGGTTCACCCTCCAATTGTATACATAAATAGATAAATAGCCTGAATCTTCAGGTTATGAGAACCTAACCTAGGGGTGTCAGGAAGGCACTTGTTTCCCAAAAGAACACCCAAGGAAAAGAAAGGGGCAGATCAATTCCTTTCTTGAGTCCCCTCACTCACCAGGGTTTCCCCACGGTGACATGCTTCATCATTGGGGTCCTCTCAGTCCTCTACGGGCTGAGGCGTGCTGCGACTTGCGGATTACGTAGGAGCACTGAACAAGACTATGTGTGGTGCAAGTGTCGTGGTATGGAGTGGTTTAAAGTGAATTAAAATAATCAACTAGTGGGCCAAATATATTTTATTCTTGCTCCTAGCTAATTGGTTAAAAAAGTGGGTAATATGCTAGAATAAACTACTTTAATGGGTAAGTGTACCTAGCATATGGTTGAGGTATTTAACAGAGATGTCTCATTAAGGTTTCATTGAGTTGCTGATGTCATTAATTTACGTACCTCAATCCCAGTAAAAAAGATCATAATATCTTCTTAATGTGGGCGATTTCACAGATATGCTTTATGATCTTCTTGTTCTGTTTGTAGCTAAAGGATACACACAAAAGTTCTGCAGATGTTATGGCATATTGGGCCTATTTGTACCTTGCATTATGAGAATCTCACAGAAAACTGTCATATTCATTGGATGATGTAATCAGTGATGTGATCAGTATTGTCAACAATCATATCTTTTGAGATGTTATCAGTGATGTCATTTAACATGTCTTGAATGATATGTGAGATCATACACAGTGCATGGCGGGATGGCAGTATAGTTAGCTGAGTCTTAGTTCTTATATTATTACAAGACCTAACTATAACATCACTTTCACCCTTGGTTTTGTTCCAGTGATTTCTAGTTTTTTTAACATCAGCTAAAACTTAGTTCTTTATCTAACTATAACTTCACTTTAACATTTGGTTATTTCAGTGAATTTCTGAGATTTCTTTAAACATGAAGTAAGATCATATCACCATACCCAAGTATACCGTCAATTTTTATAAATATTTATATGTAACGTGATAAAGAGGATTATGCTGAAGGAAGAATTGTCACGTACGCAAGTTTGATATGTTGAAACAACAAGAAAAATTGGACAGTTTGGCTAATGTTTTCACTAGCTTATCATCTTTAACATCCACTGATGCAAGCGAAGGAGAAAATGACCAAACTGGGGAAATAATTAGAAGGACTTTTTTAGGAGACATGGGACTGGTACTCAAACAATGCCAGTGGGAGCAAAACATGAGCAGCCAGCTGCAAATATATCGAGGAAGGGAAAGCGGCCGTCCCCGGGGACAACGAGGAAACAAACGAGAAGAGGAAAAAGGAGACGAGGGGACGGAAAAAGTCGGCACCTTGACAAGGAGCATAAGACAGAAGAAAATTTAGAAAGTGAGTTACAAGACCTAGCTATTGTCAATTTATCAAAAGAGGTGCATGTCAGAACTGGAAATATCACTTTTAAAACTGGGCCTACATTTCTGTTCGATCGGCCAAATGGACATAGCACAGACATAAATTGATTTATATCAATATATTACAAAATAAAATTGGCAAAAGTATTTATGGAAAATTTAAAAATGCGAGAACACAAAAAACGGCAGAAAAAACAATTTCTGACCAATAAAAGATGCAGAACCATTACTTACGCTCTTAAATTTGAATGAAACTAGTGAGGAAAACAATGTGGATCTCAACACAGCATGTCCTCAAATGGGATCAGGCCTGAGTGGTAAAAATATCAAAATCACGCTTTTATCCACAATTAATGGCAGGCAGCAAAATAGATATCGTCCACGAGGCAGTGATACATGATCTTTACAATATGAAAATAAAAAAATATATAGACAACCTAAATGCACATGAAAGATAAGCATTATCAGATTTAACCCTGTCACGTTGGTTCAGCCCTCGGGATCGGATTGTTGCTAATTGGGTTCCCCCTCTTGATCTACCCATGCCTAGATAGCCGTAATGGCACTGGTCATTAGGAGGATCAAGTGAGGGAAGGAAAGGATGGGGACAGCAGGGAGGGAGACCTGTAAGACATAATGAACATGATTAGTACCCTACCTAGCTTCCCTAACGTTCAGTTCAGACCTTCCTAGTTCAGTCCCATAAACTTCTCTATTCTATATAAACATATGTGTACCTGTAAAAAACAGAACAAGCGGCTTCTTTGGCGTACTCTTATTAGGACGGTCTTAACAGTGGTTCTCCATGGTTTGACTACATAAACGGATACACAAATACAAGAGCATCATAGGACAGTAATACAGCGTCATCAATGAGCATAGGTGCACCCTAGACATACAACGCAACTGCGTAGATCCCTCCCCGCACCTACCCCAATCAGGGCTCCACCTTGCTTCACAGGGAGAGCGCAAAACCGCTATCTTAGGATGTATCCCTGTTAGAATGGAGTCAAGAACACACAAACACAAAGACTGATACAGACGTGTCAACATATAAAGTTTATCGCCATAGTAGAGCCCTTCCTCTATCTGAGGACGGTAGTAATGAAGGAGGTAGTTTGCAATGGATGCCAACAAAAAAAAACGTAGGGTATGCGGGGTAGAAACCAGAGAATAGTTTTGCTCAGGTACCACTCTCTACCACAGAGAATGTTCGTGACTATTCTCTCTCTCTCTGCTCATAGTCTGAGGATTTTAAAGGAGCCGGAATGCCTCCGGGGAAGTTATATCAATGAGGTTGCTAGGATTTTTGCGGCAGTAATACCACCACTCCAGGAGACGATAATCCCCACCCTACCTCCGCATGAGCTAGCTCCGAGCTCTCCAACGGAGTAGGGGCGGCGGATCACAACAATGGGTTTTCACGGGTTTGGTGCACTGCATCCTTACCAGACCTTCGGGTCGAGTAGAGGCCCCCTCTGCAAAGGAGCGAACTTGGGAACAAACTGCAACTGAGGACAAACAGGAATCTCCTCTGGAAGCACGCGACTCCTCTGCGGCCGTTGGAAAGAATTTCCGACGCTTGGTGGGGCGGCGCTGGCGTCTATGTAGCAGACGCGTTCCGGTGACGTTGGTTTTTTCGCGTACAACGTGTACGCTCCTAGGGCTTCTGGGATATGTAGTTTGAAAGGGGGTTTTCGACCGTAGCGTCTCGAGCGCGCTCGAGTACGGTCCATAACAAACCCAGGAAGATCAAATCGGAATTAAAATTGAGGATAAAGCAGGAAATGTTATAATTTGGGATAAGAAGGAATACATAAAGGAAGCCCATTACCAACTAGGCAATCCTAATTATTATGTGAAAGTAAAGACAAATCCAACAATGAATTTAAAAAAAGAACTGGATATAAACCTGAGGGAATGGACAAATGAGAATCTCCTTGATGATGATGAATGCAAATATTTAACAATGGAATATCCCATTACGGCAACTGTTTACTGATTACTTTTAAATGCCCTTTGTCCTGAACTAAAACTCCTACATTAAGGACACTGGTGATTTTCTAAGACTCTTGCAAGGAAATGCATGAAAGGAGACACACAAACTGACCACAATGGATGTGATATCTTTATATACTAATATAGAGAACAAAATTGGTATATCAGCGTGTGAACACTTTTTGCAAAAACGAAACATGCATTATGCCCAACACATTACAGTGTTGTTGGAGATCATGGAGGTATGTGTGACCCAAAATGTTTTCTTGTTTGGTGAAGAAATCTATATGCAGACAAATGGTACAGCCATGGGTGTTTCATTCAGTTTAAAGTTACGCTTGCCTGGCTGGTTGGAGCAGCAACTTGCCTGGCAACCGTGTAATGATAAATGTGAACAAAATAATTATCTGGCTAAGGTTCATTGATGACCTTTTTATTATATGGGACAGGTCAAAGGAAGAGTTCAGTGAGTACTTCAAAATTCTGAACGCCACGAAAGCTAACTTAAAGTTCACTTATAACATCAGCCAAGAGAGAGTGACATTTCTGCATACAGAAATGAATATAAATGACAATAAAATTCAGACAACACTACACCGTAAGCAAAGAGCAACAGATTCTGTGCTTCATGCAACAGTTTCCATCAAAATACTCTGATTTAAAAAATACTGTATGGTGAATTTTTAAGAATACGAAGAATTTGCTCTGAGGAAGATGAATGGATCAAACATAGTAATTGGACATCTCTGAGATTCAAACGTAGAGGATATTTAGCTGGAATGATCAAAAGAGGTCGTGGGAGCACGAAAAAGAAAGAAAGAGATGAAATCATCAAAGTGAAAACACCTACTAACAAGCAGGATACAATCCTTTTGATCACAACTTTCTCTAAAGAAACTAAAGCAATCAAAGGAAATTTGAAAAAGAATTGGAAAATATTACAACTTGATCCAACTGTAGCAACAATCATGGGAAAACATCCAAATGTGACATACAGAAGGGCAACAAATCTAAAGGATAAATTAGTTCAGAGCTGTTTCTGGAAAGGAAAAAATAAACCAACGCAATGGCTGAACACAACAGGATTTGTAAAATGTCACAATTGTAAAGTATGCCAAATTGAAAAAAATACAAAAGAAATAAGATTGGCAGACAAAATCTGGAAAATTCAAAAGTTGATAACATGTAAAAGCCAATATGTGGTCTTTGTAATCGAATGTCCGTGCAATCTCAAATATGTCGGAAGCACCATTTGGGAATTAAAAAAACGGATTTTGGAACAAGTTCGTACTACTCTCAATAAGGACCGCAGTAATGCAGTAGCAAAGCATATGGAATATCAGCATGGAGGAGACTGGAAATTATTGAAATTCTATGTCATTGAAACTGTGGATCAACATGTACGAGGTGGCAATAGAGAAAAAAAGCTGCGACAAAGAGAATCACGTCAGATATTGGCCCTGTGCACATACACACCATATGGATTAAATCAAGATGAGGAATTATATGTACATTTAGAATGACCTATTCACATCGGACTGCTTCCCATATGTAAAAAATATTCACTTTATAACTGGTATATATTTTTTGGAACATTAACTTTTATACACATAAATAAGAGTAAAGACTCAATTTTAAACCTTTAATGGATGGGACATGAGTGCAACTAATGTGACAGCTATGGATAATCAAAATTAAATATTTTGATTAAATAAATATCTTAAAACAACATTGGAAAAATGGGACACTGTAGGGTTGAAGAGTCATTCCTTATCTTGGAACCACAATTCACTCCTAGGAAGAGTGGAAAATACAGCATGGTTAAATACCCACTGGAGGGTTGGACTCTTTTTTTTCTCTCTGAGGTTCTGGACACACAAGGGTATGAGACCTTAATTTTTTGTAAATTGTGTATATACTTGGTTATAAACTTACAACACACATGTAATTGTCCCATTTTAGAAATTACGAGATTTCAGGAAATTGCAAATGGAAAATAACGCATGTTTATATTTTCTTTTTTTATTTTGCACTATCATCTCTTTTTTCACTAATCTTGCACGTTTGAAACTCTGTTATCTACATACTCCACAATGCTTTGCGATTTAGGAACAGGAAGTTGTAAGAGATACATTTGTATTTAATTGGTCCTAACAAACCTCTAAGCTTAAACCGTGAACAAGGTCTCAGGCAGACTAAAACGCGTTGGTAGTGGTATTTGCCTGTAAGGAATTGAAAGTGTGAGGATTAAAAGTCTTCAAACATCTCTGTGTGTGCGATCCATTTTTCTCGTAGGGGAATTTCTTTGTGATGTATATTCATTCACTGAAAAAACCAAAGGTTACAGGGACGTTATAGTTAGGCTGACATTCACTTGTTTCCCCTTTGTTTTCTTCAGTGAATATATATATATATATATATATATATATATATATATATATATATATATATATATATATATATTCACTGAAAAAACATAGGTTTCAGGGACGTTATAGTTAGAAATTAGCATTTAAAGAAACCTTAGAAATTCACTTAAAAGAACCATAGGTTTCAGGGACGTTATAGTTAGTCGGACATTTCACTCCTACAAAACCATAGAAATTCGGCCGTTATAGTTAGTTCAGCTAACTATAACTCGCGACCCACAATGCACTGCTGATGACGTCACATATTACATCATTCATGACATGGTCAGTGACATCACTGATGACATCTCAAATGACATCACTGATGACACCATCCAGTGAATGTGTGTTTCTATAAAGTTTAAATATGTATTATATATATGCCAAGGTGTTTTGAAGAATGAGTGGGTGTATAAGTGTCTGGATGAAGGATTTAGTAGGTGCGTGACTGACTGTTTAAGTGAGGTATTACATGTGTCTTACTGAATGCATGGGTTAGTGACTAAACTGTGTGAATGTCTGTATCAGTCTGTCTGCTGTTGTATAAGCTGCTGCATGGGTTGGTCAGTAGCTACATGAGTGTCTATATGGGTTATTGATTGGTTGCCTGAGTATTTGTATGGGTGTCTGAGTGTGTGTTGTGGGTGTGTGGGAGGTGTCTGACTGTGCATACATGTTTGAGTGATTGACTCACTGGGTGTATGGGTTCAAGAGTGCATGTGGAAACAGCTGTATGGGTGGGTGAGTGTGTGTATAGGTGTGTTAGTGAGTGAATGGATGTCTCAGTGGTACATGTCCAAGTAACTACATATGTAAAAGGCAGTGTATGTGAGACTTGGAGTATATAAATGACTATACGTGAAAGTCAGTGATTGTGAGAGTGGCTGTATGGATGAGTGTGTACTTGTATCAGTGATTGTATAAGAGAGTAATTATGCATTTGTTTCTGTTTGAAAAAGTTATGTGTTGTATGTATAACTGTATAGGTCAGTAAATGGAAGTGTGATTGATTCTTTGCATGACTGACTAGGTGTGTGAGTAACTCTGGATGAGTGCTGGTGTGTGAGTGTCTATGTAGGTGTATGAGTGTATATGATAGTGTTGTATTGACGAGTGACTGCTTGTATGAGTGATTGTATGGGTGAATGAGTGGATGTGTGTGTAGACCTAAGAACCAGTGAGTTGATATGTAGTAACTGGTATTGGTGTGTCTATGGTTTCGAAAATGGTATTCTGTCTTTTGGAGTGGGTGTATCAAACGTTATATTAGGGTGTGAGGAGGTGCATCAGATTATCACATGGATGATGTCATCAGTGATGTCATTTGAGATGTCATCACTGATGTCATCAGTGATCTCACTGACCATGTCATGAATGATGTAATATGTGACATCATCAGCAGTGCATTGCTGAGGCACGAGTTATAGTTAGCTGAGCTAACTATAACGGCTGATATTCTATGGTTTTGTAGGAGTGAAATGTCCAGCTAACTATAACGTCCCTGAAACCTATGTTTATTTTCAGTGAATTTCTAAGGTTTTTTTAATGCTAATTTCTAACTGTAACGTGCCTGAAACCTATGGTTTTTCAGTGAATTTATAAGGTTTTTTAAATGCTAATTTCTAACTATAACGTGCCTGAAATCAATGGTTTTTTCAGTGAATTTCTAAGGTTTTTAAAATCCTAATTTCTAATTATAACGGGCCTGAAACATATGTTTTTTTCAGTGAATTTGTAGGGTTTTTTAAATGCTTATTTGTAAATTTAATATTTATTCAACCTTTTATGTTTTTCTGAAAGTTACAAGTTTAAAAAAAAGATGTTTTGTAACTCTAATATTCTATAATTATTTTCTTTTATTTTTTTTCATTTTAGTTTAATTATATAATGTTCTATGTCTTTTAAAATATATCTATTTTATTTTTTCAAAAAATACTGGAGTTGAGTACCCATCGTGTACCTATCCGGTGGGTGCGCGAATTCAAGCCGCCATATTGGAAAAGTCGGGCAGGAGCCGCGTTTGGTTTGCGACGGGTGCGTGGCCCCGCGTAACGTCATATACGTATGGGTTCGCATCATCTGCGCGTTACGTGTGCGCGGTGCCGGGACCCGCATGATGTCATATACGTGCTGAATCACACCAGGTGCGTGACTCCCGCAAAAAGGTTTGTTTTAAAACTATATGTATTTAACTTTAATGTACATATCAGAACAAGAGATCATCTAAACTATTTATAAAATATTTTTATTTGTACTTGTAATAAACTTATATTATTGTTAAATATATTTTCGCGACGTCGTGTTGGGTGCGCGCTGGGTGCGCGATTCCCATGTGACTTTGAAAGAAACTATTTCATTGGGTGACAAGGTTTTCCATTATAGAACTTGGAGGACCCCGCCCTTTTTAGTCTTTCTCTCAGCTGCATCATAGGAGAGACACCTGCTGTGTCTTTAGGAGCAATAGAGTTTTTTTGGTGTTTACTTGAATAACTTCTGCAATGGCTTCTTCTAATCCACCAATAGACCTTCCATCTGATGATGAAGATTTGGGAGCACCTCCAAAAAAACGACCAGAGTCTATTGTTTGGAAATTCTTTACAATTCCGGAGGGAGAAAGAAAAGTAAATGCAAGGAAGGTAAGCTGCATGCTCTGTCCCAGAGTTCTATCAAGAGGCAGCGAGAAGAAGTACTCCTGTGGCACCTCCAGTATGTATAAGCATCTACAGACTATACATCCGAGACAATTTGCACGAGAACGACTGCGACGTCCTCAAACAAACTGACCAGGGAGCTGGTCCCAGCACTTCTGGAGGCTCAACCTCTGCATCTCGCAGTCCAGATATCCGTACAGAGTTTGCGACGCTCAAACAGCATTGTATAAAATGCAATGCCATTTTATGCTGTGGGGAACAATCAGTTTACGCTGTATGTTCAGCAGCAAGAAATCATCGCTCCCTGACCTACCATCCAGCACAGTTTTGGTTTAGGTACCCGTTCTGAGCCTCTGCTGTTCCCCTTCTTCCTCCGCACACAGTCTTATAATTAGTAGATGAGTGGGGTCCTGCCTCCCCTGGGGGCTTTCGCCATGGGATTTCAATGTTCTGCCTTGCTGGGGGTTGTTGTGTGTTTTTTCTGTGTTTATTTAAAATTGGACCTTTGCATTACTCTTCGTACTGTATCCGGGACGCATTACTGTATCTAACTTGCAATGCTGCCGAACCTTCGGGCTGTCGGCTGAATAGCTGTGTCCTGAATTTCGAAATAAAGGTTTTCAAAAAAAAAAAAAAAAAAAAAGAAATCATCGCTGCTAATTTGTTTTTTCAGTTGGAATGACATTTTTATTCCAAAAGTTAAAAGTTTTATCTGTTTGTTTGTTTGTTTTTCAAAAAACACCCAAAAAATCGCAAAATTGTTTAAAAAACACAAAAACAAATTAAAAAGAAGAAAAAAAAATAGTTCTCTTCAGAACTACCTTACTAGGTTAAAAAAAAGTGAAATAACTGCATGATAACATCTGGGTGATTGCTAGAGTACATGTTAATTCTAAGAGTGCATGGGTAGTGACAGGGAGATGGCTGGACTGCATGAGTAATGCACAGGTAATTGTAGGTCTACATGTGTTAGTGCCTGTGTTATTATAGGAGTACATGGGTACTGACTGGATGATTACACTACTGCAATGTGAGTGCATGGTGAATTTATAAGTGCTTAGGTTTTGGCAGAGTGATTGGATAAAGACATGGGACTGGCTAGGTAATTGAACGACTGCATACGTAGGAACAGGGAGATTAGTAAACTGTATAGGTAACAGTCAAAAGAATGTAGAAGTGCATGAATAAGTGCCTGGGTAATGGCTTGAGTACATGGGTAGTGACTGGATAATTAGAGTATTGCAATGTGAGTGCATAGTGAATTTATAAGTGCTTGGGTTATTAGATAAGGACATTGTACTGGCTGGATGATTTGAGGAGAGGATGGAGAGTGACAGTGTGATTGCTGTTTCTTTTTAAATTTTACTTTATTTTTTTATTTTTAAGCCAATAAAATCAGCATACATTTGGATTACATTCATAAATACAGAAAAACAACATAATCTGATAGGGAACAAAACATATTCTTCATCGCATTATTGTTTCAACATACTTCACAGAGATATAATCATATCAAGGAACAGACATCCAGTCATGTTATAGCCCTCTAAGAGCATAAAATAATTAAAAAAAGAAAAAAATGGACATACAAAGTGGTATGTTAGCTTAAGAGTTGAGGGGGGGAAGGGATTATTGTAGATACTCAACTAACGCCCCCCAGATCTTGGTACCTTACCGGCGTTTCTGAAAACCCTTACGACCGTAAAGAATATATTCCAAATTACATATACAATAAAGTTTACCCCTCCACATCTCAAACGATGGTGGCTCTTTCTCCCTCCATAATGATGCAATACACAATCTGGCAATCGCCACAGATAAATATAAAATACCTAAATTCATACATTCCCTGTGGATCTACTGCTTACTCTACCACTCCGAGCATCATCACCGTTGGTGTAATCTCTATCCGCACCCCTGTCACCTCTGTCAAAAAAATCTCTATCTTATTTATAAACTGTCTCAGATCTGGAAATTCATAAAACATATGGAGGTTATCTGCTTGGTCTGAAGTGCAGCGCGTACATTTTCCTTCATTTGGACCCTTCCATCGTGCAATTTTGACAGGCGTGTAATACAAGTCATATATAGTTTTATAATGTTGCGACTTAACTGCATGCAATAATGTATTGGTTTGAACATAACTCTCTTCATTAAAAAAAGGCTCTGAACTTGAACTGTGTTTGCATTCACCCAAAAAAATCACAAAAGTTAGTTCTGTTAATTAGTCTCTTCTTTTTACTTTTGTCCTTCATAAAATGTATTGGCTTGTCTAATGATCGAATTCTGTTTAAAACTAAAATGAATAATTTCCTTTTTAATTCAAAAGCCTTCTCAACAATAATTCAATTGTATTTCCTATCACTTCATTGGAATGTAAAGGATCTACACTATAATGTTCATAAATTTCTTCACTTTTGGACATGTCCATTTTTTCAATTTGGGCACTTGTCATTTCGCTGTCATCTCCTAAAACTATTTCTTCTTATTCCACATACACATTTTTGTAGTAATCATTGTTTTTTATGAGATATAATGTTGCCTTTTGCTGATATCTACTAATTCTTGCCATATTTTCCGACTCTTCATAGGAACACCATTAACTAGAATAACTACCGGTTCAGTTTCCTCTTTCTCCACACCAATAGTTTCAATATTTTTCTTTAAATCTAAAGGTAAATATACAACTCTTCCTTTTAATCCTCTCTGTAAATCTGTGGAAGGCAACTTACCTGTTTTAGGCTCCTTACGAACAATAGCCTGAAACGGGTGCACAGATTGAATCAGAATAGACTCCTACGTGTTTAAATCTACCAGTTCTGGAGGAATAGATACCAACTCTAGGTTATTATGTACAGCTCTAGCTGGCATTTTGTTGTCCTCTAATTTGTTATAACAATATTTTCAAATACGTTGATCACTACCCAAATGAAAGCAATCTTCTACCAACAAATAAGTTGCAAATTCCTTCCACTTATCATTGTTTTCTTTTTCACTTTTTAAATACAGATCAACATTCCTAGTCTGATTTTTATAGTGAGTTTGTCGACAACAAATACAAACATGATTTTGTCTTTCACAACAAATTACTTTAAAATTCGTAATTTCTTCTTCAAACTTCTCAGTACTGCTATGTTCCACGTCTTCTTCAACACCTACTTCTATCCTTGTCTCACTTTGACTAAACTCTTGTTCAGGACCAAGGTAATAAAACTCTATTTCATCACAAACTTTTTTTACATCTAATACTGACCCATGCAAAAGAGCACTGTTTAAGTCACTTAAAATTATTGCTGGACTTTTTGCGTAATACAATCTTCTGACTAACTTTTGCATTTGAGAATGATGTACTGCTAACATTCTGAAATGATGAAAACCACTTTGACACACTTTTCTAGAAAGCCAAGCCAAAGAATGACCCTGGAAACCAGTATTTTTTCTCACTTTGCAAGGATCTAGTCCTTGCAGGATCTTTTTTTTTTTTTTTTTTTTTTGAAACCGTATATTACAAAATTCAAAAAATATACAAAGATGGGCCTACAACCTTCAGGCCGGCCGCTAGCAAACAAGAGGAGCATGTGATACAAACAATAGCGCGCATGCCGCGGCAAAGGGAAATGCACAGGAGTTAGAAGCGGTGGTAGCCACACCATCCGGGCCCACATAACGGTTTCATTTTAATATAAATAACAACAAAAGAACAAATCCACAAGGCAACCCACAATCGGAAACAGCAGCATGTGCTCCCCTAGCGGGGGGGACCCTACCAATCCTTAGGAGTAGCAAGGGGGGGAAAAAGGTCAAGACTGGGATCAGGTGGACTCAGTGCCCGGGACTGGGGAGATAAACTGGCTAAGGGGACGGGGCCGGTGACGGATCGGGCAATAACGGCGGGGTACAGATTCCCCCGCGGTAGGCGTTCCAGGGGCCCCATACGTTCACCCATGTCCCAGGCTTACCTCTCGCAACATACACCACCTTTTCCCGAAACATGCACCAATCCATGTTATCCTTCCATGCCGAGACAGTCGGCGACCTCTGGGAACCCCACAGTTGAGCAATGTCGCGTTTGGCCACCATATATCCCAGAGTCACCCACCGCGTCTGCGGCACCGAGTAGTCGGTTGGCTCCCACACATTCAACAGGCATCTCCTTGCAGGATCTTAATCTTTTGTTTAACCCTTTTTTTTACTATACGCTCTTAAGAAATTCCGTAAAATATCAATAGACTCCTGTCATATACTGCAAATACTATTATAATCCCAAGTATACACTGGGGCTTTAGTACGTCTCCCTAGAACTTCATCAGCTATCACTTCTTCTACATTTCTAGGAACCATCTTTTCTTTTTCAATTGGACAACCGTTTTTTACTTCATAAGCACGACCACTGGTATCAACTACATGCAATAATGTATTGGTTTGAAAATAACTCTCTTCATTAAAAAAAGGCTCTGAACTTGAACTGTGCTTCCATTCACCCAAAAAAAATCACTAAAGTTAGTTCTGTTAATTAGTCTCTTCTTTTTACTTTTGTCCTTCATAAAAATGTATTGGCTTGTCTAATGATCGAATTCTGTTTAGTACTAAAATGAATAATTTCCTTTTTAATTCAAAAGCCTTCTCAACAATAGTTTCAATCTGTTTCTTCTTTTTATAAAATGCTGATCTTTTTTTTTATATTTCTTCACATCTTTTATCAAATTAAAGACAACTCTATTATAAAACATCCTTTCCTTATTTCATCATATTGATTCTTTCTCCTTTTAACATGCATTGTTTTTTGAAAACTTGATTTCCCATCTAATTCTTGCTGTTGTGTTTTGTTCAAATATTAGTCCTTCTTTTGTTGTTTCCGCTTTTCTATTTTTTAGTCATGGTGAGTGTTTTTTTAATGATGATGAAGAATGTCTGTAAATTAAAATATATATATATAATATTATTAAAATAAATCTATAAAATATACTATTCTATTACTAAACATACACGTTCTACATAAAAACCATTTAAACGCTTTGTTTTGAAATCACAATCCATTTACTGCAGTACACAGGTACTGACTAGATAATTGTAGGAGTGAATGAGTAGTGTTTACGTGTTTAGAGGACTGCACCAGCAGTGGATAGAGGATTGTAATACTGCATGTATTAGTACCTGGGTCATTGCATGAGTACATGGGTAGTGACTGGATGATAAGACTACTGCAAGGAAAGAGGATGGTGAATTTATAAGTGCTTGGGTTTTGGCACAGTAATTAGATAAGGACATGGTACTGGCTGAATGATTGGAGGAGTTCACAGAGAGTGACAGTCTGATTGCTGGACTGCATGGGTACTACCTTGGTAATAGGAGGAGTGAATCAGTACTGTGTGGGTGGTTAGGGGACTGCATGGATAGTGCACATTTGATTGTAGCACTGAATGTGTTATACTGAGTTCTTGTACAAGTACGTGGATAGTGACTGGATACTTAGGGGCCTATTAGCATGGCGGGCGGATCACCACCGCCCAACCAGCATTGGCGATCCGCCGCCAAAACACCCCGCCGGACGGCCTTTTACCCCCCACCAAATTTGCATGGCGTGGGGTACCGCAGCGGACGGAAAGACCGTCTGCTGCTTTTCCGCCAGTAGGCAATCGTCATGATTGCCTACCTGACGGAAAAGGCCCATAATATGGTGGTGGTGCCTTGCAGGCACCGCCATCCATATTATGATGTGTGCGGTAAAATGCCTTTCCATGGCAGAGACTCCGCCATGGAAAGGCATGCGGTTTTTACTTTGGGGGCCCGTTGTGGGCCCCCGTTGGGGTGGGGGGCTGCACTTAGGGGGTACCCATGGTACCCCCCAGAATGACATGCACAAGGTGGCAGGCACTGTGCGGTGCCTGTCACGTTGTGCATGCCAATGCACAACATGCATATTCAACATTGTGGCGGGTGCTGCTTGCAGCACTGCCTGACACAATGTTGAATATGCGGGATGCGACCGCCACGGTGGCAGACGCATTCTAATTGGCGGTGCGGGACCGCCGCACCACTGGCGGCCGGTCCCAGCACCTCTAGGATGGCGGGCGGACTGAAGTCCTCCCGCCATCCTAATGGACCCGAAAGAGTGCTGGAAGTTGACAGCATGGTGAATTTATAATTGCTTGGGTTTTGGCGCAGTGATTAGATAAGGACATGGTACTGGCTGGATGATTGGTGGAGTGGACGGAGAGTGACTGTGTGATTGCTGGACTGCCTGGGTACTACCTGGGAAATTGGAGGAGTGAATCAGTAGTGTGGAGGTGGTTAGGGGGTTGCACAGATAGTGCACATTTGATTGTAGCACTGCATGTCTTAATGCCTGAGTCATTGTACAAGTACATGGATAGTGACTGGATACTTAGAGAGCTGGAAGTTGACAGCATGGTGAATTTATAAGTGCTTGGGTTTTGGCGCAGTGATTACATAAGGGCATGGTACAGTGATTAAAAGAGTCCACATGGAGTGACAGGGGGATTGCTGGACTGCATGTGTAGTGCTTTGGAGATTGTACCACTGCATAAGTTAGTGCATGAGTCATTGCATGAATGCATGGGTAGTGCATGGATACTAACGGGGTGATTGCACAATATAGAATTAGTAAATCATTTCTCATGTACTTATAAAATCACATATTCACTAGCTTTGCACTCCTGTAATCAGTCAAGCACCTCTCAATAATTCAGTAAATATACACACAACTATATAAATACCATCTGAACACATACATGAGTCATTACATTTACTGTTGAGCTACATCTTGACCATTAAATCTAGAAATATGCGACCTCATCAAACTATACCTCCCAACAGACTTAAGGAAGAAGACTAATAAACAACACCTTTTATGAGCATTTCTAAAATCACACTTTTATTATACATCTTCAGCATTATATGTAAAAAACATTGGCATCATTCAACTATACCTTAGCACAAACTACAAAAAAAAAGCATAATTACCAACACCTTATTTCACCATTCTATCTTAAAACATATGACATAATTTAAATTTACCTTCTGTACAAACTAATAACAGAAACTCAATTATTAACACCTTACATGATCATCTTTCAAATAGCACAGTTGTGCTACATTTTACCAAACAATCTATAAGTATGCAGTATCATTAAACTATACCTTTGTAGAAAGAAGTAAAAATTATGCCTAATAAACTACACCTTATATGAACATCTTTGAAAATACACGTTTGTAGTGCATGTTCAACCAACCATCTAAAAATAAGAAGCATCATTTAAGTATACCTTTGAACAGACTTAAAATTATATATATATTACTGTACAGACTGTTTTTAACAATAAAATTAATCCCAATATACATCTCTTCATTTAATAATATATTTCAAACAACACAGTTTTACAATAATGTCAAATCTATTTTAAATAAACCTCAAAAATCTATAACTCACCTTTCAAATAAATCTGTTGAATGAAAAATCTCACACAATCTGACAGGATTTTCTTTTATACATAGTCAATATAGATCACCAGACAAATACACATAAGCAACAAATCACATTGCTTCCCAGAGATTTTCAAATTGAAAAATATATTTCCATTGGTGATGGATAATAATACTTTTCAACTGACTGCTTCACCCCTTTTGCCTAATAACAGTTTAAATAGCAACAGCTCATGCAACATTCAACTTAACTGCCAGGTCACAAGTTCTCCACAGAATGTTGTAAATAAGAACAGCAAGTGTGGTTGCTTTTCCAAAACATGCCCTTATCCTTTCTGCTGTACCTTTCAAACATGTTTTTACTAACCAATAGGAAACATGCTTTTTAAACAAAGTAGAATGCACCCTATTTTTGAATGTATAATCTTCTTAAACAGCCAATCAAATCTCTACTTTCTCAAAAACAGTATCATTCTACCAACTGACTACCTCACCTACAGACATCTTCAAGATGCTTTCAGTGTGGATTGTTGGGCACAGCTATGTATTCTGGTGCAAAAGGTATGCTGAATGCAGAGATATTGACAAAGACCTAGCTTTGCAAAATGTAGACATTAAATGGATTGGACAGAGAGGATTAAAGTGGCACCAATTGATGCCTTTGGTTAAAACCTTTTTGCATCTCCAACCCCCTGAGCTCATGATTGTGCACTGTGGTGGCAATGACCTAGGCACATTGACTGGGGTATGCCTGGAAATGCTAATGAAAGACACCTTTGCAGAATTGATGTTGCTTTTCCCCCAAACGGCCTTTGTATATTCTAACATATGCCAAAGACAGAAATGGAAGTGGTCCAATCAATTTTGTCCACAGATTGAGAAAGCTAGAAAAAATGTAAATAAAGCTGTTTCTGCTTACCTCAGAGACCATAGAATGGGCTCCATACAAACAACAATCTACGTTTCCATATGGAGGGCATCTACAGGAGTGACGGAGTACACTTCACTGATGAAGGGAACAGAGTGTTTCTCAACAACCTAAAGCGCTGCATTCACACTTACATGTAGCTGCAAGAAACTCATAATAAACACAAGGGCTCTTTTTAGAGCCACCCAATAACCCAAGATATAACCTAGTTTTCTATTAAAAAAATGTGAATTATTTTTGCTTGGAGTCGCACACCCGGCGCGACCATCGCGTTCACACTAGAGGGCCACGCTGAGCGCCGCGCACCCGTCGCGTTCACACCAGAGACCGCGCTGGGAGCCAGGTATCCCTTGCGTTCACACCAGGGGGCCGCACTGAGTGCACTGCTAGGGACGCGACTCCAAATTTTTATTTTTTTTTTAAACCGTCCACTTTCATTAATTTACATTCGCCCCGGGGACCCCATCCCCCGGGGCATGTATATATATATATATATATATATAATATTCCAAACGAACTCCTGACGAAAAAAGGGCCACAGCCACCCGGGTCGGGGCCTGCCAAGGTGCGCCAGACACCTTCAATATTCCACCAGAGAACACGTACTATTTGGTAACGTGATGCAGGCCACAGCAACAGTGCTTCGTAAAGTCATTTATTTTCAGGCAAACAGAGGGCATAACGCGTTTCAACTCATACGAGTCTTTGTCAAATGCACATAATCATTGGGTCAGTTCATTGGTTCCTTTTAAATATTCAAAAGCTATAGACATTGAGAACGGACTAATAGCCCACATACAATTTAAAGCAGCAGTGAATTAATTTTAAGGTTTTGATTAAATTAACTCAGGCATAGATGGAAAGTATTCTTTGTTTGTGAGTTCATCCTTTGTAAATATAGTATTTTCGATTTACCATCCTTTCATGCCTCAAGTTTAATGATTTTGTAGTCACCTCGACCACAAATCCCATAATGCTCCATTCCTGCTGCTCGTACACAATCATAGTTCTCAATTTGAAAATAAGCTTGTTTCCACATCGTGCCTCACAATTTCATCATGTACTCATGGAATAGTTCCAAATGAAGGACAATGATGAAGGAAAAAGGGCCTGAAACAGGCCCGTAGCAAGACCGGATCCTCGTTGCACGCGGAAAAGGAAAAAAACTGACGTAGGCGCGCCCGGGTGGGGCTTATGTGACCTTGCTGACTTTACGTACTTGGACGACGCCTAGGCGGAGTCGCGTGGTGTTGCCCCGCCCCCTGGCACGCATGGAAGCTGTGGAAAAAAGTTTCCCGATCCAGTCTCATGCCTGGGGATAATTCTCCGTGAAGGAATCCGCGGCTAGAATCGTCTCTACCAGATACATCGTTACCGAAGGTAAGTAACTCGTACATATAGTTATATACCCACCCACTCATTTATTCATACAGATACCAACACATACTCGCTCAACTGTACTGTCACAGAAACAAGCACACACTCACCCGTGTGACTACTCTCACAATCATTCAGTCACTCAAACAGTCACTTATATACTCCATCACTCACCTATAGTGCCTTTCACGCAAGCAGTAGCTCGCCCATATACCACTGACACATCCATTCACTCACCGACCAGCCATACACACACACACACACTCACTCAATCACCCATACAGCCCCTTACGCTAACACTCACTAACCCATAGAACCACTGACTCACCCACTCACTTATCCATTCAGGCAGTTACACACACCATCACCCACCCACACAGACATTGAGACACCCATAGATGTACTCAGACAGGCAATCACTCACCTATACAGAAATGCACATACCTACTCACACATCTACACAACCACTTAGACACCAACTTACAGACAACTAGACATTCACACAAGTCACTCACCCATACATTGACTGAGACACTTAATTATTCACTTTTACAGTTATTCATGCACCCACTAAATCATCCAGACAGGCACTCATACACCCACTGATTCACCAATACACCTGGCTATGTATATTTAAAACTCATAAACCTTTTTTGAAAATAACAATGGTGTCTTTTGAGATGTCATCAGTGATGTGATCAGTGATGTCCCTGAGTATGTCATGCTAGAGCGGCCATTTTCGACAGTGCGCGCTCTAGCTTACCGAATTAGCACATGCATTTAAACTGGGCCGCTGCACGGACCCGGCTGATGAAAGTTTAGCAGTGGGTTTTCTACGCTACTGGGGTTTACCTTCGTTGCAATTGCTTGCTCAGCTCATATACTGACTATATTTGTTCCTGCGCCGCCTTTACCAGTTCTTAGCAATTTGTACGCACTGTTTGATTGTCCTGATCTATGCATGAAATTGAATAAGTTTTAATAATTGGTACTTTTTAAAAATACATTTACCTGTTATTTTGACTGGTGGGGGGGATTGCCTCTGCTTATGGTGGGGAGCAGTTAGAGTCCCTCTGACCGTCTGGCACGAGTTACGTGCAGACTGCAGCCATTTTTCCACTCTGTACAGCTAGAGCGGCCATTTTGGACAGTGCACGCTCTAACTTACCGAATTAGCACATGCATTTAAACTGGGACGCTGCGCGGACGCGTGCAGCAGGCATGCCAATGGCAAGCCTGTCTGCGCCCGTCAGCGTCCCGAAGCATCCAGCACCAGCCACTATGCCCAATTGAAAATAACTGGTAAGCCCCGACATACTTATAGCGTGTCGCAACTTCATGCTCTTAATATTACCCCTAGTTGTACACCGCTGAGCTTGGACACTCGAGGGACCTCTGGAAACTTATGCACCTCCTGCGATTAATAAACCTGCCCCCGATACTACTCTGAGCAGCTCTCTCCATTTAAAGTACTATTAATTAATGCGCAGTCTCTCCTAAAGCATGCAATTGATATATATGACCTTTTAGGGGAGGAAGACTTCGATGCTCTGTTCATAACTGAGACCTATCTCACTGACTCCTCGGGTCCTGATATTTGCTCAGCTGTTCCCAAGGGTTATAAAATTGTACGGAAGGATAAGACTGGGGGCAGGGGTGGAGGGATAGCCAATTATTTTTAGAGACTGCTGCACTCTGACCCAGTTGCACCAGGTGTATCTGGAAGTGGCAGAGATACTGGGGTTTTCCCTTTGCCTCTCTCCTAAACAATCACTTTCCAGGGGCCTTATATACAGACTCCCGGGCATGTCTGCAGGATTTGTATCCTCGCTTTGTGAAGTGGTATCCCCTCTGACACTTTTGTACGGACATTGTTTCCTGTTCGGGGATTTCAATTTACACATGGACTGTGATCAGCTAAAGGACAGCCATACACTCATGGAGAGCTTCACAGCCATGGGCCTTATGCCTACCACTATGGCCCAGAACAATGTGGGTGGAGAGCGCACTCTGTTTAAATTTTGAAGTTTAAAAATAGTTTAAAGCGATATGCGTGCTAGATTGCCAATATGTCTGCAATACATATGTGTGATAAATGAATAAAGTGGCCTAGACCCTACGTGGTGACCAGGACAGCAATCTGCACTGCTTGTGAGTTTTTTTTTACATTCAATGCAATTTATTATTCAATTGACATTAGAATATAAACATCATAAACTAAATCAGCATTCAATGTTTATAGATCAGGCATAAACTTCTCTATAACAATTTTTCACATTATCAATAATGTGAAAAATTGTTATAGAAAAGTTTACCACTATGGCCCGACACACTCGAGCGGCATACGCTAGACCATATATTTATGTCGATTCCCCTTGATGCCGGTCCTCCCTCTCCTTTGGTCTGGTCTGACCATCTTATGCTTAGGTTCAAATGGCCAAAACTCAGTAACGTCCCTCTCAAAGAGAGAATCTTTCCCTGCACGGTTAGGACCCTCAGTAAAATCAAATCAGACTTACTGACTAACCAGCTTAATGCTACTAGACCCTTGTTAACTGGCATGATTAGTGATGTTGTGGACCTGGTTGAGGGCTGGATTGATTCTGCCTGCCTAGCTCTGGCTCAAGAAAGTAGTACCAAACAGCAGTGGTCAAAAGTGCCTAGCCTGTGGTTCACTTCATCCCTAAAAGATTCTAAAGTAGTAAGTAAACGTAAAGAGAGGATAAACTACTGTCCAGCAGCCAAAGCAGATTATAAATTAGTGCTCGGAAACTACTATAAAGAAATAAGGTTAGCCAATAAAGCCCATTTTAAGGCCAAAATCCTAAGGGCAGGCAATCATTCGAGAGAAATTTTCAAAATTGTGAAGTCCTTCTCCGCACCCGAAGTTGGTTCAAATGACAAACTGCCTTCTGAGGAATGGTGTGAGACACTCGCCTCATTATTCCAGGAAAAAATAGATTCCATCCATCCAGGCCAGCCTCCCTCCACTTGCGATGGGATATGTTCCATCAGGCCCTGCCTTAGAAGTGGGCACTGATCAGGGAACACTTGATCACAGCTCATCGCCTTTCACGGAAATATGTTCTCTGAACTTTTTTGACCCTATCTCCCTGGACGAATCTCTGAGGGCATTAAAGTCCTTGAATCTGGCTCTCCGGTGGACCCTGTCCACGCTTCTATTCTGGTCAAGGGAGCAGAGGTCTCCTAGGCAAATCATCTATGAACTAGTTATTAAACTCCTCTCTCTCGTCTGCTACGGTTCCCACTAAATGGAAACAGTCAAAGGTTATTCCATTGCTAAACTATAGGCCTCTCTCCCTTCTCCCGGCTTTCTCAAAGCTCCTGGAGAAACATGTGAACCAGCAGCTATCTTCCTTTCTTGAAATGAATTGCCTACTTCACTATAGCCAGTCAGGCTTTCGACCGAACCATAGTACGGAAACTGCCCGTTTGGAGGTGGTTGATTCCATTTGGCTGGAGGCAGGCGAGAAAGCGTTGCTGGTCTTGTTAGACCTATCGGCCGCTTTCAATACGGTCTCGCACCAGATGCCCCTGACTCTGCTGCACTCAATTGGCATCAGGTGTCTGGCCTGACATCTTTTCTCGAGGGGAGGGGGCAGGAGGTCTGGTGCCATCCCTACTCTGCCGCCTCGGGTCGGCAGAAGGAGGGTGTCCCGCAGGGTTCGTCCTTGAATCTGACTCGGTTTAACATCTACCTCACATCCTTGTCCACGTTGGCTGAATCATTGGGGACCAAAATTGTGTCTTATGCAGATGACAAGCAGCTGTTGTTTACATGGAAGAACAACGAGCCGTGTCCTGGTATGTCAATCAGTGCCTTCCATTCAGCGGGTTTTAGGTGGCTGGCTGCGAATCAACCGAAATGTAATGCAGGGAAAACTGAGCTACTCTTCTTCGGCAAGGGCCAGAGGACGCGCCGGCCCCCTCGGCCAACAACAACTCGGTAGTGAAAAATCTGGGGTCAAAGTGGACAACCAGTTGCTATTCCACGCCCAAGTCAATGCTGTAGTAAGCACCTGCTTTACTCTGTTGTGTCTATTGCGGAAATTTCTCTTTTTCTGTCGAGAGCTGCCAGACAACAGGTGATTCAAGCCCTGATTATATCATGGCAGGACTACGGGAATGGTCTCTATTTGGGCATGCCTAGCTATTAGCTCCAGCCCAGATATCCCCCATCCAACATGATCTTGAGCCCCGGGCCCTCTAATTAAATGAGCACCGTGTGGCAGAACGACCCCAGGGTGTGAACACTCCGAAAAGGAGAGCTTAATAGGCACGGATTGAGGCGAAACGGGCCAACTCGGAGAAGGGATCCCCATAGCAGCAGGCAAGTGTTGCGAGGATTCTGCTCATGCACAGAACTATGCGCAGGAAACCAGGACCTCAGTGAATTGTGTTGTACCAAAAAACTCACCTCAGTACCTAGAACCCCTATCCGACTAGCATCAGTGTCTCATTCGTTCTCCGTATCATATCGAAGCTACCAATCATTAGACAACCCAGAACAAGATCCTTAGAATACTTTCAGGAATGGTGGGAATCAGAAACACCTTTTCGTTGTTATTCTCATTGCAGTCCACAACGCGAGTAAACAGACACAGAAAAGTTTAAAATGTTTATTTTTAACTACGTGCTCTAAGATGCAGTACTTTGGCTAACATAAGCAAACAAATGATTAGAAATAAAACCATCAGCATTGTTACAATTCATAGAAAACAAAGGGAGAAATCATATTACAATGATAGTGGAAACAGGTCCTATAATACCTTGTGTACCACTCTTCCCTGGCTAATAAGCTAGTTTTATACTAATAGAAGGTCTCTAGGTTTGAATGGGGAACCCCATACCTCAAAGATCAGCTTAGGTGAATCACATCACAGGATCAGCACTGCTCTCTGTGTCTGGAAAGGTTTTCTCCAAGTGTGCCAGCATCATGCATGCAATGCAATATTAAAGGCACCCGAGTTTCAGATATTTGCAGCTGTGTGCTTGTTGTGTCTAGAGCGTGGGCCGATCAACCTGAATTCAACAGCATTCATTGTTATTTGACCTTGACGGTTTCTACACACAGTGTTCAGACTAAGGTCGCGGTGTAAGTCTAGGGATGTATAAAAAACAGACCGTTCTCATGTGAAGAAAAAGCAAGCAAGCAGTTTTACTTATAACAACAGCTACCTGTAGTGTTGTGTGCAAAAGCAGCAAAGTGGCAAGATGGCGTTTAACTTCTAAAACGCTTATGCTAACATAGTAATGTGTGCAGGCAAAACCCTGTCTTCACTACACCCCCCTTGATCGGACAACGAACAAAATAGAGAAGCAATGTAGGAACGCAGAGTTCAAGTTCGAGTGAGACAGAACCAAGTTCCTATATTGCCATTCTGTATAATTGCTAGTGAAAAGTTCAAAAAGTTTGTCGGGAAAAAGTAAAAAAACAAAAAAATAAATCAGTGGCTATACACAGCCCATTTAAAAAAAAAAAATCATAAAAATTCAAGTTAGTATGTGCGGAATATGGACAACTGCCAATTTAATTCATCAACATGTAGGCACAGTATGTAGCAACAGCTTCCAACAGGAAGTCATTGTAATGTTCAGTAAATGATTCAGCCATCCAATCTAATAAGGTAAATGAACATACATGTTCTTCGATTACCGGAGCCTCTAGCGCCATCAGAGGACAACTTTTGTGTTCTTAAAGATAACTTTGTGCCAGGAAGTCATGAGCTGCTGCATATATATCCCAATTACCTAGGATTCCGTGCGCAGCTGCACTGGCCATAAAATCCCGATTCCAGAACAGTTTAACTCATGCGCCACTAAGGGACTCATCAGTCGATCATAATCCGGGGCAGGAGACGCCGTGTTCGACAGGCACAAATCCAGAGCCCATTCAAATGAACAATCAAGGCAATGGAAAACAGGTTGCACGCAAGTAAAGTATGAGAACCGGAAGGACTAACCATAGGCTACGCTCAAAGTTGCCAGAGGTAGAGTTCCGTAGTACTCAAGCATACAGTTGTGCAGTTGGAGCAGCCGGGGCAGGCTGTCGCGTGATACAAATCGTGCAGCCATTGCGGAGCAAACAAGCCAACAGGAGCACACCAGCAGTCAAGGCGAGGATTAATGGAAGCCCGCCGAAGACGCTGGAAAAAATAGAATGAAAAAATACCGGTATCACACCAAATATTGTTTGGAATGAGGTCACAAGGCCGGAGCCCACAACTTTGAAAAAATGCAGCAAGCCAGTTGTTGACGAGGCATTGAATATAGTGTGAATTAGAGCACCGAAATGAAGTGGGAAATCAGTATTTAAAAGAGCATGCACCTCGGTGCGGGTGTTTGCTACGTGAAGGACACATGTTTCACGAGAGGAAGTTAGGGCGACTTCTTTTTGAGACAATAGAGCCCTTATTTTGCTCATCTTGTTGAACTCTGCTTTCAAGGTTGGTATGGAAGACCAGATGGGCACATCGAGTCTCCCATGTGGGGGTGGGAAAAGCACATTCTTACAACAGACTACTCGTTGGGAGACAGTTACAATGTACGGAATCCCTGCGAGCATCCCACAACACGCCTCATTATTTAAAAGCAAATAGCTACCGTTAGCTAATTACGTGAAAGTTGGCGTAATTGCTGGCACAGGATTTCCCTTCAAAATGCAAGCTAAATTCGGGGCGTGAACGTTGCAAGTGCCATGCAATTGCATGTTCCCACAAACTACTGAGTGATCAGGTGTGGAAGTGCAATCCTCTCCTTTAAAATGAACCTCTTTACCCTCTCTCATGCACCTGTATGTAAATGGGAGCGACCAAACTTCATGTTGGAAAGCGGTACCTAGTGGTTCATATCTGCCTAAGGCATAGTGTTTCATACATAAACTGAACTTAAACAATGGAAAAGGTAGTGTGATTAACCCATGGATAAGCTACACTGCTGAGTTCGATTCGGCCACAGAGAATGGTAAAGGTTCCAGTTTTTCAATTTGCAATAGTGAATATGTCGCATCCTTTATGGACATGAACTGTTGTTTATCAGTCAGATTAAACAGTAGGAATAAAGATGATGTATTCATGTAGTCCCAAGGAACTTTCCCAGCCTTCAATGTTTGTGAAGTCCATGCAAACTGCATTATGGAACGCAATTGATTTTGACCATGGTATAAGACAGACATGTCATCCTGTACAATATCCACAACAGATGAAACAATATAATCTAATGTTTAAATTCTGGAAGAAAGGGTGTTAATGATATTATCAATGACAGCAAGCACTTTTTCCAAATTTGCTTGATCAATTGCTCTTAATCTAGAAGCAGCCTCAATGTGAGATAATGTCCATACTTCATTGTAAACAGCATACACCCATCTTTTGGACCTGCCACCCACAGGGCCCTTAACAAAATCATTCAAATCTACATTGTCATTTAATTTGGACAAATGAAGTTTAACTTATGCCAAGGTGGAATGTTTAAGCCATTTTTGACATAATTTTCCTACCGAATAGGTAGTAACAGAATGGGAGGATTCAAACCGGGGGTCGACTCTAACCTGTGTATAACCGGGGATCAGACCCAGAAAACGATATTGACATGAATCTGAACTTTTCTGCTATAATAACCATCCTCGAGGATCCAGGGTGGAAATATTAAAGGCTGTATTAGTAATTAGGGACTGCAGTTCTTCAAAGGACATATCCATGTGATTTCCCAGGTTGGATAAGCGCCCAGATCAGAAACAGTAGGGGCATTTATCTTTTTAGAAGTAGCCAATCCAAAGCAGGTGGCCTGAAAAATGGTAGACTTAAAAAATAATATATGGTTCGGGATAAGGCACGCACGATGCAAAGCCTCAGAACCTTGCACCTGCCAGGTTTTAGAACTCCAAACAGATTTAATATCAATGGTATCTTTCCACAGGTCATAGCTCCCTATAGCTAATTCATCTATAAAGGACTTCGAATACAGTAATTTAGTATGGGTCAGTCTAACTTTGGAAACTGTCTCAGCAGCCATTTTAAAATAAAAGGCTTCAGGTTTAGATACACTGAAATCAGTAAAATATGTAAACTTTTTCACTAGAGTTTTGGAGCTACCTTGAATGGGTGCTGAACAATGTTTCCATTGCGTATAATTAACAACATTTCTAAATGTATTCGCTATATGCAGGAAATGATTGCCATAGTGTTGGTAGAAAAACAATTCTCCATAATTTGCTGAGTCTAAATGCAAATCTTCAGCATCAAAAGCAGTATAATATTTCAAATCAGAAAAAAGAGCCTCAACGGCCTGGACATCCCAATCATCAGAGCGTATGTTTTGTTTCACAACAGCCCCCATAGAAACATGAAGTACATTGGGGACATTAATCACCTCTGTGGGGCCATGAATTTGAAATTTTACAGCATCCCAAACAATCGCATCTAACACAGACCATGCAGTAATATTAACAAAAGTCTGGTCTCTCTTCATGATGTGTGATGAGGAGTGGGGTGCCAAAGTTCCATCAATTAATCTAATTGCTGATCTTTCGGTTAAATAATGTCCATTCAGCAGATGAAAAAAGACAACCACAAATCCAATGGACATGAACAAAAAAATAGATATGAGCACCAGCCAAATGTAAGTCCAAGGGGGGAATTGATAAATGTCTTTTAAACCAAACAGCTAAAATTGAAATTTTCGATGGGGCATTCGATATTGTAGAGTTAGTGTCAAATGAATAACTGCACTTGATTGCACACCAGGCAACGACACATCTGTGGGATAGGTATACTCAGTATCTTCATGGGGACCACCAGCCGGTGGAGTCAATAAAGGAATAGTAACTGTATGCATCTCGATGGCAATGTCACTGCCGGGGTTTATTCGACACTTGAAAGTTAACCGCATCTCCCTTGACGTTAGCAAGGATGAGATCAGCAACTACGTCGAACACGCCGACAAGCCTCATTCCCAACTCGACCGCCGCCTCCGGACCGTGTTCATCCTGAAGACGCTTAATCACGGAGGGCAATAAAGTCATAGGCGGTGTAGACTGCTGCAAACACTTTACCCCAGTTTCACAATCTGTTACCTCTGGGACTAAGTCTTTCTGCAAACTGTAAGGATCCTGTGTTATGTCACAGGAGTAGAATTTGGAAACGCTGCTTCCAACTGGTCAAATTTCTCAGCAACGCAAAAAAGGCATATCGTCCTTATTCTGGGGGCGCTTGCCCATTACCGAATTAACCATGACGGGACTAATAGTGATCCTGGCTGGTCCAATTGGTTACGTCACAACCCCAGGTGCCCCCACCTGGACATTGCGAGAGACATATTGCAATCAAGGCGGTATGGAGTTGACGTAAGTCATCCAGCGGGGCTAGCAAATATCTTGCATCCTATACGGCGTGTAATTAGCTGGAACTGCCGTAGGAGTGTATACGTGAAACGTTTTATCATCTGCATTCACCTCCGAAAAAGTAACCCAAGAGTAAAAAAGCTCATAGGGGAACGATGCATCGGCACTCACTACAAAGATAATAGACATCCCATCGTCTGGCACCCCGAACTGCGTCAAATGATGCCGGAGAGGTGCGCGACTATGCGCTGCAATAGCAACTTCAGCCATAAGGACGCAGAGAAGAAAAACAATCTATATTAAACCGTAGCACAAAAAGGGTCAGTAATTAAAAAAAGAAACCTTTTTAATTGTCAAGCTTGAATGAACCTATAAATCAATTATATAGGTAGGTTTAAACCGTCACTCCCGTCAACCGGAAACAAGACTAAGGGTGTTGTGGACAAATATAAGCACTACTTAGGCGTCTCAATCATAAGACCAAAACGTTAGGTGCGCCATGTTGTGGGGATTCTGCTCATGCAGAGAACTGTGCGCAGGAAACCAAGACCTTAGTGAATTGTGGTGTACCAAAAAACTCACCTCAGTACCTAGAACTCCTATCTGACTAGCATCAGTGTCTCATTCGTTCTTCGTATCATATCGAAGCTACCAATGATTAGACAACCCAGAACAAGCGACTTAGAATACTCTCAGGAATGGTGGGAATCAGAAACACCTTTTCGTTGTTGTTCTCATATCAGTCCACAACGTGAGTAAACAGAGACACGGAACAATTTAAATTGTGTATTTTTAACTATGTGCTCTAAGATGCAGTACTTTGGCTAACATAAGCAAACAAATGATTAGAAATAAAACCATCAGCATTGTTACAATTCCATAGAAAACTGAGGGAGAAATCATATTACAGTGATAGTGGAAACAGGTCCTATAATACCTTGTGGACCACCCTTCCCTGGCTAATAAGCTAGTTTTATACTAATGGAAGGTCTCTAGGTTTGAATGGGGAACCCCATACCTCAAAGATTAGCCTAGGTGAATCACATCACAGGATCAGCACTGCTCTCTGTGTCTGGAAAGGTTTTCTCCAAGTGTGCCAGCATCATGCATGCAATGCAATATTAAAGGCACCCGAGTTTCAGATATTTGCAGCTGTGTGCTTGTGAGCGTGGGCCAATCAACCTGAATTCAACAGCATACATTGTTATTTGACCTTGCCGGTTTCTACACACAGTGTTCAGACTAAGGTTACGGTGTAAGTCTAGGTATGTGAAAAACAGACCGTTCTCATGTGAAGAAAAAGCAAGCAAGCAGTTTTACTTATAATAACAGCTACCTGTAGTGTCGTGTGCAAAAGCAGCAAAGTGGCAAGATGGCGTTTAACTTCTAAAACGCTTATGCTAACATAGCAATGTGTGCAGGCAAAACCCTGTCTTCACTACACAAGATGGTGGTGGCGACGTTGTGAGGTGGTGGATCCTGAGAAGAAGGCACAGTAGGTTTAACCTCCTACCGCGAAGATGAGCACCCTGATGCAGCTGCTGTGTACTCCGGAGGGTGACCTGCGAGGAGGAAGCACAAGTGAGTGGGCGGCCAGCTGCGGCGCATTAGAGCAGTGAATGAACGCTGCTACAGCATAAGGGCGACAACGAGTGTGTGGCACTGGTGGCGGAAGCTGAGGCCGCATAAGTAATCGACGTGGGAGGTCAGACAGCGGAACCCTGACCAGCCATGACACTGGTAAGAGGGAACGGAGGGGCCAGTGCCAACGACGGCACCGCCTGGGCCGCACACTAGACCTGAACCTGGAGGTAGGCCCTGGGACTCAAGACCCGGTTCGAAGAACGCCAGCGGCGCATTAGGGGGATAGGAGTGGAGAGAACAAGAAACCTGGAATCAGGAGAGCCACATAAAGGAAATCCTCACCTTTGGAGCAGAGTCATGGGCTTAGGTGCAGCCACGCCAGAGAATAGTGACAGCCCGGGGAGGTGAGGGCAGGAGCCGGAGAACTGATAACGGTGCAAAGATTGAGTGACGGGGGAATCCCATAGGCTCTGGGACAGCCGCAAAGCAGAGCAGAAGAGTAGAAGCGGCAAAGGGAGGCATGGACAGCAGTGGTGGGAAACGACGGCATAGGATGACTTGAGTAAGTGGCGGATTCAATAGCGCACAATTTAGGCTTCTAGACAAGTGGAAAATGAGGAACAAGACCAAGCAGTGCGAAGAGAGGGAAAGCAGCAGTGGGGGGGGGGGTAAGAGCGGATCAGAGCTGACTGCTGGTGGGAGGAGCAAGAACATAGTAGTAGGAGAAGACTTTAAGGGCAACACAGAGAACGGCCTGCCAACAAATTAAGAGGCTTAACGACTTGTCAAGGAACCACCGGCCCTGCTAACGGGTACCCAACCTGAAGAGGTGAGGGACAAATAGGCAGGATGGGGAAAGTCCTGAAACGCACGGATATAGCACCCTTAGCATGGGAGGGGGCGGCACTCAGACAGACGACGATGATGAGTCTGGAGTCGGGGAAGGACACGGCTACGGGGCAGCCCACTCTGGCAGACATTATGCAAGCCAATACGGTCTCCAGGGAGGCCCTAGAAATAAAAATAGACGCAATTGGAACAGACTTGAACCTACTGAAAGATGAGCACCGCAAATTAAAAGAAAGAGTAGCAACCACGGAAAAGACAGTTACTGACCTCCCCACAAGAGTGGCAGCCCTACAACAATCACTCGGGGACATTTAAACCAAGGTACGGATCCTCGAAGTAAGGGCAGAGGTCAGTCAGGGGAGGTCTCGTAGAAATAATCTAAGCATAGTAGGAATGCCAGTGAGTGAAGCGGGAAATGATATGGTGCAATTCCTAGAAGACTGGATCAAGACAGATGTAGCTCCAGAGGGGCTCTTGCCCTTTTATGCGCTGGAAAGGGCACACAGGGTCCCAGCCAGTATCCCCAAACCTGGCTCCCCCCCCACCCCCACGGCCGATAGTGGCGCTGCTTCTATACTACAGAGACCGGGACCATATACTCCAACAAGCCCACCAGAAAAAAGAGCTACAAGTGGGCAGCAGTAAAGTGATGATATTTCCCGATTTCACTAGAGACGTGCAAAGGCAGAAAGCTTTGTTCCTAGCGGTCAAAGGAAACTCCGGCAGTTACAGGTCCCATACTCAATGCTGTTCCCAGCATGACTGAGGGTAGTTAGCCAAAAAGGAGTGCACTTTTTCAACACACCACAAGAAGCCTGGGAATGGCTGGACTCTAGACCAGGGCACGAAGGATGAGTCTCGTCACCGGGATCGGCGCAGAAGACGAAGGACAAGGGACAGAGCGCAGCACGTCAGAACTGAACGGCGCAAAGCCCTCCAGGCAGTGGCAGAACTCAGTCAAGGGGGATCTAGCCCCAGATCAAGCAGGTGCGGTCAAGAGGCGGATAGATCCAACGCCTCGCTGGCAACAAGTTCAAAAGAAGACTCTGAGACGGAGTTTCCAAAAATTAGGCCCAAATCAGTGAATTAAATTGTCTAAAGAGAGAAGAAGTCGTAGAGAGGACATGTGTACTGCTAGAACACTGGTTTGGGGACGCGATATAGAGGTTGAGAATGAGGCGCCGAATCGGAGGAAAGGTGATAGACAATATGAGAGCTGGAGCCAAAGATCAGGACATAATAATGGGGGATGTATGGCTGATGGTGCTTTTGGACCCGGTGGGCAATCTACACAACCCCAAAGGTACGAGGAATCTTACTTGTATTTTCTTTTATTTGGATGGGAGCGGATCTACCTTTACCTGTCCTGGGAGGGGGAGTTGGGGTGTTAGTTTGTATAGGGAATGTTTTTTAGGGACCAGGCATGTCAGTGGTAGGGAAACAGATGGAGAACGGGCAAGTTCAATCCAATGGCATCCCCATAGACCTTAAGTGCATCTCTTGGAATGTGCGCAGGATGCACACCATGACGAAACGCCATAGAGTGCATGCGTATTTAGTAAGGAGGGGGGCACAAATTGAAATGTTGCAGGAGACACATATAACGGCGAAAGAGGGAGCTGCGCTACAGTGTAGATGGAGGGGACAAGTATACTATACAAACTACCCTGCATTTGCCAGGGGAGTCCTGGTGTGGGTGAGGGCGGAAGTACCGTTCCAATGTACTAAACAAATACTAGACCCTGATGTGACACTAGGTAGCATCTATGGACCAAAATACTGATCAAATTCCGTTCCTGGCGCATCTCTCCAGAATACTGGCACCAGCATTGATGGGGTCGGTGATAATAGCGAGAGATTACAATTGCATCACAGATGTAATACTGGATAGTTTCCATCCACCTCTCCCAGACTCGGCCATGCGTAAAATAGCAGAAGCGCAAAGTAACTGGCAACAGCAATGGGGGTTGGTAGACACTTGGAGGGCACAACATCCAGAGAGCAGAGATTTTTCGTTGTTCTCGCCCCTACATGAGTTGCATGTTAGATTAGGTTCCATACTGTGTTCCCCAGATGTGCATGAATACGTGCAGATGAGCGAGTATCTGGTGAGAACGATTTCAGATCATAACCTGCTGTTAGTAGGCTTAGTCTGGACCCGAGAGAGGTCGAAAATCCGGACCTGGGGGGCGTGGCTTGGCAGCAGAACATGGTGGACGTGTGCTGAGTGAGCTCCGTCCAGCCCACCGATCATCCGACATTTATCCTACCTTCCCCGTGCTCGGCGATGTTGAGGAGACGATAATTTGAAGCTGCATTGTCCCTGCAATTGCCCCGAGAACTATTTGGGATCCCCCGAGGACATCCTGAGGGGACCTAGTGCGTGGCGTCTGGGAGCGGCCTAGCTGTGAGAGGTGGAGCCGGGGTGTCGCAGCTGGCTCCGCCGGAGCCGATCGGGAGGCGCGCAGCATACGGGGCCCGCACATCGCCGCACGACAAAGTGGGCCAGCCTGGATGGTAGCCGAGGACCGGGTAGGCCGGCGCGCGAGCTAGAGGTGGCCCTGAGATAAGGCGGCTGGGCCCGGGACGCAGACTGAAGTGGGGCTTCGGCGGTCGGATCGGGCCGCGCTGGTAAGGAGCGCGCGGGGAGCTGTGACTGGGCCCTGTGGTGGTGTGGGCGGCTGGCGGTGTTGGTGATCGCCGCTCCGGCTTGTGGGCCCGGGCCTGGAGGTGTGCCCCCCCACATTAGGCACTGCTTCCACTGTGCGGGGGACCGGCGGCCCGCGGGGGGTAGCGTTTGAGTGGCTCCGCTTCCGTGCCCTTTGTCTGCCTCCCTACCTGGGTCTGTCACATCCCGCGAGTCGGCGTGTGGAAGGCACAGGGGAGGTGCGCGCTACGCTCGTGCCGGAAGGGGAGTCCGGTGGCGCAGAGGATTGACAGTCAGGACTGTGAGCCAAGGTGTGGGCCCTCTCCCCCTTCCCCCTTCGGTACACCCTATTGTTGAGGGGTCGACGGTGCGGTCGGCCCACGGGAGGGAGGGCAGGGGCTCCTTTCCCCCCACCTGGGCTAGGTGAGGGCCGGCGCGAATCCCATATCGGCGGTCGGGCGGACCTCATGGGTCTGGCCTGCAGACTTAGGGGCACCCTCGACTTTCTGGTGAACTGGTGGGGGATCGGCGGCTGAAGAGGGCCGAGGGGGCAGGGATCCGGTGGCTCGAACTGGGTTGCAGCTTTCCCCCTCCTCCCCCCCGCGCTGGGCTATCTGAGGCTCCGGTGGAAGGAGGCCCTGTGTCCCCTAGTGTACGCTCCTCCCGAGTGTGTACTGGAGGTGGGGGACTGGAGGCGACGTTGAGACGAAAGGGGGGACTGCGGATTGACCTTCTACGCGTGATCTCTATCCTCCCTGGAGTGGTGCGGCGTGGGCTCCTGTTGGGCCTCAGGGACTGACGATAGTGCACCGCACGGCAGGAGTATCGGCGCGCCTCATCCCTCTGAATATAGAGTCCGGGCATTGGCAGTGGATCCAAAGATATATATAAGTCTGGGGTCCCTGGAGAGGTTGGGCCCTACAGAGAGCTGATAGGTAGGGGGGTGCTGAAGAGGCTGCGGGTGGGCTCCCATTCGGCGGCAGGGTCGGACCGCGGGAGCTAGTGGTATTCCCGCCTGTGCCCTGCCTGGCTCTCCCTGGTACTGCGCGGTGCCTCGAGAGCAATCATGACAAGAGACAAAGGGGGGGGGGGGGCGGATCGAGCAAGCAAGGCCCTATCGACAAGTTCACGGGTCCGGGGGCGGTGGCAGGGGCCTCCAGGGGCTCACCGGGGGCCGTACCGGACAATGCAGCCCTCCTGGCGGCCATCACCCAGTCAAGGGATATGCTGGACGCAAAAATTGGGGCGGTTGGTGCGGACGTCATGCTGTTGAGGCAGGATCTGCGCTTGGCGGTGACTCGTATTACGGAGGCTGAATCCCGGATCTCAGGGGTGGAGGACGACGTTACAACTTTGAAACAGAAGGTCGCTAAACTGGAGACAGTCCAGAAGGGTCTTGCACTTCGTGTGGAAGACGCGGAAGGGAGGGCACAACGCAACAACCATCGGTTTGTTGGCTTTCCGGAGGGTTGTGAAGAGGGCAACACACAACGATTTCTGATGCAATGGCTGGAGAGCTGGCTTCCTCCTGAGGCCCTGTCCCGGTGTTTTGTGGTGGAGCGGGCTCACAGAGCGCTAGTGCAGAAGCCCCTGGTGGGGGCTTGTCCACGGCCCATCATCGCCAAGTTATTAAATTACCTAGACCGGAATGCTATCCTGAAGCAAGCTTAGGGCGCAGGAATCCTTGCACTATAATAATGCCCGCATCCTTATATTTCCGGACTACACGAGACTGGTTCAGCAGCAGCGTCAATCTTTCACTGCGGCTAAGGCCCGCCTGCGAGACCTTAAGCTCCCATATGGCCTGCTCTATCCGGCGCGCCTCAGGGTGGTATTCCGCTCCCGCACCCATTTCTTCGACACCCCGGAGGAGGTGTTTAGGTGGACAGATGAGACGGTGCGAGTAAGGCCTCATTCCCCACCAGGAGGGGAGTCCGACTCGTCATCGAGCGGGATGGCTAGGAAGGGCCCCCGGGGACTACACCAGAAAAGCAACAGAAGATCTAGATCCCGGAAGCGCTCCCGGTCCTGCGGCGTTTCCTCTCGGGGGGGCTCTGTCTCAGGGCGCCAGACTCTTGAACCCTAATATAGGATGTTGATGGGGCATTGCGGGGACGAGGTAGCTGTTTACTTAGGGGAGCTACGATGTGGGTGGGTCTCTCAGCCGCGACAGTGGGGGTGGGGGACTTACTTAGAAGATATGGGCTGTGAGTTGGGGATCCATTGGTCGGGGCAGGCTTCATCCCCCTGTTGGGAATGGGGCCCGGTCCCGCCGCAACAGATATTTCAGTGTTCTTTGAGGTATTTGGTGGGGGGGTTTGTTGGGGAGGGTTTGTTTCAGTTCTCAGATCGCACTTCTGCTGGACACATGTACCTTACCATTGCACCGTCACGATCCTCGGTTTGCTGGGCTGGGACGTACGCCACAGGGTAGCCACTTAAACCCGGGCTGTCTCCGTATTATTAGTTGGAACGTGCGGGGGGCCCTGGACAAAATCAAGGGTGGGGCGATACTTCATCAGGCGAAGAGGGCAGGGGCGGATGTCTTAATGCCACAGGAAACGCACCTGTTGGGTACAAAGGCCCTATGCTTACAGCGGTATGGCTTTCAGCAGGTATTTCACGCTGTCTTCACAAGGGGATCGAGAGGAGTGGCGATCTTGATACATCGTAGGGTTCCATATGTACACATACGACAGTGGGTCGATCCACAGGGGCGGTATCTATTTATCAGGGGCAGAATTGGGGAGGATTTCCTAACCCTGGGCAGTGTATATGTTCCCCCTCCGTTACAGTGGAACCTGGTAGAGAAACCGCTCACCTTGTGCTCAGATATGCCGGATGGAGTATCCGTAGTGGGTGGGGATTGGAACGATGTGATGGATCTGACTAAAGATAGAACTAGAATTGGGGGTAACCCGGGGAGTAGTATTCCCACGAAACTACACTCGCTAGTTATGGGAAGGGATTGGATAGATTTATGGAGGCGAAAACATGGCGATCGGCGGGGATACACATATATCTCGGCGGTTCATCACTCACTATCTAGGATTGACTATGTCTTTGTTCCTCGGGCGGACGTGGGTAGGGTGGTGGAAGCAGAAATTATGCCTCGCGGCCTTTCGGATCACTCTCCGGTATCCATTGAGATATGTATCGGTAGGGGGAAGCAAGAGTTTCGTTGGAGATTATCCACTTGGCACCTGCAAAATGCAGAGTATGGGTCCCATATGAGTGAGGCGATTGCTCGGTATCTGTCGGATAACGAGGGATCGGTCACTAGTGCTGCGAGTTTGTGGGAAGCAATGAAGCCCACCTTGCGTGGAGTCGATATATCTTGGTGTGTGGCGGCTCGTAGGAGGCGCAGGGAGGAACTGGTTCAGGCAGAGGCGAAAGTGGAGGCACTTGAACGTCAGTGCCAAGGAGCTGGGAGGGATCAGAACGTGAGGCAATTGCTCTATGCACAACAGGCCTCTGCTGCCCTATTGTTGGATGAGGCACGTCAGGTCTGGTTGGCGACGCGTAGCTTAGTATATCAATGGGGGGGACAAGTCTAGTAAAATGCTGCACCGTCTCTGTCAGGGTACCTTCCATGCCCAGGATCTACCGGGTATACGGGACTCGGCTGGGAGGCCGATTACCGATCCCCCAGCCTTAGCTGAGAGCTTTGCTGTCTATTTTGCAGAATTGTACGCCCCACAGGAATGTCTACCAAGAGCCACCATAGATAAGTTCCTTGCGGACTTGCCTCCCCTAGGGGTGTCAGATGTGAGGGACCAGTTGGAGGCCCCTTTGACAGATGAGGAGCTTGGCGTGGCGTTGGGGGAGCTCAACTCGGGTAAGGCACCGGGACCCAATGGGTTTCCTAGCGAATTCTTCCGCTGTTACAATACGCAAGTGGCCCCGTATTACCGAGCAGTTGTGGAGGAGGCCCGGGAAAGGGGGGTGCTTCCGGCGGATTGGAGGCACGCAGAAGTGGTGGTATTTCATAAGCCAGGTCGGCCCCTGGATCAGCATTCCTCCTATCGCCCCATATCCCTATTAAATGTGGAGGCTAAAATATTGGCGAAGGCATTGGCAAATCGTCTTTTGCCTCATATCACTGCCTTAGTGCACCCGGATCAGGCGGGATTTATGCCCCAGCGGGCGACCAGACACAACATACGGAGGGCGCAAGTGGCAGTGGCAGCTATACAGACGACTGGAGAGCCGGCGGCTTTGCTACTGGCAGATATGGACAGGGCGTTTGATTCCCTCAGCTGGGTTTACCTCTTCGCATTGCTACGTAGAATTAATCTTGGTCACTGCTTTCTCTCGTAAATAACGCTCCTCTACACGGAGCTCACGGCGGCGGTTCGGGTGGCTGGCGCGTCCTCCCTCACCTTCTCCTTGGGGCGAGGTACGAAGCAGGGGTGCCCCCTGTCTCCGTACATTTTCGCTCTGGCCATGGAGCCATTGGCAAGGTGGGTACGCATTGATGCGCAGGTCAGGGGATTTGAGTGGACCCCGGGTCTGTCCAATCGGATTGCGCTATATGCAGATGATGTCCTATGTTTTCTTACGGATGTGGACAGGACGGGGCCGCGGCATCTGCGCATCATGCAAATTTTTGGGGAAACGTCGGGATTGCATATGAACCCTCGCAAGTCCACCTTGTGGGCACTGGGAGAGCGCACGAGAGTGGGTGCGTGGGCTTCCTCAGTTCAGTTGGCGGTGGGGGGTCTGAAGTACCAGGGGGTGTTTCTGTCGGATGTGCCGGCGGTATCCTGGGAGCGCAACGTGGTTCCGGTGTGGGAGCGAGTCCGCTCAGACATTAAATCTTGGTCTCGTATGCCCCTGACTCTGTTTGGGAGATCAGCAATATTTAAGATGGTGGCGCTCCCTCGGCTCCTCTATCAGCTACAGAATCACCCATACCGGATCCAGCCCGGTTGGTTTAGACTGGTGAATTCGGTGCTCGGGCAATTCTTGTGGGAAGGGGGTAGGGTGCGCGTGGCTATACGAACTTGCTTCCTGTCCACATGTTGTGGAGGGCTGGCGACCTCGGACATCCTATCA
Source organism: Triturus cristatus (assembly GCF_964204655.1). Taxonomy (NCBI): domain Eukaryota; kingdom Metazoa; phylum Chordata; class Amphibia; order Caudata; family Salamandridae; genus Triturus; species Triturus cristatus. The sequence continues at coordinate 505,257,602 of NC_140583.1, read as the reverse complement.
TACTACCAAGCATCGCATCTGCTAGTTCTTAATGAATGGTGGTACGGGGACAGGGGAGATCCGGCGTATGCGCTGGAGCGGCAGCTTATGGGGCGTCACACACTGCATACGCTCCTATACTCGGCGCCGTTGAGAGGTGGGCTGCCACCAGTCACACGGGTAGTGTTTCAGATCTGGAGGAGGCTTTGCGCCGCATGGGATGGTGGCATACCTTGACTCTGGAGACCCCCCTGTGGCATAATGGGCGTCTGCCCCAATTGGCGGCACTACAGGGCTTCAAGGGATGGGACGATATTGGTATTTCAACACTGGGTGATGTAATAAGGGGTACAAAGCAAAAACCAAAGGAAATGATGGACGGAGTGTTGAACATTGCAAGCACCGTTCTTTAGCCCACTCTGCCACCCCAGTTCAGACATGGCCATATGCAAATCAGTCTGACCCTGTGCCTCATGGGAACAGTCCAGCCCGAACTGCCAAGCCATGTCTTCCCTGGACCGGAAACAAGTTTCCTAGGACCGGTTTCTGGCATTTCAGCTGTCTTCAGCCAGGCTTGCTTGAATCCAGTGGCAAAGTGAGCAAGGGACTCACGTCCGAGCATACCCTGCCAACTTATGGCGAACAAAGCAAAAACCAAAGGAAATGATGGACGGAGTGTTGAACATTGCAAGCACTCACCCCCAGTCAACTGATCTGGGTTTAATCCATCACCGTTCTTTAGCCCACTCTGCCACCCCAGTTCAGACATGGCCATATGCAAATCAGTCTGACCCTGTGCCTCATTCCATCCATCATTTGTTTGTTGTAACGCTTTTCGCCCTAAGTGGGATGGGTATGCCCAGACGTGGGTCCCGTGCTCACTACGCCACTGGAGTCAAGCTATCCTGGCTAATGACGGCTGATAGCCAGAAACCGGTCCTAGGATGCTTGATTCCGGTCCAGGGAAGACATAGCTTGGCAGTTCGGGCTGGACTGTTCCCATGAGGCATAGGGTCAAGACTGATTTGCATATGGCCATGTCTGAACTGGGGTGGCGTAGTGGGCAAAAGAACAATGGATTTAACCCAGATCTCTTGTCTGGAGGAGAATGTCTGCATTGTCAGCATTCCGTCCATCATTTGTTTGTTGTAACGCTTTTCGCCCTAAGTGGGATGGGTATGCCCAGACGTGTGTCCCGTGCTCACTACGCCACTGGAGTCAAGCTATCCTGGCTGATGATGGCTGATAGCTAGAAACCGGTCCTAGGATGCTTGATTCCGGTCCAGGGAAGACATGGCTTGGCAGTTCGGGCTGGACTGTTCCCATGAGGCACAGGGTCAAGACTGATTTGCATATGGCCATGTCTGAACTGGGGTGGCGTAGTGGGCAAAAGAACGATGGATTTAACCCAGATCTCTTGACTGGGGGAGAATGTCTGCATTGTCAGCATTCCGTCCATCATTTGTTTGTTGTAACGCTTTTCGCCCTAAGTGGGATGGGTATACCCAGACGAGGGTCCCGTGCTCACTACGCCACTGGAGTCAAGCTATCCTGGCTGATGACGGCTGATAGCCAGAAACCGGTCCTAGGATGATTGATTCCGGTCCAGGGAAGACATGGCTTGGCAGTTCGGGCTGGACTGTTCCCATGAGGCACAGGGTCAAGACTGATTTGCATATGGCCATGTCTGAACTGGGGTGGCGTAGTGGGCAAAAGAACGATGGATTTAACCCAGATCTCTTGACTGGGGGAGAATGTCTGCATTGTCAGCATTCCGTCCATCAGTTGTTTGTTGTAACGCTTTTCGCCCTAAGTGGGATGGGTATACCCAGACGTGGGTCCCGTGCTCACTACGCCACTGGAGTCAAGCTATCCTGGCTGATGACGGCTGATGGCCAGAAACCGGTCCTAGGATGCCTGATTCCGGTTCAGGGAAGACATGGCTTGGCAATTCGGGCTGGACTGTTCCCATGAGGCACAGGGTCAAGACTGATTTGCATATGGCCATGTCTGAACTGCGGTGGCGTAGTGGGCAAAAGAACGATGGATTTAACCCAGATCTCTTGACTGGGGGAGAATGTCTGCATTGTCAGCATTCCGTCCATCATTTGTTTGTTGTAACGTAATAAGGGATACGACACTCAAATCCTTTCAGGATTTACAGAGGGAGTTCCATATGCCACGGGAGCAATTTCTTAGATATCTCCAGCTCCGGCACGCCCTATCACCCAATTTGGTGGGCCTGGAGTCACTTCCGGACTTTAGCCCACTGGAGGCGAAAGTCTTCATGGGTGACCTAAACGATAAAAAGATCTCCAAGATATATCAATCCCTGGTCATACACAGTTCCTCCACACTGAGCAAACTTAGGGGGGATTGGGAGGCAGATGTGGGCGCCCTAGAGGAGGAGGACTGGAGGGAGGCACTGGCAGCGCTGCGGGGCGCAGCAATAGCCATGAGGCTCCGTCTGGTTCAGTTTAAGTACCTCCACAGGGTGTATTTCACAAGAACATGATTGTGGCGGGCAGGACTGATTGCATCCCCGGAGTGTTTGCGTTGTGGTAGGGAGGAAGGCACATTCCTGCACACTATATGGCAGTGCACATCTTTAGATACGTTTTTGGAGGGGAGTGTTGGCGTGCCTCTCGGAGGTGCTGGGGTGGGAGCTCCCCCTATCGCCGCGGCTGGCTATACTTCACGTCATGGAAGACATAGGGGGCAACATCTGCAAACGACATCTTATGTTGTTGGGGTTTACACTGGCCAAGCGGGATATCGCAAGGGAGTGGAAGGCGTCACGAGCCCCTTCCATGACGGTATGGAAGAACGGATTAGATTTTTGTATGGGATTAGTGCAGCCCGTCTTTGTGGCCAGGGGGTGCCCACGCAAACATTATACGATCTGGAAACGGTGGGCGGACTATCGGGGAATTTGGTTAGAGCCACCGGTGGAGGAGGAGACCAATACATTGGGGTAGTTGTTAGTAGGAGCTAGTGGCCATGGGGGGGGGTACGTGGGTGTGCGAGCAATGCGAGTGGGAAAACTGATTGGTGGAAGTTCGAGAGCAAGATTAGGCGGAGGTAGTGCGATCACAGGGAGTTGGGGGTGGGAGTGGGAGTTTAGGGAGGGGAAATTAAGTGTTCTTGCACATACAATTGTCATTTGCCTGCATGTAAATGTATAAGAGATATGGCAGACGTCTCTGGACTACAGAGCCCTGCGTGGTGATAGTCAAATTGACAAAATAAAATATGTTGATAAAAAAAAAAGAAAATCCTGACCTGGCGCCTGAGACCTAAGACGTTGGAAGACCAAGTCTTCCAGGCAACAATACGCACAGCGATCGGACAGTATTTTGATGAGAACAATGGGATGGCTACGAACAAACTAATAGAGTGAGAGACCTTCAAGGCCGTAATCCAAGGCAGGTGCATCTCAGAGGCGATGGGAGTAAGGAAGGTACTCATGAGGGACACTTTAGAGGCAGAAAAGCAGCTCTGGGAGTTAGAGAGGGAGAGACTTGAAAGGAGGGATAAACAGGAGGAATTATTAGCAGCTAAGAGAGCAGTAGCAGAGCAGGTTAAACGATTGCGCTGTTACAATTATAAAAACTATATGATTCGAGCCCACACTGAGAGGGGCATTGTTGGCCCGGCTGGCTAACCGGGCCAGGAGAGGGTTGGTTATATTGGAAATTAAGGGGGAACGGGGGGAGATCCGCCATCGGCAACAAGATATCAATGATATCTTCCTGAAATACTATACAAGTTTATATGAAAGTAGAATATCCCACAAATGAGGAAATTGATGAGTTCATGGCCGACATTGAACTGCCAACAATTTTGGAGGAAGGCGCTGAGTCTTTAGGGAGGGAAATAGAAATAATTGAGGTGAGAGGTGCTGTTAAAGCCATGGCCAGAAATAAAACACCAGGGACAGACGGGCTCTCAGTGGAGCTTTATTCCACGGATATTGACCTATTGGGCCCCCGACTAGTGGAAATATATAATCGAGCAAAGCAAGATGGAAGGCTCCCTGGCACAACGAGGGGGGAAGTGATTAGTCCACTGCTGAAACGCGGGAATCCTCCATATGACGGCATACTGGGCGCTTCTATGCTCCACCTAGATTATACAATATTGAGGAAGATCTTGGCATCCGCCACCTCCCATATATGGTGGATCTTATACACCAGGACCAACCAGGATTTATACCCATCAGGAACACAGCGCTGAATGTTAGGATACTACTGCACATACGTGAAGCTATTCATATTGCAGAGAGGAAGCGGCCATCTTTATATTAGATCTAGAAAAGACCTTTGACAGCCTTGAATGGCCTTACCTGTTTCGAGTGATGAGAAGGTTAGGAATGGGCCCTGAGTTTGTGGGGTGGACGGTCTTACTGTACAAGGAATCTACGGCTAGAGATAAAACGGGCAAGCTTATCTTCAATAGTTACTGAGTAGAGCGAGGAACACAGCAGGGGTACCCTTTGTCACCTCTGTTATTTGCCCTAGCCATGGAAACGTTGGCAGCCAGAAATAGGAAAGGGTGCCACTACCGGGGGCTGGAGGTAGCTGGGCAAACACACCACATCGCACTGTATGCCGATGATTTACTATTATTCCTTGCTAATGTGAGGAAGGAACTGCAGCAGGGCTAGGGAACTGCTAGCAACACTGGAGAGAGTGGCTGGTCTCAAGGTGAATAGGACGAAGTTGTGCCTCTTCCCTGCCAAGGAAGGTAGAGAGGGACCACAGGAGACAGCGGGAGTTCTGTGGGAGAACCGATGTTTACCATACCTGGGAACTCAGATATACCACGCCCAAGCGGACTTACTAGAGGGCAATGTGGGGAGAACCTTGAGGGGTGCGAAAGCTAGTTTTGATTTCTGGGGGACTCTTCGCTTATCAGTGGCAGGCAGAGTTACCATACTGACGATGGTGACCTTACTATTTCGGAGTGCTACCGGTTTGGATCTCAGTGGGGATGTTTAAACAGCTACAAGCACTGACTGCGGCATTTTAATGAGAAACGGGAAGGCGCAGAGTAGCACTCTCACTGCTAATGAGGCCAAGGGCAGTGGGAGAGTTGGTGGTGCCTGACTCTGAGTATTATTACATAGCAGCCCAGTTGTAGTGGCTCACGAGGTGGATAGTGTAAAGAGGTGTACTGATCCCTCATGAGTTTTCTTTAGTTTGGCCGGGTATAGTAGTGCATAGGGTATCTCTGCTTGTTTCAGGATCCGCTTAGCTGGCACAAATTCCCACCTGGCTGCCTGAACCGCAGGAGTAAAGTCCAGGTACATGGAGATGTTGTTCCCTTTGTAGTGGATGCTTTCTCTTACTCTGGCCAAGCGTAGGATAGTGTCCTGATCCCGATAGTTCAGTAGGCGTGCTAGAATAGGTCTTGGTGTGGCTCCAATCGGTGGCTTAGGTCCCAATGTTGTATGGGCCCTCTCAACTATGAACATCGTGGATAGTTCCGGGCCAAATATATTGCGCATCACGTCTTTAATGAATGATTCCATCTTGGAGATCGCGGTGGTTTCTGGAATACCAGTTATGCAAATATTATTTCTGCGCGATCTGACTTTGAGATCTTCGTTCTTGCTCTAATTATAATGAATAGTTTGTCCATGTGGAGCAACTGTTCTTCAGTTTCGATTTGAAATTTGTGTGCTTCAGTTGAATGGTTGTCTAGGTAGTCTAATCGGTTTTCATGGGTCTCAACTTGTTTCTTAACTGGTCCATTTGAGAGGTGAGTAGGCCTAGTTTATTGTCTATGGTTTTGAGTCTGGTTTTCATATCTAGCCGCAGGGAGCGGAGGTCTTCGCCGCGGCCCATAGCCCCTTCCTGCGTGTTCAGCTCCGGGTCTGTGTCTGCCTCCGCATCCAACTGGCGGGTAAGTCTCTTATTTTCAAAGGCGAGCTTCGTTTGTTTAGCGTTGTGCTTACCCGATGCGTCTACACTGTTTGATTGGGATCACAGACACAAGCTATGGAGTAATCTTTTGACCACATGTCTCCTCGACTATGCGACTGACTCCTTTCCTGTGCTCGCTGTGTTACTTTTCCACAGATAGATTCGGGATCGCCTTGCATTTAAATGTACTTGAAGGGCTGGATCATATCGCCTCCAGAGCGCCTAGCCGCTGTCTCAGGCCCAGCTTCCGCTCTTTCGCCGAGTGATTTCTTAATGTAGTGCCTCAACCGGTTAGTGCAGATCAGCCCAAATCCAAGCCAGCACGCAATGACAATACACCATCGGGCCTAGTTCTCTCAGTCTTGGGCCCAGCTTCACTCTAGAGCCCCTCTGGCACACCGTCTCACTGATATGTGTTTGTGGCCTCATCTAGTGTATCATCCCATCAGGCCATCAACCTCCGCGCCGATATATCAGCTGCATCGCACGTCTCAGATGAGGAAGATGCCAGGCTCGCAGCGCCCGCTTTATCCTGTGGCAGTACACTCCACGAGCGCTGTGATGGAGCCCGGGGGAGGCTGCAGCAGCGCTTTCACAGCGGCAGTACCGGTCTCTGCCCCAAGCCCCACAGTGCGCACAGGACAACAGCAGCATGGGGCGGTCGCCACTGTGAGCCCCCCAGCCCTCTCAGTCACCTACACCAGACCTTGCTCAGAGGCAGTTTCTCCCAGAGCCAAGTCCATAAGTCCTGCTTCGCTCAGGGTACCTTCCTTCCTTAGATCATCAGCATGCATCCCCGGAGACCCTTTACTCACCCGCGCTGGGGAGACTTCACAGCGATGGCACCACCACCTCCATACATCTGCGGCGTTGCCCCTGAAGACCCAGTTTGCAACCAGGCCATGCCACGCAGGCAGACTGCCCCCCTCATTGCTTTTGGACACCCTGGAAAACCTGCAGAGCCCCCTGGATCACGTGGGCTTTTGCTTAAGGGACCACCGCATTAGGTTTCTGCTCATAACATCACAGGATCGGGTGATGCAAGCCAAACACGGCCCGATTGTCTCGGAGCCCAATCAGGTAGTGGTCATCTCTTAGTCAATGTCCCACCATTATTTTTATTTTTTTTATTTTTTATTAATTCTTTTTTATTGATTTATCAGAAAACAGTACAGGTCTTATTAATGTTCATACATATAACACATTTTATCCCAATTTCGAGTCACTTTCCCTTTTAGGATCTTCCATCAAAACAGTTATCATTGTATATGTCCAGTACAGTTTCTCTCTTTCAGCACCAATTCAGCGGTGGAGAGATACAAAGTTCACCACGGTAAGTATTCCATTTCCCCCATTTTTTTATCCCATTTCTGGGGACATCCTCTGTTTTTGAACACTGCTTTCTCTGCCAGCATACATTTATCCATTTCTTTAGTCCATAATGTCCGTGTCGGCCCTTTCGCATTTCCCCAGTGTATTGCTATGCATCGTTTGGCCAGTGTGTATCCCAGTGTGGCCCACTGTTGCTCTGTTGCGGTGAAATATGTGGCATCCCATATGTTGAGGAGTCCCAATTTGGGTGTTAATTGGATATCTTTGCCTTTCGCCTTATGTAGTTATCGTGTAACTTTCTCCCGGAATGGTGCTATTCTTGGGCATTCCCACAATATGTGGTAGATAGTGGCCTCTCCCTCACAGCGCCGGAGACAAAGCGTGTCGTCCCTGCTCCCAGTCCTATGTAGGACAGGCCCAGTTACGTAGTTTCTATGAAGCATCTTAAGTTGGATAAGGCGGAAGTTCAACGGAATAGCCCCTTTACGTGGGGACATTTTTGCGGCCTGCCATTCTTCGCCATCAAGAGGCCCCATATCGGCCTGCCACTTTTCTCGTAAAGGTTGGAGTGGGTCGGGCATATTGTTGATCAACTTCCTGTATAGTAGTGATATGGCTTTTTTCACCAGGGGTTCTGATAGCACTCTATCCTCCAGAGGGGATGTCTCAGGTAACTGCCCTGATACAGGAAGTGCCGCAGTTTGGGCTTGACGTATTTGTAGGTACCAAAATACCTCCCGCTGGTACAGCTTCTATTCTATTTGGAGTGCAGAGAATGTTTGAATTTCCCCCTTTTTCCAGAGGTCTCCAATATTGGATATACCAATGATATCCCACGATCAAATCCCGGTTGAGTGCCAAGCCTCCCGAGGATCTGGGTGAACCATAGAGGTAAGTCAACTTATTATGCCAGCCAAGTTTTTTAATAGCCTGGCCCCATATGTCAATAGTTAGGGCAGTTGGGCTGAAGAATCGACCTTGCTTTGGTTGTGAATATAGAGCCCCACTATACCCTTCTTTCCCCATTTGGTAGCGATCATGTTGATGAGTGGGCTCTGTCTGGGGATGGTATACCCAGTGGTTGATTAACACCAGTTGTGACGCCTAGTAGTAAAGGTGCACATCAGGGAGCGCAAGTCCCCCGTCATACCAGCTTCTGCTCAGTTTATGCATGGCTGTACGTGGCGTTTTTCCGTCCCACAGCAATGTCCTGATTTCACTGTCTATATGTCGAAAGAAGCACTCAGGAAATTTAAATGGGCAATTCTGGAGGGCATATAAGAAGCGGGCAGAGCCAACATTTTGAAAAGGGCTGCTCGGCCCAGCACCGACAGGGTCAGTGTCCTCCAGTGTTTGACGTCAGTATTCAACATATTTAGGGGGGCCACAAGATTACTATCGTAGAAGCGAGTTGAGTCTGGAGTTATGAAGATTCCTAGGTATCAAAAACCTTCCTCCGCCACAGTTACCTTACAGCCTTGCGGGAGTTTTGGAACGGGACCATGAAGTATATAGATCACTGATCTGGACCAGTTAATGACGTAGCCCATATTAAGAATTCTGTATATGATTCTTGTGGGTGATGCGAGATGGAGCAGGATATCATCAGCGTATAGGGATATCCTGTCTTCCTGTCACTCAGCTAATTTCAGTCCCCTAAGCAATCTGTCTCCCCTGATCCATGTCGCTAGAGGCTCAAGCAACAGTGAAAAAATCAATGGTGACAGGGGGCACCCCTCTCTAGTGCCCCTCCCCAATGGGAATATTTGTGAAGTGCGATTATTTACTTTGACTTGGCCTCGTAGGTCTGTATAGAGCAGCCTAACCCATCCGATAAATTTCTAGCCGAACCCCAGTAACTGCAGCAGCTCGAAGAGCTATGACCACTCAATAGTGTCATTTTGGCGTCTAAGGAAAGTATTGTGGCATCTTCTGCGATCACATGTTTCTGACCCAGCACATTTTGCAGTTAGCGGATATTTAAGGCTATATTGCGGAAGCAAAAATAGGAGCGAGTTGGGAGGCTAGCAATTTCGCCAGGATTTTGGCCTCTGCATTTATTAGTGAAATTGGTCGGTAGGACCCGCAGGAATCTGCAGGCCTTCCCTATTTGTATATGACTACAATTGTGGCCTGTCTTACATCTTACGGTAGGGACCCCTTTATCATGCTTTCGAGATACATCTCACACAGGGCGCAACCCCAGATGCCACCAGGTTCATGAGCTTGATGGGGACACTGTTGGGCTCCATTGCTTTCCCCGATTGTATGCAACTAATTGCTGTGCAAATTTCATCATCTGTAACGTCTCCCTCCAGCGCCTCTCTGTTGTTGGGGGACAGGGTGGGCAGAGGTATATCTGCCAGCAGTTGGCGCGAGTCTTCTGCTGTAGTGGTCACTTGCGAGGTATAGATTTGTTTAAAGTAATCAGCAAACGACTGTGCAATCTCTTACGGGTCTGTGAGACTATGGGTATCATTGATACAGATTTGAGGGACCCAGCGTACGGCCTGTTCCCTTTTCTCAAGCCAAGCCTGCAGTCTACCCGTCCTGTCCCCGAATTCATATATTTTGTGGTGGATGGCTATTTGTTTTGCCTTGGCCATTTCTTCAACCAAGGTCTTATATTCATGTTGTTTAATATGTAAATTTTGCATAGCGGCCGCGTTCGGGGTCAGTGTATACTCTGTTTCACTATTACGAAGCTACGCCTCAAGCTGTTCTATTTTTTCTCTTTGGTTCCTGATATGGCCTAACTTAAGCGATAGAGCCTGTCCTCTCACTACTGTCTTGTAGGCCTCCTAGAGTATTGCGCGGAGTCTACTGAGCCATCATTTTCTTTGAAATAGTTGTCTGACTGTTGTATGAGATTTTCTTTTATGTCTGGGACTTTACGGAGCCAGCGATTCAGTGTTATTGTGTTTTTATGGCGATGTTGATTGAGAGTGAATACGGCCCAAACTGGAGAATGGTCCGAAATACCTTGCGGGAGACAACGTGGTTCCCTAAACTGGCCTATATCTGCAGAGTGGGTTAAGAGCTAGTCAATGCAAGAGAGGCTATTGTGGCCATTTGAGAAGAATGTGAAGCTCTGTGTGCGTGGATTATAGCGTCTCCAGATATCCACCAGGCCCATGGCATTGATGAATTCTGGTAAGGGTGAAGTGATCCTATTCAGGTGTCGGGTGGGTAGGCGATCCATAGTGTCATCTAATGTCATATTGAGATCACCCCTAAGGATCAGAGACCCGATTGGCAAATCAAGAATCATCTTCCCGAAGTCCACCAGTACTGATCTCCCGAGTGGGGGGCAGAGCATATACTGAGACTACATTTACCAGTTTCCCTTCCCAGCTGGCCTCCATAACCCTGGGGGTCAGCCCATGTTCGGTGTACACTTAGTGCCAGGCGTTTACGAATTAGTATGCCCGTACCTCTAGAACCGGAAGTGAATCCCGCATGCACTGCCAGTTTATATCCCCATCTATTCAATGCTTTACAGTTATTGCCCACCAAATGTGTCTCCTGTAGTAAGCCTATAGCTGGGGCTTGTCTATTAAGATATTGTGACACTATACTTCTTTTCAGTATGTCCCCAATGCCATTCACGTTCCATGTGAGGATTACAATAAGATTTGGAGCCATAGTATAGTCAGTTGTGGTGGATGCATGTTCTAAAATATGACATAAATTGGCTTAATGCCAGGTAGAACCATATCCACGATCTCCTTTAATGTAGATTGATGTGTGCCAGGCGTGACCCATGATAGCAATGTGTGTGTGTGTGTTCTGAGTAGGTACATGTGCATAATTCTAATTGATCCAGGGAACATTGTAACATGACCTGTAACAAAACAAACAACTCCCTCCCCACCCACAACTCATCCCCCCCTCCCAGTTCCCTGCCGGTGGATTTAGAATTATCCACCTCCCCAGAGTGCCTATTGTCCCCCCTCCCAACAATTAATGGTGCCCGTGGGTCAGCATCACCCTCCCCCGCCCAGCCCTCTTTGTTCAATAAGAATGGTTCTTATTAAACCGCAGCCCCTGATTCCGAGACTCTCACATTACACAGTTATATCGGTTGCCGCCCCGATGCTATATTTGTGGGTTAAAATGCTTGGGTCAGTGTCCGGCAGCAACAGTTCACTGTGGATCCATATCGGATTCGTCAGAGTACCTACCCATCCATACACTTTAATAAATTCCTCTCTCGCCGCCCAGCACGTTCCTTTGTACCTCTAATGTCCAGAGCCCGATCCGAAGACCCCGCAACCTGCTTTGTTACCAGTCTCCATGGGTTGTCTGGTCCGTTCTGGTCCGATTACCCTTTGGCCCAGGATGTCTGTCTTTATTGGGGTTCCCAACTTGTCTCCACCCCTCAAGCCAGTCCCAGGCTTCCTCTGGTGTGGAGAAGAACCAGTTATTTCTGTTGGCTTCAATGCGTAGTTTTGCAGAGAATATCATGGCATATCTAATGTCTCGATCCCTGAGTGCTCTCTTGACCTCCATGAAACTGCGTCTGGACCTTCATCGTGAAATCTGGAAAAACTGAAATCACGCTGTTTTCAAGTTTGACTGGTGGAGTGCATATCGCTGTTTGCAGTATAACATCACGGTCTACAAAGTTAAAGACTCTAGCGACGATTGGACGCGGTGGAGCCCTTAGCTTAGGTCAGCCCCCAGGGACACGGTGTGCTCGCTCAATGGAAAAGTAGCACGAGAGGCCTTTTGCTTGGTGATTAATTCCTCAACAAACAGGTCCACTGTTGGGCCTTCTGCACACTCAGGTACTCCCAGGATTTGCATGTTGTTTCTCCGTGCCCGACCTATGTAGTCGTCCAACTGCTCCTACATCTTCTCCTGTTTTTCCGTTAACTGTTGCACTTGTTTTGTGAGTTGTGAGGAGTCTGCCGAGAGCGATTTTGTGACGACTTTGACTTCTTTTACTCATGTATCCATTTTTCTGAGGTCAGCTCGTATGTGGGATATTTCGATATTGACTGTATCCAGCTTGGTTTCTAGAGAGGTTCATACACTTGTAATGGCGGCAGTGATATCTTGGAGTGTCGGTCTGGTCATCGGGGAGTTGCACTTTCTCCTGTCCAGTTGTTTTGGTAGTGTCTTGATCTTCCCCATTTTTGTTCCAGGTGTATTTATCTAACTTAGTTTGTAATGTTGTCTTGCCCCCCTGGCCTCCTGCCATTTTGAGCGCACTGGGGTGTGGTCGTGGGGTTGTATTCTGGAAGAAACACAGAACTAACCACCACCTGCCTGGGCGCCACTGGCCTTCAGCGGCCTGTCGTTGTCCGCTAATGTATTGGACTAGCACGCACCACTTTGTTGCTTGTAGTACCCCCCACACGTCCCTACTTGGAGTAGCAGGGTAGTCTGTATTCTAAGGGGTCCTCTCCCCACGCGCGCGTTCATCGCAAAGTGAGTTGACCCAGGCCAGCCACGGGCTCTTCCTAGAGCATAGGCCGATTTCCATGCCCGCCCTCAAGATTTAGCGTCTAATGTCTGGGAGCCGACTCACTGTTTGGCTTATATGCGCTGTTGATTGCACGGGTCCTCGTGAGTGCAGGTGCCACTCTAGGCGTAGTTCCAGGTCCTATTCTGGCCTCCCCAGTTTGTCCATTGTTGCAGTGTTCCCACTTTCCTTATGCCTTTTTGATGCAGTTCCCTGGGCAGCCCTGCTTTATTGTTAGTTCTACTTGACAAGGCTACAGTCCAGCCACCAGGGATCTCACCATTCGGCTCTGCTGTTACCGGGGTGTTTAACCGCCTAGTGTGTGAGCCTGTATCACAGCTCATTTTAGCCCCCTCAGCGCTAATTGTTTGTTCCCCTTCAAATCCTCCTTTACATGTGTCGCACTGGGGGGAGGGGCGCTCCCCGCTGATGAAATGTGGAGCGCGCTTCGTTCTTCACGGCAGCGTTCCTCCTCCAACCACAGTGTTTCTATAGCGATGGCAGGCAACTTCACTCCGGCAGGGATGCTGCCGTACCTTCTACCGCTCCTCCGGCGGCTGTGTCTGTGCACGGCGCTCGGTCACCAGTTCCGGACTGCTCCTGCTTCACAGCCCTCTCACGTTTGGAGCCTCCTGGTGGAATCTCGATCTCTCAGCTGTTGTCGCCAGACAAACGCTGACCGCCGGTGCTGATCCAAGCAAGCCTCGTCTGCTTCGCCCGGTGTGTCTGCGCCTCGTCACTCTACCCCCGGTCTACTGTGTGGTTAATGCAGCCACCATCTTGTCTATGCAGGGCTCTTCTAGGCCACCGGCCTCCCGCTCGTCTCCGCAGCGCTATCTCGAGCGGCCAAGGACGGACTCGCATTCTGGGTGTTTTGGGGCTATGGTCACATGAACTGTAGGTGTTTTGGTGGATGATAAGTGCCGGATATATGACAGATATCAGGCGAGTGTTAAGGGCCACGCTAGTGTGCGGCCATTCCCTCCGGCTGCTGGCAAAGCGCCCCCACCATTATTTTTCAAAGTATCATTGTAGTGAAGTTGGAAAACCAATTTATTTTAATTTTTAATTTAATTTGAACAAAAAGCACAGTTTAATAGCTCGTCACATTCATTTTGTAAAAGTATTTTTGCAACATTTTTCTTTATCCAAAGATGTTTGTGTTTTTATTCTTTAAATGTACCTTTATTTTTAAAAGTGGCAATTTCTTTCAAGCAGTATTTTGGTTGGGAAGTAGTGCTAAATGTCAAAAAACATTTTTGCAAATATTTTAAAATACTTAAGGAGAATTGAATACTGATAAAGACAAGCAAGCTTTTCTCAGTATTCCAGCAAAAATAGAGCCCTGCGCTATTTAATAACATTGTCTCCAAGAATAACATTGTTAGTGTATCACATGAGGAAATCTTACCTAGTATAAAGTAGTATGTGTGCCTAAATTTAACAGGATCATAAGAGTGTACCTTGCCTGAAGTAGGAATTATAAGACTGCATGCTTAGCGTTTTAATATTTTGTTGAGTTGGACAGGGGATTGGCATCAATGTAGAAGGTGCGAATAACATTCCAAAGTATGAAGGGCTACCAACATGTTTCCTGAGTAGGAGGGCATTTTGTAGAAAGGGAAATGAGTCAGAACTATTCATTAGGTAATGAAAATAATCATTGTTGTATTGAAAATAGCATCAGTCGTTCAATTATGCACATTATTTCAGATTATTACACTATTATAGGCTTATTAGATATGCTGTTTCTGGACTTTATGTTAATGACTGCAGCAAAAGAATAGAATCTATAGTCCAATGCCCTATGGTTGGAGAAAATCAGATGAAGACTTAACAAGTTTCTTTCTATATTAGTAATTTTCAGTTTTTTATTTTGATATTTAATGTACTCTTTCTTAGCGAGGACTACAATCTTTAGTAAGAAAATATGATGTCTTTCAAATAATCTCTCAGATGTGTTCTAACGAGCATAGTTTGAGGCAGTGTGAAATTACATTTAATCATATCAAGAAGTGACATGTATGATATATAAGAAAGGCACCTTACTTGATCTTACAACATTTGATTTGTTTTACTTCAGGTCTTTAATGAAATCAGGAATGAACATTTTTCGAATGTCTTCGGCTTTTTAAGTCAAAAGGCCAGAAACCTGCAGACCCAGTATGATGTAAGTAATTCATTCTGTTTCCAATGCCATATGTAGTTTAAGGTCTGGGGCTAGCCAAAATCGTTTGACATAAGCCTTAAAAAGGGGCTATGGATGAGCCCCTTTCAGCCATCAGTTGCATTGGCTCTATAGAATTGTTGTGTAGGTTTATATTTTGAAGTACTGGTTCACAAAGTAGACTGTCTCCAGGATTGTGGTGTTAAAAGATGCTTTGAAAGAAAGAGGCTTAAATGACATACTAGTCTTGAGTTGCTTTTTTAGACAACAATGCCACCTTGATAGGTGGGTTAAGTTTGACCAAGTTAAAAATATCAAGAACTGTTACAGAAAGAAAAAACTTGAGTTGTTAAAATGTCTGAGGAGGTAAAAACTGAAGTAAGACTAAGTAACAGGAAGTAGAAAGCACCCATCTTCGTAGTAAAACTTAGAAAGAACTCAGTGTGAAGACCTGGGCACTAGATCTTAAGATCTTTAAGCTGATTCAGGGAAGAGGAAAGTGGGGGACCACGTCTGAACCAAGATGCTGTAACTGGAAGGAGACAGTATAGGAAAAAGATATTGGATTGCCACTCAAGGAGAGCGTTGATTTCAGGAAGAGAAGTCAATCAGAGCACGGACTCTTGTTCATATTCTTGTAAAGAATGACTCTTCAAACACAGGTTTTATGTGAACGGAGGGGACTCTGCCGTTGGTATTATATATATGTGTGTATTTATATAGATGTTTTCTTTAATGGTTGATTTAAACATGTTTATCTCTTGTAGAGAGTTCAGTTGTTTATTAATTATGTTAGAGGTACAATTTGATTATATTCTATCGAAATATAGAAGTTTGGATGTTTCACACAAAAGTAGTATTTTGAACAAAAAGCTGATGAAATATAATGAAAAAGAATTGAATAAATTAATAAAGCTGTATAATAAATAGAAGTGGTAATTTCACCTACTTGAAGGAGTAATTGGGAAGACCAGATTAAAGGGATGTTGCAGAAACTGCTGTTCAGGCATTGCAGTATGGCTACACCTCCAGAGTTCCTGCCCAGCCTTCACAAGTCCTACTCTCCTGCCTACCAGCTCACCATTTTTATGAGGAAACGCAGCACTTCTGTAGCCCTCTCCTTGGCCCACCAGCTACTTACTGTGATTGGCCTGCTGGTCTGGCAGTCATATGGGCTGTCTTTCTCATCACTAATGTGTGTACATTCGAGGCCTGATGATAGGATCAGTCTTCTGAGCAGTTCTGACATCTCACCTATGCAGAGGCAGCCCCGCAGGACTGTAGAAAAAAACATTCCTGGGTCTCCATCAGCAATCAGAAGCAAATCCTTCCCCAGGGAAACGTTTGAGAAAAATGAGATCAAATAGTGTATTTTGAAGCACAACTTTCACATACATTTTTAAAAAGCCATAGGCTCTAAAGGGTCACCACCTAAATATTCCAGTTGTTTCATAATTATTCATTTTTACTTACTTGCAGTCATGTTTACTCACTCTCAATCACTCTGACTCACGCGCACTCACTTACTGACAATCACACACAATATCACTCCCTGTCTGTCACTGTCACTCACTTTCACTTACACACATGTGCTTACTGATAGTCACACATACACATATTGTCTCTCACATAAACACTATCACCAACTAGCACCCACACAAAACACATTTAAAACCATTTTTTTTATTTATTTACCTCAGCAGCTAGGTGAGGGGTAGGCGCCCAGGCAGTCAATTTCCTTGCTTCAAGCAGTTATTCTTGAGATATAGGTCCATAAATGCCTCCTGTCGAACTTCCATTAGATGTCTGCCCAAATCCAGCACTGAGACTGCTATTAAAACTGTAACTGGAGAAACCAATTGGGATTGCAAAGAATTCCCCCTTAAACTGTGTCCTATGACGGGACACCAAACACTTTGGTCACCCGCCCTGTGAACTGGCTCTCAAGACTTTGGACCAAGTTCTTTGCCGTCCAAGTCTTTTATTTTTTTGTGACTGTAGTCAAAGTTCACTTTAAGTTTAGGAGTTCCTTGCCGTTACAACTGAAAAAGCTTCAAACAGTTTCCTGTATATCATTTTATTAAGTGTTTATAATATTTTAGTTCCCCAAACTTAATGTTCGAATCACATTTGTTCAACTATAACAAAAGTGTCTTTCTGCTGGGCACTGGTATAATTTCAATACATTTTACAAGAAAGTAAAGTTTTCTTCATTGGGCATTTGGCTTGTTACAATATTACTTCATCTTAAAGATGGTCCCATTCCAGCAAATTGTACTCCATTTTTATTACACTAATAGTGAATAATATGTTATTATTCACTATAAGTGTAATGAAACAATTTGTCAGAAAACAAGGAGAATGGAGCTAATCAACACATATATAGATAGGCTGTCCCTGTGTTTCTATTACTCATTTTGCTGCCTCCGGAGCCAGGGGTCACAAAGACAGTGACAGGGGTCCCAAGGGGCAAGCCAGGGGTTGCTGCTGCAAATCTTAAATGCAGCTATGTCTTTACATTGCGCTCCACATCAAATTATGCCAACGCGAGTCACCCTCAAGGGTGGGAATTAAGAGGTCTTCCTCAGGACTGTACAGTTTAATTTCAAGATAAATTGGGCCCGTTTTCTTTGCGTTCATGAAGATTTCAAGTGAGCCAAGCCTGGGTGTTTCATCTTGGTGATCAGAAGGAATCTAATACCGGTAGAAGCCTCATGCTTGAGAAAGGAGGGACACCCAGAAAGAGTGATAAGAAGGGTTTGGTGTACCTCTTGCAAATTAGTTGGATGATTCAATGATCCAATGTGGTCACCTCCTAATTGTTTGAAAACTTGAAGACCATCCCTCCACTGGAAGGTGGTGGCTCACAGTTTGAGTGAAAGAGGTTCAAGGCAGCAGAACTAGCACAAGAAAGTGGGCACTGTATCTTCTGTCTGCTGGAATCTTCTACTTCCAGCTCTGCCTCATATGAATCAGTATACCTGCTGTGCTTTATAGAGACAGGTTGACAAGGTTGTCTGTGCTTGGACTGTACTGCCCTGGAGTAGCCACAAAACATCCTATATTATTGATGGAATTGTCACGCTGGGGAGGATAGTCCTAAGTCATAGCACATGAGCCACAGCTCTATTGTTTTTAAGTGCTCCAGGGAGGAATCGTCTTTCTCCCCAAACTGCTGATCACCTCTAAAGGCCTCGTCCACCAGCATGGCTTGTGACATCTTCTTTAGAAGTAGGGGGAAGACATCCATGCCTGATGTCATAGCACAACTGCCGTGCCCATGGACTGAGCGACTGTGTTCATGGAATCCAGGCTATACTGCAGTATCTTGTCTGGATACGTCCAATTCACCTTTGACTAGGTATAGAAAAGGCTTTTCCATGTTGCTTGGCAAGCTGATTACTTTATATTTTGCCAATTCCCGCAAGGCATTAACTTATCGATCTTGGAAGCAAGTGGCATTAGCAGTTTAGGGAGTAAGCCTGCCAGAAGCAAAGAACTTTTGGCCCACAGAGTCCGGTTTCTTCCAGTCTTTAACAGGAGGCACCATGGGAAAGGCATTCAGGTTTTGCCTTGTGGAGAATTCTTGGACAACCAGACTTTCAGGTGATGAGTGAAGACAAAAAATCAGTGTCACCAAGAGCTGCCTATGGGATCTGGTTATCTGTCTATAGACTGCTGGACCCTAAAAGGGTTTCCCCGATGCAGCCATGACATGATTCAACTGAGCCTCATTGAATAAAAGCAAGGGCTATGTCACCGAGGACAGCTGCAAGATCTCCATCAGAATCTTATTCTTTATGAGCACTGACGACATGGTAATTTTCAAGGCTTTACTTACCACAGTGGTAAGTGAGGCAACTTCCTCTGAATCAGGGCCAAAGGTTAAGGGATATCCCCTTCTGGTGAAGTATCCGAGCCATTTACATTTTATAAATCGATGTATAAGCCAGCATCAGTATTATATTTGGGAAGGAGATTATCCGCTTCTGTATCATCATCCTTTGGGTGGCTAGAGTCCTTGCAGTCGCTGAGAGACCCTTAGAGTTGGAGCAGGTCAACTTTTCTATCTGGGCAAATCCCGGAATTCTGCCAAGGGAACATTGTTAAAGTTCGCTTTAACCTTGTCTTGCTACACAGATAATTTCCTCTGATTTCAGCAGCTTCAAGAGCAGTGTCCTAGCATGCTGCATGCGTGGCAGCTGCGTCTATTGTGAAGGAGGCTATGATTTGATGGGGAGTGGCTCAGAGGCCTGAATAAGCCCAGCACAATGAACATGGACACCTACATGTGCCTTATCTGAGATCATACCTAATGACGAGGATGAGTCTTGCTTTGGGGCTAGGTGCCAAGGCTCTGAATGATCCTAAGAGCGGGACCGTTTCCTCAAGGAAGACATGGACTGCTCCTTCCTAAAAAGCTTCCTGTGTTTTCTTATGGGAAGTTTTTTAATGCAACATTTCCTGTCAAGAGACTTACCTTTAGGTGAAGAACATGCTTTGGCAAAACAATTACAGGCCAGGGCATCATGTTCCAATCTAAGACACCACATGCATAGCCTATGCGGATCTAAAAGGGACATCTTACAGCATCCGCAACAAGGCTTGAACCCTGAAACTTTTGGAGTAGACATTTGACCTATCTACTTCCAAGATGCTGAGGGATTGCAACTGTGATATCCTAAGAGAGAGTACCAGACCTGTGTCTGGATGTGGTGTCATGACTGAAGCTACGTGATGCCAACTAGTGTGTTTGAAAGATATTTCTGAGAAAAATCTTTTTCGGACACACCAAAAGTTGGAAGGATTATTATTAAGGTGAGGGATATGCTCAAAGAAATACCAATCACAAAGCTCCCTGCAAAAAAAACATTTGAGGTTCAGTTGTGTACAGTCAAAAGGAGGATCATAATATGTTCAGTGAATGCAAAAAACAAACTGTTATATAATTGACTAGGCAGGAGTAAAAAGAAAAATGGGCAGTCCAGCTCCCTGTTAACCAACTGCAAAGAAGAAGTTTGTTATTGTGGCGCTTCAATTTACTGCAGAATATTACTCCTCCTGGGACTTGCAGCACATCAGAATCATCAGCCCATGCTTTAGTATTCACTTGACATTTTGTACATTGACATCGCATTCACCGATATTAACATTATTTTGGCAGGTCGAATTTGCAGTTTTAAAGCTTGGGAAACACATTCTATAGTGGTAGGTCTGCGTTCATGTTTTGCACGATCACTCGAGTGGTAGAACAATGTATGCTGCAATGAACTAATGAAATTTAACGTATAGGACCTGGGTAAACCTTGTACCATATACCAGCAGTCGGAGCAGCAATGCATTGACAAATAGCAAATTCCAGGCAATTCTGTCAACATATGATAGTGCCCAGGAGATGCAGGAAACCCTTAAGCAGTAAGGAAATAGTGTATGATGGCAATGTCATCTCTAACACCAAGATTTGCTGTGCATTAGATGCAGTGACCACAACCCCTAAAGGACTGTATTTGTATCTCCAGATCAAGTCCAAGAGGGTGTTAAAAGCTACTCCTTATTGCGGCTACTTTGGTAAACTGCAGCCCAGGGGGGAGTAAAGACAACCTCACCCGATCAACCACACTCCTATCAGATGCAGCAGCAGTCCTCCCACCAGCAGGCTTGGAAGGGATACAACAAAGTCTGTTAAAGAGGTAACAACAGGGATAGGGGCAAACTTGGCTTCAGCAAAAGAGTTAGCACCTCCAGACTGTTGCTTGCCCCGCCTTCCCCTCCTCGCCCAACCACATCACCTGTTGAGGGAGAATACACAATTTCCTCTCTCATTGGTAGGAGATGATGTCAAACACTGCTGTTGCCTCAGATCACACACATCCCCCCCAACATACCACCATGTACACACGCTTTCAGCTAAGAACAGCTCTCCATCCTCAGGGAGAAGTGCATGCCCCCCTAGAGAAGGGTGCCTTAGAGAGGGTGCCCCTCGCTACAACATCAAGGGAGCAGTGTCTTTGCTCTCTGTGCTCTCATCCACAGAAAGGATGGCTCTCTCAGGCCCGTCCTCGACCTGAGGTCTCTCAACCACTAGATCCTATCAGAACATTTTCACATGACAACTGTGCAGGAAGTCATCCCCCTCCTTTAACAGGAGGACATTTCATGATGTCGCTCAATCTCAAGGACGTCTGTTTCCACATACCTATCCACCTTGCTTTTTGAGAGTACCTTTGCTTTGTTGTAAGTGGACTACACTCCTGATTCAAATTACTTCCTTACAGGGACACCATGACCCCTTGGGTGTTTTCAAAATGCCTAGCTGTGGTGAATGTGCATTTGCGAAGGGAGGGAATTCACGTCTTTCGCTACATCGATGATTGGCTGATCAAGAGCAGCAGCAAGCTGCAATGTCTAGCCGACACAGAGACTGCGGTCTCCCTGCCCCACAGGCTGGCCTGAAGCTCATGATAAATGCTATATCCCACCTAAAGCCTCTGCAGATCTAACTCTTCCTAGAAAGTGTCGCCATTCAGTAGCTGTTACCTCTTTTTCAGCCCGATTGTCAGCTCAATGAGAACAGTGATGCGCCTTTTAGGGATGATGGCCTTGTGTCGCTCCGTTGTCCCCCATGCATGGGATTTAGCATTGGGTACTCCGCAACAACATTCACTTCATGGGGGAACATCTTCCAGAGGGTGGACAGTGACTTTGCAGACCTGCGCAGCAGGACATATCAACAAGACCGCGAGTTAAAACCACACCCACAATTCCTAAGCAGGTACTTCCAACTTTGGGGCACCCAACAAATTGGCAAATTTACCAGCCCAGGAAACGCAAAATATCCGCACTTCACCTCCAGGTACCCACACCCAGAGTCCAAGGGCAATACACTATGGATGAACTAGGCAGGGATATTTGCCTATGCTTTTCAACCTCTCATATTACTTCACTATGTGGTAAGGAAGATAAGGCAATTTTTACTTTTCCTCCTTCTGGTAGGTCTGCCTGGGCCAGACAACTCTGGTACTCCACTCTCTTGAAGATGTCTGTCAGCCCTCACAAGAGGCTCCCTCTCAAGCTAGGTCTTCTCCTGCTGGGCAAGGCAGAGTCAGGCACCCAGATGTCAGACAGCTCAACTTTGCAATTTGGCACCTGAGGTCCTAGAATTCGGGTACCCAATCTTCCCCACAAATGTATGTCCATCTTAAAAGAAGCTCATTGGCTTAGAACAAGGGCCTGATATGCTGAAAAATGGAAAAGTTTCTTTCAGCATTGTATTTCCAAGAACCTGAACTCCTTATTAGTTACCTCTTGCACTTGCAAAGAACAGTCCCCGCTTGCACCTTATTCGCTTACACTCTGCTGCAGTCTCAGCCTACCTGCAGGATAGGTAACACCCATCACTCATTAGATTTCCAATTGTTCAGACATTGATGGAGAGTCTCAAGAGGGTTATACACTCTAGGGCCTCCTGCTCCTCTGTGGAATCTAAATGTAGTCCTCACGATGCTGATGGGACCACACTTTGAACTACATTCATGTCTCCTTCAGGTCCTCTCCAGGAAGTTGGCCTTCTGTTGGCCATTACCTCTCTCAGACACAATAAGAAACTGCAAGCGCTCACTCTACAAGAGCCTTTATCCAGGTCTACAAGTACAAGATGAATCGTAAGTTTCTCCCTAAAATCATGTCCCTCTTCCACCTTATCCAACAATGGAGCTTCAAGTCTTCTTCCCACGACTTGAAATTATGCTAAAGCCATCAGATATCAAAAGAGCCCTTATTTATTACATTGACAAGACCAAGCCTTTCCGTAAATCTTATCATATCTTTGTTGCCTTTGCAAAACCTCACAAAGGGTATCCCATCTCAAACATGTATAGCTAAATAGATAGGAAAATGTATCCAAAAGTCCTTCCACAAGAGCACTCACCTGTTCCACCCAGAGTACACTCCACTTGAAAGAAAGGGGCGACCTTGGCCTTCTGAGGTAACTCTCACTAGTGGATACTTGTAAGGCAGCCATTTGGACACCACAGACCTTTCCCAAGCTCTATTGTGTGGATACATTAGCCTTTCTCCAGGCCATTGTAGGCCAAACTGTTTAAAGGACTTTATTTGAGACATCTGCAACACCCACACGCATCTACTGCTTATGGAGGCCACTGCATGACAGTTTGTGCTATGAATGTGTACCTACACCCACATTCTACGTTGCATTAATGACCCTTTAAATACATGTTTGTATTGTGTAGTGCTCTAGATTCACATGCGTGTCCTCTCGGATTCTTGTGTTTTTGCAGATCGCTTACTGTGTTTTCACTGCACATTGCACTTCACACACCTTACCTACGTTGACACACTAACCATGCTTTCACCTAATGTGCAAAAACAAATTAACATGGAGTTGGTGCCGAGGCACAATGTACACCAAGATGAGAAGTTGCACCACATTTTGTGACTCCAGAGACTTCTTCAAAGAAAAACAACTGTCAAATATCAGATCCCAATACTAGCTGGCAGGAGTATGCTAAGCATGTGATTCTAAAGCACTGCATGCTAAGGACAGATGCTTAGTGGGTAAATAGCAGTTTCCTTTCGATGGATACATGCTCTTCCTACAGATTCCTTCCCTAAGGAGCTAATGACTTGTCTCATGTGAATCCAAGGCACTGAGACATGACTCATGGTGTTTTTGTCACTCAATTGTTTCTTCTGAATGCTTCGATGGGGTGCAGAAAATTGATTAGGAATGGTAACCAGCACGTGGTCAGAAATGATGTGTCAGTCAAGCACCATTCATTTGTTAGTACTTTGCACCACAAGTGTCAAATCAGTGTTTTCTAGAACCAAGATGGAAAAAGAAGATAGGATCTCGTTTGCTTCTTGTTTACTCTTGTCACATCACCATTGACACTGCAGTTTAAAGACAACTCGTCAACATTTCTAGAAGTGCAGCATGAAACTTTTTCACCTAGAAAGATGACCGATCTTCCTGCAGGAGTCGTCTTGCCACATCCTGCCTAATGCTGATTCACTTGTCTGAAAAAAGGTCAGAGTATCGTTATGGGTTAGTACTAGGCTCTGCTGTGAATCAATAAAAAAAAGTAATAAAAAGTGACTATATGCTTTGAAGGAAGTGCCCAAAAGAGAATAGAGGTCATTCTGGTTTTTTTTGTCACTCGTCTCAGCCATTGCAAATTAATGGGGTAGCCCAATCATAGTCAACAGGACCTGGGTACAGTAAAATATGAAAAGCAATTGGTCCTAGACTAACTTAAGAAAAAGCACAAAGTGAGGGAAATTCAACATAAGGGGGTTGCCTAGTTAATCAACCGCTAGTAATCAATACTAATAAAACACAGATTATTTGACAAATTCACACCCTGATACTCTAAAGCATGTGATCTTCACTCTTTTTTTCTTTCCAAACACGAGCACACCTCTGTCCCACTCCTTTCCCCTTGAGCAACCTGTTTATATCTCTAACTTACGTGGTAATGTCTTTACCATTTTACTTGCATTTCAATTTTGAAAATATAAAAAATTATTACATATAACGGAAAATTGTGGGTGTAGTTTGTGTATATATATATATATATATATATATATATATATATATATATATATATATATATATATATATATATATATATATATATATATATATATATATATATATATATATATTACCTACTGGCGGTCGCCAGTAGGTAGTTATAGTTAGGACCACGTTTCCATAGGAAAACCTCAACATTCTATTTTGAATAACTTTGGCGCCGGTCGACGAATCCTCGCGCATTTCTCAAAATAGGTGGGGCGCTACGCTCCGCTCCTACCCTGAAAGTCTCGGGGGGATCCGTCAAGCGGGGGCTGAGATAAAAGGGGGGTCCCAAAACGCGTTTTTCCCATGCATTTTTCCATAGGACCTTTAGAACGAGCTACAGCCCGAACGGCTGAACAGAATTACTCAAAATTTGGCAGAGAGGTAGTCCCTAGGTCAAGGAAGTGCCTTTTGTAGGTTTGGTGTAAATCTGTTCAGTAGATTCTGAGAAAATAGCCTTTAAATCAATATATATATCTGAGCCCGCTTACGGTACGCTTACCGTACGCTTACGGTAAGCGTACGGTGGCGTGCGCGAGCGCGATTCTGATTGGCTCTTAGATCTTAGTAAACATTCGAATCGGCCGAAACCAGGAAGCGGCGGCCGCCATTTTGTCTCTCGCACTGAGTGTTGTTTATCAAACATGATGGCCAAAAACATGTTACGGGGCTGTTTTGACAACTCCCTCCCACATAGTCATGTTGAGGGAGTCCACAAACATCCCCCAAGAGCAAAAACGGTTTTATTTTTTTTTCGGCAATTTCGCGGGGTACGCTTACCGTACGCTTACCGTAAGCGTACGGTAAAAAAATAAAAATAAAAAAAACACTATCCACACTTACCCCACCCCCTGTGCTTTTGGTGGCCGAAGGCCACCAAATGTACAGGGCTTATTAATAGGTAAAAAAAACTAAATTTTGGCAACATGAAATTATAAAATTGAAATAAAAAAAACACTATCCACATTGACCCCACCCCCTGTGCTTTTGGTGGCCGAAGGCCACCAAATGTACAGGGCTTATTAAAGTTGATAAAAACCGTGCACGGAACGAACTGCGTTAAGTGGACGCGCACGCCTCGAATGGCGTAAAGTAACTTAGCATTTAAAAAACCGTACAAATTCACTGAAAAAACCATAGGTTTCACACACGTTATAGTTAGGAATTAGCATTTAAAAAACCTTGCAAATTCACTGAAAAAACCATAGGTTTCACACATGTTATAGTTAGCGGAAATTTTACTGATAAAAAACCAATGAAATTCCCCCGTTATAGTTAGTGCAGGCAACTATAACTCACGCGACCGCAATCTTCTGCTGATGACATATGTGTCTTTATGAAAAAAAAATATTTGTAATATATGTATAGCTAAAAATGTATGGAAGAAGACATGGGCAAATAAGTGTCTAAATACAGTATTAGCATCAGCAGAGGATTGCGGTCGCGTGAGTTATAGTTGCCTGCACTAACTATAACGGGGGAATTTCATTGGTTTTTTATCAGTAAAATTTCCGCTAACTATAACATGTGTGAAACCTATGGTTTTTTCAGTGAATTTGCAAGGTTTTTTAAATGCTAATTCCTAACTATAACGTGTGTGAAACCTATGGTTTTTTCAGTGAATATATATATATATATATATATATATATATATATAATAGGTGTATATATTTTTCCTCCCTCTTTCAGGGTGTGAATTTGTCAAATAATCTGTGTTTTATTAGTATTGATTACTAGCAGTTGATTAACTAGGCAACCCCCTTATGATGACTTGTCTCAGCCACACTTTCCCTTGATTACACTCTTTCCCTAATACAGTAATATCCATACAGTTAAGTGCAGCACTACATATCCTCATTTATTGGCGCGCTCTCTCTATAATGCTGGAAATCAGTTATATACGGTTTAACCCCTTGCATGTTGTGCACATTTTCGCTCTGTGCGGGCGATTTAAATAGTGGGCGGGATTCGGATGGCCCCGGCCATCCTCCGCACACGCCCACCGTCTGAAGCATGCAAGGGGTTAAAGTTTTTTTTTTATTGTTTAATTATTTAAACAGCTTGTAAATTGAAAATAAGATTATTATTGTCAGAGCAATAGAAAGGAAAGCAACATATCAATCTTTAAAAGGCGTATCAGCCTGGTCATTTTAAAAATCACACAATTATTAATGAGTTTCTAGAGCTTTAAAGGGCATCTTCTAATGCTTTTTATAGACAATAGTTTCCTTTTCAATAATTGAAACCTTTAGAATCTTTACAACCCCTAATATTGAAAATGGGGTTTGAAGCTTGGTCAATTTAAAAATCCCAGTTATTGTCGAGGGGGTGAAATCTCACAGGAAAGAGACACACAAGCTGTATAGCCCAGCACACTCTGATATGTACCTGCTTTTGGCGCATGGACAATAATTTGTTTAGAAGCATGCCTGGATGGTAACCACTTCAAATGGATCTGACTCTAGGGCCAACTGAGAAAATATACGGCTATCAAATGGCCTTGGAGGACGCTTGTTGGGGGTTGGTAACTGCACTGTGCTTAACGTTGGGGGGATGTTTGCCTTGTTTTTTTGTGTTTATGATTATAAGATGCAAGCTTTTGTAGAAAGAAAGTGGTACACAGATGTGTCTATATCATGTGACTATGTAATGCGATGATCACAAAATGCCGTGTAGAAGGAAATGCACTAAAGAGATTGCACACAACAAAAAAAAAATCCCAGTTATTGGTAAGCTTCTAGATCAGTGTTAAGTGGTTCTTAACCTGTGTTCCGGGGACCTTTGGAGGTCCGCGACCTCTACTTAGGGGGTCCACGGCTGCTTGGAAAATTAAATAATATTGACAGATTAATAAGATGCACATAAATAAAAAGCATATTTTACATTTTTTAAATGTTCTGTAAATTCGAAAGAATTTTAGATTGGAGGCCAAAAAATTAAGTTGGTATTCTCAGACTGATTTGTGGGAGCAGTCAAACTGAACATAGTATTGACAATGTGTGGGCACAGTTGAATGTAGAAACGCTACAATCTTCCCTTTAAAATTCATTTAAAAAAAAATATTTGTTTGTGTATTAAATACATTTTTTCACCATTTATTTTATTTGTTTGATGAATACTTGTTTTTATATTTTTGTGTACTGTTTTGAAAGTTACAATTATTGACATTGCTTAGGCCTGGGTCCCCGGATTCCATTAATGACTCAGTGGGGAACCCTGAATTCCAATAATGATTCAGTGGGGATGCTCAGATTCCAGTAATGACTAAGGTGGGGTCTACAGAAGTCAAAAGGTTAAGAACCACTGTCCTAGATCTTTAAAATGTGCCATCTAGTGATTTCCTATAATCTCTTGTTTTGTTAGTGACTACTAAGATGTGTTATGCTTTTGAGGTTGCATGGGCCAATATTAGTGGTAAACAGGCAATGTCCCGAGGATAGTCAAAACTGGACAAGCATTTGGTAACACAGGACATACATTTCCAGTAGTAGGTCCAGGTATTTTTGTTTTTTCAGTACCTTGTCCAATTCATGCATGAACTTTCTTTAAAAATTCGGCCATTTCTTCCTCTATTGGCAGAAGTTTATTGTTTTTTATATCTCTTTTCACATATTTTCATAAGGTGTAGTTGTTTCTGGCTGATGCTAGATAGCTGCTCCATGAGGTATTTTCTTGTAGCACAACTTGCCACAGTAGAGCCTTAAGGGAATTTGACTAAGTCCATCTCAGTTTTGAGTTGTAAGAGATATAATTTGCACCGAGCATGTTTGTTTGTTTTGGTAGGTTATACTCCAGGAGTTTCTCTGGTTGTGCGGTATTGTCAGTCTAGTGAAAGAATAGCATTAATTTGTTCTCAAGTTGTATCTAACCATTTTGCTAGTTTGCAGTGGTAAATTAACATAACTTAGGTAAAAGTTGGCATTAATTTGCAGGTCACTCTCTTGAGTAGGGAGCGGATGTTTGGGCCTGAGAACACAGAAATGGGTTGTTTATTGCATATGCTGCAATCATCAGGGCTGCCAGTTGTGATATTAAGCTCCCACATTCATCTAGCCCGACTCCAAGATATTCAAAATTTTTAGTTCCTTCAATCGATGCCAGCTGACGTTTTATGTATCTTTTTCCAGAAAAGAATAATTGTTGTTTAATCTTTATGTAGTTTTTTATATTGCTTTTAGTGCCGCAATTGTTCAATGGGTTCAAGGCTCCTTGTAAGGTCTGGTACAGTTTCACTGTATCATCTGCATATTTAGGATGTTAATATTGTGTCCTGCTAATTTTGGATGGAATTCATTTGAACTTGCCATTGCTTTCTCTGTGCCTGCTAGGTAAAGACGGAACAGCAGGGGGCTAAGATGCAGCTTTGCTTTAGGCTCTTGTTGGTGTGTATTTTCTCTGACATATCCCATTTCGATGCTAGCTTCATTTTTTCTCAGTTGTCGGTACAGACGCCTATGATTGCTCCTAACGGATGGATTGACACCACATCTTGTTAATTTTCCCTATAGCTTCACTCTGTTATCAAATGTAGTGGCAAATTCAAAAAAGGCTGCGTGGAGTGAGCAACCCTTAGCTCTCATTGTGTTATTGATTGTAATTGACAGCGTTAAAAGGTTGTCTGCGTGGCTGCATACTTTCTAGAACCCAGTTTAAAAGTAGCTGTGACCCAGTTCTTCATTTAGGATTTTAGCATAGCATTTCCCCTCAATATCCAGTAGTGCTATTAGGTGATAGTTTTCTGATGCCCCCTTTTAATGGATAGGTACCAGAAGAGAGCCTTTCCAGCTTTGGGGTAATATGTTTGAGGCAATGCAGATTTAGTAGAGAGGGAGCATAGTAGGGGCCCATAATTATATTTTAGTTTTGAACACTGCTAGGGCTCCATTTCTATGGATAGATTGTAGATTAAGCCCCATCTCTTTTATTGTTAATTTTGTTTTTTAAATCTTCAGTGCAGTTATTGTTTCCACCGAGCTCCTTGTTAAGTCTTTCTTCACTAGCTTGTTTATGAAGAGCGAGCAGGATACGGGTGGGCGTTGCTGGTGCCTCTGGCGTTGTCTTTTAATAAGTTTTGGTTTACTACGTTTCATATTTTTCGAGGGTCTTTTGACTTGGCAGATTCATGTAATTTGGCCAACGTTTTATCTTTCCTGGTTCTTCTCACTTCCCAGGTTTTTTTTTTGGATAGAGCATTTCTTATGGTGCTGAGTTCTATTTTATAGTTCGAAATCTGATTTTCTGGAGCATTAATGATCTGGTAGCTTTATTTTGTTATAGTGGCGATTCTTTTGAATTTTTGTGGAAGAATTCCTTAATTCTGTTGAGATATTTGTTTTTAAAATTGCTGACATAATTGCACAGTGATTCTGTGGTTATTTCCATCATTTTTATCTGAGGCCGAAATACAGTTCAGCAAATTAGTTAAAATGGGCATTTTTTTCTATTTGCCATTTTACCCGCTTAATTGGTTCCGTTTCTTCTTGTGTTCCTATCAGATTCAGTCCTCTGTTCCATACCCTGTTATAGCTGAATTCGATTTGTTGGGGAAGTGATCACTTTCTAATTTTGGGATTATCCTATAGTCTGTTATCAGGTGGAAATGGTTTCTTGACACCAAGGTAAAATCCGGCACCGCAAGTCTTTGCATATATACATGTGTAATGTGGAGAGCTGATTGTCTGGAAATCGTCAGTTAAGTAGTTGAATCGCCATAACAGCAGCTAGATGATAAGTTGTTGTTGAGGACCTGAGTTTCCTTTCTACAGAAAGCAGTCACACTTTTTTTATGTTGGACTGGCTTTCAGCCTTGCAGATTGAGAATACTACAGAAAGCTGATCATCCAGTTGATCTTCCGTTGAGCGATTGATATAAAAGCTTAGTGCCCTCTAAGGGCCCAAATGATCTCGAAGAGGTCGTATCCTTCAGAAGAACAAGTTACTTACCTTCTGTAACAATCTTCCTTGTGGATACTGTATGTATCCACTGACCCTCCCATCTTCACGAAATGTGAACTAGGCTCTTCTGCCATCTAGAAAGGTTCCAATCCAGACATCTGCATGCTGATCATGCCTATCAGCTGTTGTGTGAGGGCGTAGACAGCCCAGAAAGCAACTGACGTGAGCATGCATGGGTGGAGTTAATATGCGGCCCCGCTGATCACTTCTGGAGCAGAGCGACATTGATTTGAAGCTGCACGACGAAACCTACCAGCATGCTAGAGAAGAGCTTTAAAGTTTCTGGATCCAGTCCGTCTGATGCATGGGAAATATATTCACAAGGAATCTGGGGTTAGATACAGTATCTACCAGAAAGATCATTACCGAAGGGAAGTACCTTGTACTTCAGGATGGTACTAAGGTAGTGGGATTTTTCATCAGTTTGTGGTTGGCTGGGTTGCAGGGTTAGCTTTAAATGCCCTCTGGGGACAGGGTTATAACTGGCTTGTTTCATACAGTCAAGTTCTCTCCCTTTGTGTAGGGAGAACATTGATGATGAGTCTTTTCCACATCTTTTTAGTATCGCTGTCAACGTTTTCTTTGATTTTGGTCTGTCTTTTGTAGATTGGCTTACACTTCATTATAGCATTTGTGTAAATTTTGTTTTCGTTTTAACATAATGACTTTGTCAAGTCTGTCTGTTCTGTTGATCTGCAGTGCTTCTAACCAGCCATCGGTGAGTGTCATGTGCTGTCATTGTGTGTATTGTGTAGTGGATGTTGTGGAAGTATATTTAATTAAACAAGGTTTATATCACTAAGAAGAGTGGAGGCTAAACATTGTTGTGAGGATATGACTTGTGTCTTGTTTGTCAGATCAAGGGTGTTCATTCAGTGGTCAACCACATTTTGGGCTGCTTAAAAATCCTAGTTGCTTCAACATTGTGTGTAAAGACTAAATCCGTCAGGTCTTATGTCATGTACATTTTCTCTTTTCCTATTTGGCAGAAGCCAAACGCTTTTATGTATTCTACAAGTTAATTTGCTCATTACTTTCAGGAGTGTGATATAGGTTAAAATCTACGTGTTTGCAAGAGAAGTGTCACGTGAAGGTGTCCATCTAAGAAGGAGAAGTCATTTTCTTGTCCTGAGTAGAATGGCAGCTGTTATGAAGGAGATTTTTGCATTTCACTACTGCACATTCAAACAAGTTTAGCAACTTTATTTCAGTGCACAGCAGGTCCATTTTGTGTACACTGTGATTCTGCCTCCTCTTTGATTTAGACTGTAGGGGAGTAGTTCATCCCTAATGGTCATTGAGTTGTAAATACAGTTGTTGCTATAGAAACCATGTTAGAGGGCTGAATAAATATTGATCAACTAGATTTTGATGTAAATGTTAGCATCAGTTGTAGCTCACTGCAAGATGATAACTAAAGTTTTATATGGTACCAAACAATGTCCTTGTATCTGGCTGTCAGATTCTATAGAGGAGACTTACCGGACAATGAGATTACGTATTGCACTGTTTCGATCTCTTTGTATGATGAAGGTTCTCACATGTGTTTAGTTGATATAAATTGTAATATGGATCTCTCATAATAGGGCAGGGGTATAGTCCTCACTCTTGTAGACTCTAAATCTTATAAGGTCTTGGGCTGAAGGTATGAGGGATTCTCAAACAATTTGTCACCTCACTTGGTACTTTTAGTTCATTACTTGGGCTCTCTTCTCTATTGCTTATGGGAATCCAGTCATTTTCGGGGTATTCCATGGGTACACTTCTCGTCTCAGTATCTATGCCAGTTTCTGCACTTAGGCCAGGGCAGCTTTAGAAAACAGTATTATTTTTGCTGTACTGCAGTATAATGCCCTAATCTAAAACAGAATCAATTCCAAATTTGCAAACCTTATCTAAATGGCATCAGACAGAGCGTACATACTTATTCAAAATAGCACCCAGATATATGTTTTAGAGAACACATTGTTAATAAAAATGTGAATCGTAGCTCAAAACACATGAAAAAGCTTTCAGGATTTACCAAAATATTTCACCTTAAACATATCATGCGGCCTGAAACAAAAACGCAAATATAAGAAAGATTATCATGTAGCTCACACTAAAACTTGAAGGATCTTGACTTCCTTTTTTGTCTTTTTGGGTTCATATCCAGAAACAGGAGAAGCCTCTGACCCTCCTTCAGTATGTTTCCTCTCTTGGTCATCCACTTCAGGTCAAATTTCCTTATGATTCCTTCTGTAGGGTGATAGGACTATGCCAGCACCCTTGTCTGTTATAAAGCTGTCATCTTGGGGCAGCCACGTATCCCTCCTCATACTATGGTCTGAAGACTCCCACATTCCATCAACTTCCTCAAAAAAGAGATCCCTGCAGTTCTGTATCCTTGTTGTGCCTCAGGGCACCTAGAGGCCTAATGCTGACAGCCCTCCTTTACCAGAGGTCATAACACTCAGTTGGAAAATGGCTACCACATCATTGACCTCCTAGTATCATGTCAAAATGCCTCCTGCTACATTTCTGTATGTCATCTCCAGAGCTGCAGTTTCAACCCAGCGATTTCTGGGAATAAGGCTCCCAACCTGTGTGCCTCAGCTGTAACCACCATGCTTTCCACTTTTTTATGTATGTTGTTTAAAGATTCATGGATTATTTTCTCATCTTTGGATAGACTCTTCTTCCCAGCTTTGGCTGCAAGGCTTCAATTGTGATCTTGGTAGAAAAATTAGTTTTTCATGAGTGCGGCGGTTCTCATTTTCTCTGTGGAAGTAACCCGATCCATTGAGAGATTGTTCTTATGGGACCTGTGCACCACAACTTCAGGTTATAGGCTGAAAAGAGTAAACAAGGCTACCCCTCCTCCGGTTTTAATCTGGGTGAAAATTTGTCTTCCAGGAGTGTGACGGTTCTTGCTTTCTTTGTGGATACAACCATGTTCTCCAAGCCCAGTGATGGGCTATGGGACCTGCCTTCACTACTACAGGGTGAAAAGAGTGTTAACCATTGTGGTTGCTCTCAAACAGTAAATAATTTGTCTTTGCTCTGCTGCGCTTTGAGAGTTGAAGGGATAACTAGCCCCTCTAAGTTCAGGTGAGAGATGGAAGAATACCCAATGCCAGTCACTTCACTGCCATTAGATAAGAGGCCTGTGCCTTGCCAGTCAAGTAAGCCACTTAAAGCCTGAGTATAGCACAGACCTTGCTGCCCTGTCCCCACTCTTCCATGATGTGAACACAGCGCCGCCTGGTCTCCACACATAGACAGAGTATGGGTAGCACTGCCATCTTGGAACTGCTAGATGTGTGGCTTGTGGGGTCCCTCTATCTTTTTCTGAGCCACATTGAAGAGCTACTGTGTATCTTTACTAAAGCACATCTCTAGTGTACCAGGAGAACTCGCTAAAACAGAGACCTGGAAACATTAAAGGTGGATATAACACTGCTTGAGAAGCATTGTTCCTTCTGCTCATAAGGCCAACCTCCTTAAGTTCATTCAAACTAAATAAACATATACGCTGCTTGCAAAAACCCTACATCTACAGTTCACACTGCAGATTCAATCTGAAATACTTTGCATAGTGTATATTTACAACAATTTTGTTTTGATAAAAGTCATATAGTTTTACATTTTGGCTACGCATTATCACAAGTCTATGATAGTGGCTAACACTAAATGGGATTCATATTAATGGTGATATTTTGATGTTATACGATCACCACTGCATAGGTCACAATAGACCAATGTTTAGAGAGCAATATTTGCCAAAATATCCAAGAATCTTAATCATTCAACGTGATCATTATATTCATTAATATCACTAGATTCAATGTAACAAAACAGGCAGTGGATACCTGGACGTGAATATCCACCATGGCATGGTATTAAATTAGTCTCTACTCACTTGTGAAACAACCAGCATGTGTCCAGGTAGATATTATTCAGGTGGCTTAGATTTGTTATTACTAACTTATGTCTCTGGAAATAAAAATTTATTCAGACCTTTGTGATTTTATCAGCAGATCTCTAACTCCCAAAATCATACTCCTAGAAAGCTGCCTTGGTGAAGTCCCTTATAAAATACAATCCTCTTTGAAAACAGAGGACATGACCAATTACACCCAAAATCGTTGCTGCCATATTTAGGCAAATTGTCTGAAAAGGTAGTAGTGGCCCAATTACAGCCCATCAAACGCAGAAAGAGGGGCCCCACAATTCAAAGGGACAGAGCTCCGTACTATACTTGACAGTCTTAAATAACTCCCTTAGCAATCAAAAACATTCAATCAACTGGACATGCAAACATCAAATTATCTCACATTCTTTTCCTCAATCTTGAACGAGTTGAGTGCTTCACAGTAACTTGAATTTTGATATCTTCAAATTTAATAAAAACAATTTTATCTTTCAATGTATCAAAATTTGTTATAGAATTTCATGAATTAAAATTTTCATAAATATAAAAACAAGACGTCAACATGTACATAAAAACACTCAAATACAGCAATGTAAAGGAGAGAAAACATACAAGCCAATCACATCAGTCATTAAATTGAGTTAATTTGTAGGAATCACAAAACCAGATAGCAGATACCAATTTCTTTTCTAAAGTGATCAAATGTTCCTCAAATTTAACAAACTCGGTGTCGATGCGTTTCGGTGCATTGTAGAATATAAACCCACCTTCTTCAAGACAACAAGAATATTCCCCTCCTAAGAATATCGCTATCTAAAAAATCCGGTGAGGAGCACTCTGATTGTGAAAATTGCAAAGATATGCTCAACTTGAACAAATTGCCATATGCGGAAAGAAAACTATAAAAACCTTTCTGTTAATGGCTGTTTCATTGGCAATCTGAGTTTTTTTATTTTCTCAAATGCTATAAAAATGCTATCCAATCCCTTGGTTCATCTCAAAGGACCACCATTTGAACTTGCCACCATATGCCTCCAATATGGGTAGAATCAATATCCCTGAGGGTGCCATAGATTAATATAGAAGCTAAAAAGCTTTCTTTTTCAATATTTACTGGGCAGGGAGTTATACTGTCATACCATGTTCCAGTGCCTGACTACAGATAGACTCTCTGTTTCTCCAATGTCTCATAATGGGTGCTCACCATCTCAACCAGCATCAATTACAGTCCTTCACAAATGAAAAATCACTATTGAACTTTTTTCTGGCAGGTTTCAGAGCAGGACACAGCACTGCTTTTGTTGTGCCATTAGTACTGGATCATCTAGACAAATAGTTGACAGCGGCGGTGTCTGGTCCTACTTTTTTCAGTTATCACTGAGGCTTTCAACACCATTGATCATTTTATTCGGTCCCGCAGTCTGTTGTAGGCAGGTTGTACCAAGTCTGTCTTAAATTGGCTAAGGCTGTTCTTGTACGATACATGTCGGACGATCATTATGCTTCCTTTTGCATGTCAACCTCAAAAAGCTTAGCCTTGGTGTCCTGCAGGAATCTAAAAGACCCCTTTTCTTTTTCAACATATGCATGAGGCCCTTGGGCAAACCTTTGCACTCTGCTGGGGCAGGATTCTGTATGTATTCAGGTCACCTAGGTGATCTTTGGGTTGTGTAAAACCTCTGCAGATATGTTTAGAACATGTTTAAGCCTAACCCAGCAAAAACAGAGCTGTTTCTCATCACCATAGGAACATCTACTTAGAATGAGATGAATCAACCATAGACCAGGGGCTCTCCAGCAGCACCTGCCAAATCTAAGCAGAAGGTGGGTACATATTTGGTGTCATATTTGTCTCTTGATATCAAGGACTCAAAAGTTACTAACACCAGTTTCCTTCAATGAAAGATCTTAAAGATGGTACTTCTTTTTATTGGCCCACAATGCAGATAACCACGTTACATGCCCTTTTCCATTCATATTATATTTCATTAAATGCATTAAATCTGGCAGTCCCCATAAAAATTGCGTCACCTGCAACTTGTCTTGGATGCTAGCATTAGGCTTATCGGTGGCTTTTTCAGATGAGATCGTATATGCTAGTCCTTCTGGCGTTATATTAGCTCTACATTTGTAACAGGCCATTGCCGTGAAGGCTATAGCTATTGTCTACAAGACTGCTGATGCAAACATGGCCGATTTGTGGACCTTAAAGTTTAAGTAGCATGCCCCAGAAAATATACTTTGATAGAGCATTCTAAGTGGTTGCAACAAAACAATGGAACCTACTTCACTAAATTCTGCAGTCGGAGCAAAAACAGGTAAAGATCAGGAGATGACTTAATATGTTTATTTCTGCATCAGCAGTGTTCTACTTGTTATTTCTATGGAATTTTAGACAACCTCATGGATGTTATTTTTATCACATATAGGTACTTTGACCCTGTATTGTTCCAACATTGGCAAAAAGTGTACCATTTATGTGCTAAGGGAATACATTAAAAAATGCAGACCATCTGGTCACAAGGGGTCAAAGGACCCCACCCAATAAGCAAGTACAATGCATTTTGTGTTCTCAGGAAAGTTATTTTTTGGTGCACTCTATATAATCCATTTCCCTGGTAATATGGTAATGAATTCTGCCTTGATAATGTAGAGAGGACAAGTTTTGGTTGAATCTCAGTATTGGCAATTGAAATGGTATTGCATCTGGCAAATAAGAGAAGCAGATGATCTTACAGAGACTTCTAACCGCAGATTCCTTACCTTAAAATTATCCCTAGGCATCAGACTGGATCTAGAAACTTTACAAGCAGTATCTCTGTGCGTCGGTAGGTGGCATTGTTTGGTGCGGAGTCTGCTCCAGAAGTGACGTGAGGTGCCTATATAGGCATCACCCTAGTGTGTTGACATCAGTTCTTTGCTTTAGGTGCCAGTCACGCGGATCAGGAGAAAGCTAACTCTAGTCAGTTTTTGACTGAATCTTTTCGACATTTAGTAGAGATGATTTTTTCTAGAATGTGTAGGGATGCCCTCCAAGAAACCAGTGGGGTTTAAACCCTGTGGATCCTGTCACATACAGATTTCTGTGACAGACCTGCATCTGGTTTCCCAGATGTGCTACTTGGAGCTGGACCACTTCTCCAAGGCTTGAAGCTCTTTGTTGCGCGCTGCCGCTTGCTTCCACAACGCTCCTGGTCTCGGTCATGAGGAAGGTCCTGGTCCTTTTTGCGGAGTCTATCCAAGCATACGTCATGGCGCTCGATGTTGTGAGGTAAACCCCACAAAAGTCCAAGAAATCGAAGAAGCTGAAGCGCTCTTTAAATTCACCGCACCGGTACAAATATCCGTATGAAGCACGTGAACGATGTCACTCTAGGCTCCGCACCCACGTGGTTCCTGCCTCTGGGTCCGCTCCACACCTCCCCTAGTTTCCTGAAGGTGGATCACCTCCCCCCCCCCCTGCTTTGTGAGTTTTATGAGGCCATGCACTTAATGTTTGACCAGGTCGACCCATCTGGTGTGCTGTCAAGCTCTATGGGTTCAGCAGGTGTTCCCCACTGAGTCTCCGCCAGCGGGTCTGCCCTCGTTGCCAGTTGGGCTACCTCGTGTGGAGCCGAACCCCAATAATCTCCCGAACTGCAATATCAAATGAACCCCAGAATTTACCACAGGAGGTTCACCTTCACAAGCCTTCTCATTGATCTAGTAGGCAAGACATTACAATTCTCTGTAACACAGAAACTGCCTGAAGCTCAACTTGGAGAAAACAGACGTCTTCGTCCTGGGACCCTCTCCCTCTGCATGGGGCAACACCTGGTGGGCCCTCTGCATTCCCCCTACACCCACGAACCATGCCCAAAACCTCTGCATCATACTCTACTCCTCCCTCTCCATGACACAACAGGCCAACGCAGTCGACTCCAGCTGCTTCCACACCCTCCTCATCCTCCGAAAGACCTTCAAGTGGATCCCCCAGAATCATGGAAGGACGTCATCCACGCACTCATAACCAGCAGACTAGACTACTGAAACGCCCTCTATGCCGGGATCAACAAGTCTCTGCTCTGCAAGCTCCAGATCATACAGAACACCGCAGCCAGACTCGAACTCGGCATTCCTCGACACAAACGCACCTCCCAACACCTACGGAACCTACACTGGCTCCCCGTTGAGAAGAAAGTCACTTTCAAGATACTCACCCACACCTACAAATGCCTCCACAACACCGGACCCCAATACCTCAACAAAAGAATCTCCTTCCACATTCCCAAGAGAAACCTCTGATCCGCCGACCTCGCCGAAACCCCGTGCATCCATAGAGCCAGAACAGGTGGAAGAACCTTCTCCTACATCGCAGCCAAGACCTGAAATGGGCTCCCGCTCAATATCAGACACACCCCCTCTCTGAACATCTTCAGGAAGATGCTCAAGACCTGCCTTTTCGATTGATAGGGAGCGGTTCAACCAATCAATCAATCAGACAGAGTTCAGAAAGGAAATGAGAAGTCGCCCTCCAATCCCTCAAAACCAGGGGTTTTTATACACAATTTATGCAAATTTGTTTATAAAACAACAAACTCAGCATGGCATGATCATGGTTATGTTTCTTTGGCAAATCAAGAAGCATTTTGTAAAATTGAAAGGCTTTTAACACTAGCCCATTTCTTAAGATAAGAGAAATCTTCCACTTGCTTTCTCAGCAACTGCACTCCGGAGATGTACAACTTAATATCAACCATATCATAACAAAAGCTCATAGAATTGTGTTTTTCTACACCCCGAGCAACAGAAATCCTTCAAAATTATACTTTAGGTACATGATGAAAGTTTCATTCGCAATATGTTTTCTAACACTACAGTAAATTAACGTAATTTCTCCCTGTGTTCTGCGGGAACTGTAAGGAGAGCAGACTTGCAGATGTTAACTGATTGGGAAGGGGGGATGAGAAGGAGCAGGATGAACAAAACACAAAAAGCTGCAGCCCTCTTTACAAATGATTGCATCTCACACGTAAATGTGGCACAACTATACTACGTTATTAACCACATTTCTATGAGACAATCGTATAGTTATAAGCACAAAAAATCATTAATTTATCTGTCACGGTTATATGCATCATAAAATTACTAATTTGCATAAATAATTTGTCACCCAAAATTGCGCATCAGAAAAATCTTTAATTGGATCAGAACAGCTCTGATCACAACACCGGAGACTGTTTCAGCAAAGTTATTCCCAGCACCGCCGACGCCACATGGCAGCAAAGACCCCGTCATCATACCAGACTCCGATGCTGAGATGCACTGCCGTCACCTGATGCTGAATCATGTGCCAGTCGGAACCCAACTTTCTGATCGTAACCAGTGCCTCCTTTTTTGGCAGGCCTGAAGCGGAGTATGATTGGGGAGGATCTGAGGATTCTTATAGCTACAATCCCCTTGAAGAGGCCGATGACAACCTTTATGAGGAACTGGCGTACACCAATGGTCTAGACACCTCACCAGAAACTGATCTGGTCTCTCCTTGTAGTGTGGCTATGGAGAATGGGCCCTCCTTCTCTAAGGTAGTGAGGAGGGTGGCTGAGCTCTTTGACCTTCAGCAGCCCCCCGGTGGTAGTCAAGACGAATGTGTTAACAGAGGTGCTTCAGCTGGGTGTCACCCCCTCAGAACCTATTCTTCTTTTTTATGAATCCCTCACTGATGTCCTGGTGGGGTCCTGGATCAAGCTCTGCACAGGTGCATCTGTGCACAGTACAATTGCCTACCGCCAGTGCCCTGCTCCAGGAGACGCACCCAGCTTTCCTGACCCTAGACCCCACCCTGGAGAGCCTAGTTATCCTGGCGTCTTCCTCCAAACATAACCATGGTGCATTCCACCACACCACCACAACAGGGAATCCAAGAGCCAGGGCACCTTTGACAAGAGGAGGATCTTTTCTGCCCGCCTTGCGCAGTGAACACTGTGTGCCTTTTGGGCCGATACACCCTAAAGGTTTGGGATTCAGTTGCGCAAGTACTGCCCATGATGTCAAAGGAGGCCCGAACCATACGGTCACAGGCTATTGCATTTGGCAGTCATGCAGCAAAGTTCACCATTCACTGTGGATTGGATACAACCGACTCGCTTGGCAGAGCGATTGTATCAGCAATGGCACTCAGATGCCATGCTTGGTTGAGATCGAATGGCTTTTTGAGG
The DNA here is from genome assembly GCF_964204655.1 of Triturus cristatus. NCBI lineage: Eukaryota > Metazoa > Chordata > Amphibia > Caudata > Salamandridae > Triturus > Triturus cristatus. The sequence continues at coordinate 505,217,064 of NC_140583.1, read as the reverse complement.
GATGTCCAGGCTTATGAGAATGGCCTTCAATGCCACCCCTCTCTTCGGAAAGAAGGCAGATTCGGCACTGCTGCTCTTTAAGGACAGCCGAGCCACTGCCATGTCCTTGGGCCTCTCCATGGCCCCAAGCCAACCACATTCTGCCTTTTGCCCCCTTCGTGTCTACAGTAGGCGCTACCAAGCACATCCATTCCCTACACCAATCACCCAGAAGCCTTATATTACAAACAGCCAGAGTTCGACCCAGTCTGACACCCCCCGGCAGTCTCATCCTCCAAACTGCTTTAGTTTGCCCTTGTATTATCGTGGGCACCCAGTTGGTGGCAGGACTTGCCATCACCTGCCACACTGGCAGTCCATAACATTGTATAAGTGAGTTCTTCAGATCGTTCAGTGGGATTACTTCATCCCTTTTCTAGAAACCCCACCGCCCGTGCCGCTATCTTCAGACTAGCTATTGACCTCTCCCTGCTCTGTATAGCTGAAGGAGCCGAGAGGGTGCCTGCATCAAAAGAAGGTCATGGTTGCTATTCCCGCTACTTTCTGGTGCCCAATAAGGGCAGAGGCCTCTTCCCTATTTGACACCTGCATCCTCTGAATTTCTTTCTGAAAAAGGAGAAATTCAAGACGATTAGGCTCTGCCTGCTTACCTTTGACCCTGCAGACTGGTTTGTTACACTGGATTTGCAGAGCCCCTATTTCCATATTCTCATTCTGCCAGCCCACATATGTTACCTCTGGTTCACGGTGGGCCACGAGTATTATCAAGTCGCTGTGTTCCCCTTTGACCTTACCAGCTCCCCTCAGAGGTTGGTGGTTGTAGCACACCTGCAGGGATCAGGTGTTCCAGTCTTCCCCTAATTCAATGACTGGCCGCTGAAGGCAGGTTCCGCCTAGGCAGTTGTCTCCTACCACCAGACTATGGCTTATCTCCTGCATTCACTGGGGTTCACGATAAACATGCCAAAGTCACACCTGACTCCCACTCACAGGCTCCCTTTAATGGGAGCTGTTCTGGAGACAGTGCAGTTTCAGGCCTATATTCCCGAACGACGAGTCCAGGATATACTGTCTAGAGTTCTCAAGAATATCAAGAACGACCAGACCCAAGTTATTCTAGTGGCTCCAAACTGGGCACAGAGAATATGGTATCCTAAACTCCTGAGCTTGAGCATCTGTCCTCCTGTCAGGCAGCGTCTTTGAGAGTATCTTCTGTTGCAACAAAAGGACAGGGTACTGTGCTCGAACCTGTCCTCTCCACCTTCATACATGGAGATTGAGCAGCAACAGCTTAGGGTGTTTGAGCTCCCTCCTGAAGTGTGCGATGTTATTCTGGCAGCCAGGAGTTCCTCCACTAAAATTATGTATGCCTGCTGATGGCGCAGGTTTGTGGCCTAGTGTTCATCTAAGTTGGTGGACCCTCTGCAACTTTGTCCGAAGTTCTCTTGTTTGGTCTCTCCCTAGCCCTGCAAGGCTTTTCTTTGGGTATAGTCAGAGGTTATCTGTATGTAATTTCTGCCTTTCTACGGTTGACAGGCCAGCCTTCCTTGTTCAAGTCACCTTTTGTGACTAGAGACCAGATGTATAAGGCTTTTTTGCAGTCGCACACGGCCCAATTCGCAGAATCGGGCCTTTTGCATCTGTAAAAATGCTTTCTACAATGTACAAAAGGCAAATTGCGATTTGGTAACTTACGTCCCTTCCAAATACCAAATCAGAATGGTATTTAATAATGTTTTGCAACCAAATTCCGGTCGCAAAACAGCAATATTTTACCACCAGTTTAAGTAACACATTCACCAACGGTAAGGGGTCCCTTGGTGACACCTTCCCCTTTAAGAATGTTAAAATATTTTTTTTAAGAGCAGGCAGTAAGCAGGCAGTAGTCATACGGACTAGTGCCTGCTCTTAAAAATGAAATTGCAAAGTTTCATTTTTTCTTTTTAAACGCATCCTGTTTTCTTTTAAGGAAAACGGGCTGCATTCAAAAAGTAAAAAGATTGCTTTCTTAAAAAGCAATCACAAGCATGGTGGTCTGCTGACCTCATTGTACCACCATTTCTGTGATGGCTGTGTTACCTTGTGGGTCGGAAACTGCAACCTACCTCAATAATATGCATTAGGTAGGTCTATTTGCGACCTACTCGAAATTGCTAATGAAACTTAAGAGTTTCATACATTAGGAATAACGATTTCCGAATTGCGATCCAGAGAGAATATATTGATATCAAATTATGAATGTATTTTTGATTGCATGGAATCTGACAACATCCTTAATGATGCTTTGACAAGAACGATTATTATGCAATTGCTATTTTTTCCCCCCATAGAAACGTCGAGCAATGGATGTAAAGCAGATGAAGACCTTTGTTGCAGAGGAGCTAAAAGGGTTAAAGCAGGAGCACCGTCTACTTAGCTTACGTAAGAATCCATTGAATTAACAGTGATAAAACGAAAAATGTAACATTTGATGGGTAACTGCCCTCGTCCAAGAAATAAATCTGCATGATTTAAGTTGTGTTAGCTTTGATATACCAACAATTAAGCTCTAATTTGATAAATGCCACAACCTTTCAAGAAGTAATGTTCCTTCTCAAGACGTAATTTTTGTTTTGCAAGCACGCAGTATCTTTGCATTCTACCCTGATATTGGATAACTGAAATTGCGGCTGACACTGCTTCTGAAAAAGAATGGCATCAACAAGTGACATTTGAAACATCTCTCTGGGTTTTAAATTGGAGACCTCTCTCTGGGGTCTGTCGCTGGGCTCTATTAGTGATATGTTCTAGCAAAGGGCATGGTATCTGTTTGAGTACGCCTAGGGAATGGAACCAATATTTATTCAAATTGTTTAACTCTTCTCCCCCCCCCCCCCCCCCCCCCACCCGCTTAATAAGGGATAGCGAGATTTCCCTTGCTGTGAGGAAATGAGTTTGCTACAAAAAAAATAACCCTTGTGGCAATGCTTTTAATAGTTATTAGAATCAATTACAATAATACAATATTGTTGTGAAACCAACCTCATATAAATATTGTGTTTCTTGGATTTTAAACACATTTGATGGGGTGGTGTTCTCATTGTCATATGTGCTTTGTTGCTCACAGACATTTCCAGTTTACTCCCAGTTTGTAACACTTGGAGAACACATGCAGATGTGTTAAAAGTGGTTAAAAGTTAGTTTCACTGAGCCTTCCTCAGGACAATGTAGGCAATATCTTCTTGTAAGCACTTGAATTGTCATGGCTTACCTTTTGCCTGATTCCAGTATTCTTTATTAATGGCAGGCTGGACTATTGTGCCTCTTTCATTCCTTTTTGTTTCTTTATGAAATGCTATATCACTATTTAAGATACAGATGGCTGATGAAAATTTCTAACTGGCATGCTGGGCTTGATTATTCTTACAGCCATATGGAACTAAATCCCCAAATTTCTTATTTTGTATTATACATTTCTCTTAATGCGTCTGTCAGGGGACCCAGGGGTTTGGAGTTCTCCACGGTAACGTTGCCCCCGAATAAGAGTATGGGATGCTTGTAATTCTGTGGTATCTCTTCTTTTCTTTATTTAGCACAAAAACAAAGGTAAGGTGTTTTTAGGTTGGAAGAAGTCGTTTTCTGCTTTTCTCCGGGTTGGGACAGAAGTAATAGGAAGCCGCGGTTCTCCGTGGTCCTCCGGCGTCCGTGGGAAGCAAACACAATCACAACAAACCACTGGTCAGTGGAAGGACGGAACTATTACAATTAATTAAGGAAGGGACTGTGAGGGACCACCGAACAACGTCACCATGTGCACCCGACCTGCAGACTGAAAGTGGTGTTCACCCTCTAAGAGGTTTCCTTCCCCCCGTGTTTAGAGAAGCCCCGTATGCGATGACATACCTGCTCCAGCCACGCTCCTCCTGGAGAGTGGCGGGGCGAAGCGCGGTTCCATTGGCCTCCCGGTGTCTCTCTGTCCTCAGGAACCTTTGCTGGGATTCCCTGGCCTTCCATACTCCCAACGACTCGTCCGCTCCTCTTGCGTGCTCTCCTTGGTCCCACGGTCTCCCGCTGGCTGTCCGGCGCTGCTGTTTCCACAAGCGTCTTCTTCCGCTTTCTTTTCGGCGTCCTCCTCTGATTGGGTGGCAGAGGATGACTTCTCTCTGCCAAACTCCTCTTCCAGGACTCTCCACGATGTTTTAAAGGGTCCGTCTGCAGCCTGCTAATGGAGCATCAGTACTTCAGTTGCAGGGCATATCTGGGAAAACAAAGTCAGTGATTCCTGATCCCCACTGATCTCCCGACAGCATCTTTTATCTCCTGATTTTCTTTTGGGGGAAAATCAAAAGTATGCTTGCTTCTTTATCACTGAGCGTGCCTATTCCACTTTGAATGGACTGGATGGCTATTTCTTGAGTGTAGACACAATTGCCCCAATACTGATAAGTTAAAACACCCATTGTATGCTCCCCACTGTAAAATATATTAAGTTTCAAATTCTGCGTCCTCCTTCCACCCACATCATAAAAACAATCCAACACATTAGACTTTAAAAGTTTGTAATGGTCAATTAACATACACAAAATTGCTAATTACTAACTGTATCCGCAAATGAATCTGTATGAGTAGAGGATGCTTGCAATAACTCTCTACACAACCCCCCCACTCAGCCCAACAGTATCTTCTGTCCATCTTCCCACTGGACATCACCTACCTAAATAATCCATGAAAATGTGATATTGCTAGTAACCATACCTCTGTATACACTTACTTATCTCTTGTCCTGTGCCATATACATTATAACCAATTAAATGTCATTTCAGGGCTCTACGATAGGCTTTGTCTAGCATGAAACTCAATATAAATAAATAAATAAATGCAATTCTGAATACATTAGTATCATAATATACTATTTATTTAAATGTGATCACTATTATCCTTTTTAGATGTGCAGCAGAGAAATGTGTTTACTTGTGAAATTCGTTTTCAATAAGGGCAGCCTTCCACATTTGTGCTCTATGAATATCTTCCTAACTACCAGGCATGAACCAGGACCAATTTCTATTGAAAAAGTAAAAGTTTTATTTAAAAAAAATTGAATCGGAGATCAAAATAGGGAATATTGATCTCTGCTCCTTTAAATTTCTTAGCACCACAGTAGCAAACGTTATTCGTTTAATCGACGAATCTTATTCTGCTCTGATTAATGCTCACTCAATGGGAAAGATTCCTTTGTGCCTCACTAATTGTATTTTATTATACACTGAGGACATTTGCCTCCAGCTCAGAGTAGGATCTAACCTTCTCCCACTAATAATCTGGTTTAATGATTCTGGGCTGATTAGGACCTTGGTTAGTGGTCACGTTTCATGCCTGATAAAAGCAGGCTTTGGATCATTTCTGTGGATTTTAACAACCTACCTACTCAGTATTTCACACAGTCAGCTGGTTAGAAGGCTTTAATCTGCGGTATGAAAGTCCATCAGACCGACATAATGCACGTTACGGAACATCTTAACATTTTTCACACCTACACTCTTCCCAGAGACCTTTCTCACATTAAGGGACTCTGGACCCGATTTAGAGTTTAACAGACAGGTACTCTGTCACAATTGTGACAGATATTCCGTCCGCCTTATTATAAAGTCCATAAGATATAATGCACTTGTAAACACTTGTAATAAAGCAGATAGGATATTCGTATTGTTTGTAACGGAGTAACCCATCCACCAAACTATAAATTGGACCCTTTGGTTTTTTGAGAATCTGAGCACTCACTTAATTCAGTGCTGTCCTGTACCATGATCTGCTCAGTTTGTTCAGTGGTTTGGTAATTTGGACACCATTAATTGACTTTGGGTGAGCAAATAAAACTCTGCAACTACCTGTTTGAACTAATAGGAACTTTACAGCAACTGCATTTAAATAACTCTTTCAGTTTACCATCATATATCTTGCTTGACAGTATAATCTGTTTAGTTATTTGCTAACTTTAATTTATTTCAAGAAAAGGTATGCAATTACTGTAGTTTCTCCCTTTTCTAGGGTAAAGAGATATGATAGTGCACTCTGGTTTGGTCATTTTGCAATCTGAATGACTAGCAGGATGGAAATGCACATGTGGACTGGACAATGGCTGCTAAGGAATGTAACAAGGTAGTGTGTTGTCCTAAAGGTGCTAGTTGGTCAATAAAATGAACATCTATAAACCCCACAAACATTTTCCATTGTCCAAAAGTGTTTTACCTTCAGCCTTTTCCAGCTAAAAAGCTACCACTTCTCTGGAAAAGGAAGAGGCATGACTGCCTATTTGAAATTCATCTCTAATGCAGGAACCCAGGGAAAGATCACTAATCTCTTGTTGATGTACAATTTCTATCCAGCCATTGGCGTGGAATGCATATCACTGCTTGAGGCTCATAAACCTATCTTCTGGTAGGCAAACTTTATGTGCAATCTCTGCTGAGCTGCGTTCTTATGTTTGTACCCCAGTAATTACTAAAACGATGACTATCTCGTTAATGGCTTGAGTGGTGTCTCCTAAGCTGAAGGTAAAAATGAGAAACCATCACTAGGTCCAGGGGGGTCTGAAAACAGCTATTGGCCTATTACAATTTTTGGAAGACATGCTGTTGTTAAATGCAATGAGATGCTGAATTGCCATCAATCATACTTTCAACTGAGTTACGAAATAGAGTATGCCCTGGTTGTTGCTTGGGATTATATTCTCTTTCCGGCTAACTGTCTTCTCATTATACTAGAACCCTCAGCAATCTTTGACACTGTGAAGCAAACCCTTTGGTCTATCATTTCAAATCAGTGCGAGAAAGTGAGCAGAGCTTGAGGTGGTGCGATATATAAGACTAGAGCTTTTCATATCTTCCGTCCTTCCAGTTGTCTGTTGGGTATAACATGAGTCAGATGTATCTCTTCCTTTCCTTAATATTTCTATTGGACCTCTATTGGATTTGATGTGATGCCAGGGTCTGCATTTTCATTCCAACACTGATTTTTCCATGAAAGGTTTGAACTGGGTGGGTGAATCACTTGATAGCAGTGGGCTTAAGTTATAACATTTGCCACTCTTGGCCAGTCTGCACAATATTGACAAAAGAGTTCTAATGTGGCCATGTTCATGCTTGGAAAGGTTTGTTCAGCTTGACATAACAGGCTAAAATTACACGCCCTCATAAATACTTTTCCAAATTAAGTTCAACTGAATCAAAGCAACAAAGAGCTTGCTTCTCCTCTGTAATATATGTGTTGTTACTAGTAAGTATTATTGTCTTCTAAAGGATACTTCTAACCGCCATTGAATATCCTGCATTCACCACACTGGACATGTAGAATTATTTAGCTGTGCTCTTGCATGCCAGTAAGTGGCGTTGTGTGGCTTTACACTGACTCCATACTGCCCTGGAAGTGACGGAGTGGAGCTACATTTAAGCTCTGCCCCAGCATGCTGACATCAGCAGATGTCAGTCAAAGAGCCGCATAAAGTGTGCCTTTGGGGCATGGGCTCTGGACACAACTCTTAAATCGTGTGATAAATGCACCCGAACGTGATTTGAGACCAGGAGATGAAACGTTACATTGCCGCACACTAGCTGTTTTGGTCTTGGCACAGATCCTGCTCCAAGTTGCGAGCCTTGACCACATCCTGCCACACTGATTCCAAAGAGAAGCCATGACATTGTCAAGATGTTAGTGACGCTCAATTGTGGTCTCCTGCATTGAAACAGATTCCTCAGTTGGATCAGACATGCCTGAGTTTCCCAGGCCTTTGTCAGTCCTGCAGCAGATCATGGCCTTCAAAGAGGCCATGCTGCCAACTTTCAGTGCACTTCCAGCTCCCTCTGGCATGCCTATGGGCCCCACGGAACTGCAGGAGGCTGCTGTCGGGTTCCCTCTTGGCTGGTCCCTTTCAGGTGCTGTGTGTCCCCTGGGGACATGTTTCTGGCCCTGCATGGACTCCAGTAAAGATTTGCCAATCAATTCATGCCACACAAAATGACAGTGCCATTGCTATCAGCACCGGTGGATGATTTGGTGCAGACACCCTTCTCATATCCTGCATTGATGTCAGCTGAAGCTTAACCAATGTCGCATTATAAAATTATAAATGCGAAACAAGTTGTTATGCACCTTGAGTCTATCTCTGTGCCTTTAACACATCGTTCTTATCAGCAGAGGCTTGATTGTCTTTTTGGTTCTGACTGCATACAAGGATATTATTATTGATGATGGTGAGGGGAATGGCTTGGTCTCTACCTAATTACACTGAGTGTGCTCAAGACTTCCCCTGAGACAAAGCATGACTGCCCACACAGGCCACCAATGGAAGAAAGTACTTAATTTCCAGTGGTGGTTCATTGGTACTGAAACAAAAGATTTGACAGATATTAAACAGCCTGGGCAAGCAACATCTAAGCTCTTGGTCACATTTATTGATGTCCTTACAGATATTCTGATGGCTACCTGGTTGAAATCATGTTTTTGTCCGTCGATTAGCTGGCACGTGGCCAGGCGACGTGCTCCAACATTTATAACACCTTGGTAGAAATGAGAGGCTGGGAAGGGCCCACACCTGCATCTAAAGTAACTGTAAAACATAACAATTGGTGTGGTGTCCTTATGGTAAGAGCGTCTGGGGGAGGAGGGACGTGGCCAAAATGGCCAAGATGGGGGACGCACCTTGAAGGAGCTCTGACATAGACCCCAGTAATCCGCCAACATCCTACTGTGCATTGTAATACTGAGCCGCCTGAACTCCTCCCTGTGCCTTGCAAGTATCAGATTCAAAAAGAACAATTGATGGACAGAATGCAGAACAATGTCATCCCAGTACAGAGATCTGGGCCTAAATCCATTGTTTTTTTGCTCACCATGCCCCTTTTTTCTTTTCTTTTCAGTTTGGACCCAGCCATATGCAAATCAGTCTTGACCCTGCGCCCAATGGGAAAAGTGCAGCGCGAACTGCCAGGTCAGGTCCTCCCTGGACTGGAAACAAGCATCCTAGGACCAGTTTCGGGTTTTCAGCCCTCATCAGCCAGGATAGCTTGACTCCAGTGGCATGGAGACCACTGGACCCACATCTGGGCATACCCGTCCCACTCGGGGTAACAAATGCAAATAGAACAATTGATAGACAGAATGCAGAACAATGTCATACATTCACCCCAGTACAGAGATCTGGGCCTAAATCCATCGTTTTTTCGCTCACCATGCCAATCCTGGCTGATGAGGGATGAAACTCCGAAACCGGTCCTAGGATGCTTGTTTCCGGTCCAGGGAGGACCTGACTTGGCAGTTTGGGCTGGACTGTTCGCATGAGGCACAGGGTCAAGACTGATTTGCATATGGCCAGGTCTAAACTGGGGTGGCACAGTGAAAAAAAAAATGATGGATTTAACCCAGATCTGGGGGTGAATGTTTTGATTTGTTCTGCATTTCGTCCATCAATTGTGTGTCTTTTGCTTTCTCATTGCAAGTGTTAGAGGCATCGGTGCTGGACCCAGCTGCAGGCGCTTACCCCCCTATGGCAGACCCTGCAGCCATCCCACGCCGAACTGGGCCTACCTCATTGCCGGGACGGGACTCTGCCCGATTGGTGACACTACAGGTAGTAATCCCCGGTGACTGCAGGCAGGAACGTCAACGAGATCCGGTGGGGTACCGGGCCTGCTGAGAACGAGAGACCCGACTTGCTAGTCCTCCTTTTTGGGTTGACTGAAATCGACAGTAGCTGATAGTGAGAGTACCTGGTGGGCCTGCGAAGCTGGCAGCAGAAGGACCAAGCGGATCAAGAAGCTGAGAAATCGGGGGCGCATGATGGGCACAAGGCGACCCCCCCCCTCTCTATGTGACAGCAGAGGAGGGCCCGGTCCCAAATCGGTGGTAGTCTGGACTGGAGACGTGGCCTGCTGCCCCCTTGGAGGCTCCGGAGGCTGGAAGACGATGAGCAAGGTAGGGGGTGGGGCCGGGGAGTGCCGACATCAGCCCCATGCTACTGCGAGTCTGATGGGTGTCAGATGCTGCCGTGCTGCACCGGCGGCCCGCGTGAGAGCTGACAACTTAATTGAACAAAAAAAATAAAGAAACTCCTGCAGTCTAAGTCCGGTGCCCCCTTCCCCCTCCCTGCTACTGAGACACCGAGGTGCGGAGCCCCCGGTATATTAACTACTAGTCTGCCCGACAGGCCTTGTGGAGGGTGCTCTGTTCGGGCCCAGCACTGACTGAAGCTGCATGCCACTGGCTGTTGTGCTGAATATTCTCAGGGAGACCCTGGTGTCTACCCACACACATTAGGGCTAGAATCCTGGACACATAGTATAAATATTTTAAAGAGTAAAGTCATGGTTTTTAGCTATCAAGGATGTAAAATCAGAAAAAACTTGCATTGGTTCTTGGGAAAAGTGAAACTGTAAGTAGTTAAGTTTTATCCATATTTGGGAAAAATCTGTACAAACCGGTGCTCCGCTAGCAATCATATGGAACACTGTCAAGGCAAGGCAATTTCACAGGCCTTTGCAATTAATCGTTTGTACACACACTGCGGGAAAAGACACTTCACACATATTTTATCAGTCTAGAAAATAAAGATACCACCAGCACTGAGCTATGCTTGTGAACCAATAGACGCACAGGAGTGGGAAAAATTTGAGAAAGTGGAGGGGCAGATCTGACGCCAAATATGTAATTTGAATCGCGCTGCTTCTATTGCAGCAATTAGGCTTGAATTTGGCTTACTCTCCACTTATGTACTATCTATGGCTGCATGCTTAAGATGGAGCAATGCACTTTTAAATAGCTCCAAGAATTTGTTACGGGTAGCACTATACGGAGACATTTTTGTTAATATGAAAGAAAAGAGTGTTCTTTTAAAGAATTACCTAAAAGCCATAACAATGTTCGGCTTAGAAAAGGATAGTGCATCGGATCTTTGTAAACGGGCTTTGAAAATCAGAATTAAAAAAACAATCTATGGGGTTTCCCGTGAAAGAGACATTAAAATGTGCGCCGCAAATAGAAATAATGATTGTATTGTGGGGAGCAGTATTTGCAAAAAAAAACACAACCGTATGTTTTATGGAATCTTAAACATGGAGTACGCAGGGTCAATCTTTTAATCAGGCTGAATTTACTTCCTTTAAACAGGTGGACTAACGATCAAATATTTCCCTATATTGAGGCCATGCCTAACCCAAAACTTAGAAATATAATCTTGAAATTTAGAGTGGGCCTGAACCCATGCAACACTGATTGGAAGATAAAATCTGCTATGATGAATGAACAAGGTCTGTGCACATGTGGATTACAAGAAAAATGCAACGGCCCACATATTCTGTTGGTCTGCTTGTGGTTCTTAGAAGAACGGAAAACATTTTTGACACCCCTTTTTATTGTCTATGAAATTTTTAGTAGGGCTCAAGCGCTTAGCTTACTGGTAAATATGAGATTTTTAAATGTGACATGTGCAATGGGAAGATTTTTAATTGCTATACAGGAGGCGTTGAAGGAATTGATTATATAATTTAAAAGGGGCGGGCAGAAATGTGATGCTACCAATGTTTGGGAATACCCCTGGCCCTTGTTATTTATGGTGGATGTATAAATGTTTACCTAATGTATAAGTGATTTCTTCCCCCCGCTGATGATGAATTAGGTTCTCCCTATCGTCTGGTCGAGTTCCTTTTTTCGATTTTAGCAGGATTTTATTGTGTTTTATACTGTTTTATGGCTACAGGGTTTGTACAAATCAGATGTTAATTGTATGTATTGCAGCACTTTCTTTTTATGGCTATTTATGCCAAATAAAAATATAATAAACTATTCACTTCCTCTAAGAATTGTAACAGGAGCTTGGGAGGGCAACACTAGACAGGAAAGACTTTGTCATTTATGTAACTCCTGTATTCAAGACTTAAATCATGTCCTATTTGTCTGCCTCACATTACAACCAGTACGTCGTAGATACCTGAGGAATGTTTTTTTAAAGCATAATATCACCACAGCAGAAGAGGCCCGTAACTGTCTGCTGGCGCCCCTATCTGAACTTATGTGTTTGAAAATTTGTAGCTTTTTTAAAACAATTTTTAAATATATATTAGAGTAGTATTGAGTGATTCAATTTGTATGTTTCTGAGCACCTGCACTTTTTCAACTTTTCCCCTCTTCTGCTGTTAGCTAAGGAGTAAAGGATGCTGAATGTACGCATCCGAGCACGTGCACTTTTCCCACTCTTTCTGCTTCTAGTTTACGAGTACTGTATGCTGATTTACTATGTATGCATTTGCGCACTTGCACTTTACCAACCCTTTTTGCCGCTAGTTAGCAAGTACTGTATGCTGAAAATTGTTCTGCGAAGTTTAAATATTCTCACACTGCTATTACGCTGTTGGTTATCTTGTACTGTATAGTGAATTGACAAATTCCCTTATTTTACTCCATGGTTATGCTGCTTGTTATCTAGTACTGTATTGCACATTTTATTATATGGTTTTACTTTAGAAAGTTTTATAATAGCATTACATCATATTCTTCTTACAAGTCCGCAAGTATCCATCTATGATAATCTGATTTATTATGGCTCAATCCCCTTGGCGCTCGAAAGTTATAGAATGGGTCCCATTTAGAGGTTTTTCTGTGTTTTTAGATATGCTATGTTGAATTCAGTACTCCACTGTTTATCTGTATGGTGTGTAATGTTGATTTTTAGATGTTCTTTTATGTGGAACTCTTCGGAGTTCCAAATCATAATAAATAAACTGTAAACTGGACACATAGTACAAGGCAGGAAGAGGGGCTTCTAGGATACGCCCAGTCTGCGCCTGAGAGAGTGTTGAACACGCCTGCGGCTGCACCGAACAGTGCCATTGCCCCAGTATCTGTGGGGTACTGAGAGTTGATTGGGCCCCCCACTTTTGTTGCAACGCCATTTATGTGCCTGTAAGCCACATCCTTCTAGTAAGTAGGTGTGCAGGTTCAAAACTGTACACACGACTACTGGTAGAGGCATCTTGGGGAAAGATAAGATAGCTAAGCTCACATAATCCAACAAAATTGACAATTATACCCATTATACCCAGATTGTCGCTCCAATGGGGAACATGGGGGAGGCCCAGTCACTGGTCTGTATTTGATCCATCATCGTTCTTTAGCTCACTTCGCCACCCCAGTTTAGACCCAGCCATATGCAAATCAGTCATGACCCTGTCCCTCATGGGAACAGTCCAGCCTGAACTGCCAAGCCAGGTCTTCCCTGGACTTGAAACAAGCATCATGGGACCGGTTTCGGGGTAACACCCCTCATCAGCCAGGCTAGCTTGAATCCAGTGGCAAAGTGAGCAAGGGACCCATGTCTGGACAAACCCTGCCAACTTAGGACAAACAAAGCAAACCGGGTTGGATCCATCATCGTTCTTTAGCTCACTTTGCTACCCCAGTTCAGTGAATGTTAGACATTGTGCAGCATTCTGTCCGACAATTGTTCTTTTTGCATTTAAGAAGATCAAGAACAATCATGCTTAAGTAATCTTAGTCACCCCAGATTGGGCCAGGAGAGTTTGATATCTGTACCTACTGAGCATGATCTTCTGTTTTCTGATCAGGCTACCACTTAGGTAGGCAGCAGCAGGGGCAGGGTCCTCTATCCTAATCTACACAAGTTACACCTCCATGGGTGGAGTTTGAGCTAAGCCAATTAACTGCATTCAATTCACTGCCTAAATTGATGGATGTCATTCTTGGCTCTATCTTCCCTCCATGAAATCTTTTCATGCTGGGTGCTTGGACAAATTTGTAACCTGCTGTAGTGCCAAGGACACGGATCTATCGCAGGCAAAGCTGTTAAAGTTCTTGTAGTTTGTTTTGTCTTTAGCCCAACAAGGTCTTGCAGTGGTTACTGTAAATGGTTATTTGCCAATCCGCTACCTTTCCATGTTTGCCAGACCAACTGTCCATGTTTAAATCACCTAATGTAATGAGGTGTATTAAGGGTTTGACATGCATATTTTCTCCCAAACAGTTTCTGATGCCACAGCGGACCTTAACTTGGGCTTGAAATTCATTAAATGTGTGCTATTCAAGCTAATGTATTGCTACTCACTGCAAGCCTGAACTCAAAAACTATCTTCCTAATTACATCAGATTGTCACATGAATAAACTACAGGCACTTTCAGTGCAACTGCCCCACACCACCTTTTTCAGGACATATTAGTGCTGAGGAACCAGATGACCTTCTTACTGAAATTTGTCACTCTTTCCATGTTTGGCAATTAAGTCTACCAGCATGCTATGCTCCCACTCACCTCCAGAAAGAGGAGAGAATTCATCATTTACATTAATCGTATCAGAGACCATCAAGTATACAATCAGCTTTTTGTGTGTTTTTCTAGAGCAAAGAAACCGGGGGTTGTTCAGAAGAGGACCATGTCTAGTTGAACAGTTCTCTGCATTATGAGACATGCTAAGCACTTGCAAAGAAGCAGTCCCTGAAAGGTCTGAGAGCCCATTGCACCAGGTCTAATGCCACTACCACTGTGTTGGCACTGGGATTTTCTGGCCTTGATATCTGCTAAGCTGCGACATGGGTATAAGTGCATAGGTTCACAAAGCACTAAGTCCTTGACAGCCAGGCGTGATGGAAAGGACACTTTGCTTGCTTGGCTCTGCAATAGATTATGATCTGAGCACCACTCCACAAACCAACCATTTTTAAAGGTACTGCTTTGGCATCTAGTCGAAGGTGAGGAGTCTGTGGTTAGAAATATATATCAGAACCAGTTTATTACCTCCATTAGTACTCTTTCTGGTTGATTACTCTATCTGATCACAGATTTCTTTTCCCCATCTCCCTGTTCAGTGGTGTGGCCTCTTTGTAACATCTGAAAGGTCCCAATTTAGTACTCAAAACACTGTTACAAACAATTGTTCATGCTCTTCTTCTGAGGGCACAGAAAGGGAACAGACAAGCAACTGACATCAGTATGCAGTATGTAGTCATCACAGTGCCTCATGACTCCCATCTTCCGCCGCATGGGAGCACTGCTACAAAATTCTGTGGGTCCAGTTTGGTGCCAGAGAGACATTCTAAGGTAAGGAATCTGCGGCTAGATAAGAGTATCCACCAGAAAAAGCATTATCAAAGGTAAGCAACTAGTCCCTCTTTGCAATTGCTTACCAATGCAGTGCATTTGGGAGTATCACAGTGTCTGCTGCTATCTGGAAATATATCTGCATGACAAATAATGCTGACAAGAATACGTTTTTATGTCACTGGGATGATTTGCTTTTTTATAGTGCCTTTGCAAATAGCATGGCGGATGTTAACATTTTATTAAAGGTGCCATCATGAAATTAAACAAAATTACATTATTTGTACATGTACCTGGGACCCATTCAACTGAAACCAGAAAAAACAGCTTGATACATTTTTTGCACACAACTTCTGATTTATCAGAGAACTCTTGTTTATTATCCAGAATTAGCTCAGACTGGAGAATATTTGTTTATTAGATTGATGAGGAAGCTTTGTAAGATCAATAGTCATCTATTCTTTTCCACAGCCCTTTTCTACATTGTCATCACCCATCACCAGCACTTTCCTGCTTGCATCAAGATGTTTCCTCATGTTTTATAACCGCGTTTTTTGCTTTGGGGTTACAACGGGCTACAATTAGCACATTAACAGTACTGATTCCATCCATTCTATAGTACTAAAGTATTGCTTATGTATGATGTTTAGAAAATGGCAAATCCCAATATCTACGTTGCACCTTTGCTTATCAGACGTATAAGAACGCGTTTTTGTATTTGTAGATATTGGAGCCTGTGAATCTATCATGAAAAAGAAAACAAAGCAAGATTTCCAAGAGCTTCTTAGAACGGAACACTGTGAGTATATATAACTACCAGTTGGAAGTTCAAGGGAAGTTGATATGGCTATTTTATTTTCTTTGTTCCAATTTATCACCCAATGCAGGAACTCTCATTTAATTTCCTTTTATGTGACTAAAACTGTGCTTTGTGTGGAGCTCATATGGAGAAAGTGAAAGTTGATGAGGGTGAACATGTG
>NC_140583.1:504876617-505200809 GCF_964204655.1 Triturus cristatus | reverse complement strand
AAATTATCTCAAAATGTATAAAATGAATCATGATCTCTGTGAGACCATATGTAAGCACAGCCCCCAAAAGTTGACATATTTACTGCATTGATTTATAGCCCACCCTATGATTTTCTTTTCATCTTTAATAATTGCGCATCTGGGCTTTCCCATAATTGGACGATGCTGAGTTTTACCTTTACAAGTAGTTGTAAAAGTAGGATTCCAAGTTCGGATCACAGAAAATATTGATGTCATCTATGCCTCCAAACACAATGTGCAATTAAGGTTATGAGTGATTTAATCTCATTATTGCTTTAAACTGAATAGGGCATTAGCCTGATATTATTTGAGCTTTGGAGTAGTTCTTTCATATGTGCAACTAGAGGTATTGTTGGGAGGGAGAAGCCTGGTGGGGCCAGTGCCCTGCTTGAAAATGTCCTGGCTCCCAATATGTGCTCCCCCCCAGCAACAGCTGCAATCTGCAAACATAGATACTGCTCTCCCAGCCTGGAACAGCAGTGTTGTTCCTGTTTTACTGCCTCTTGCATTGTTGGAGAATTAGCTTTTTACAGGATGATTTCTGAAGTTATTCATATGCAATATATTTCTGTAGTAGGGAATCTCTGTGTATGGTCATAATCTTGTGAATAGTCCCGCCCATGTGCTTGGACCCCGGAGCACTTCAATAGATATAGTCTCTTAAGCTGTCTTCTTCTGCAGTCCTGCATAGACAGTTAAGAGATAATAAAAGACAATAATGCAGCCTGAAAACACTAGGCTACTCTGTCCATTACTTCATCCTGAAGTGAAAAGGATAGCCAGGTAACAGTTAAATTTAACGTTTTCACTAAGTTTCACACTTATAGAAACTTTCCTTCACAAAAATCCCTCTTTCATGATAGAGATGAAGGGTTGGACAGACAAGCCCCATAGGCTGCCATTATATGTCTGTAAATGGGTACCGTGCCTTTAAGAATCCTTCCAGAGACCCTAGGTATCCCATGATGCACAGCCAAAGGTCAGTTACTTTCAGTTCTTTTTTCCGGCTCCTGCTAGCAGGACCCTGGAGCATTGAGCTCTACCTTTATGGTATATCTTTCAATTGTTGAGCTTTAAAAAGTTAGTTTGAGTGCTTTACTCAACGTCTTTCGCCTTTCCCTTCCAAGTCCTTCTCCAGGAGGACCCTGTGTGACAGGGAGAAGATTCGTCTTCAAGGCCTGGAGCAGAGAAGACAACAGGCTGCAGGTGGGAAATCTGGGCAAGGTGAGAGCTTTTCCTCCTCCACAACCCATGTGTCGGCCTTTGGGGGGCTCCCAAGTCGAAAAAAGGCCTATAAACGACGCCGGTCCCGGTCGACGTCGAAGGCGACAACATCGACGTCGAGACCAGGTATGACGACAATATGCTCTGAGTCTAAGCGACATCGACGTCGAGGGGCAGGACGTCGAGACCTCGGCCGAGGTCGACGATGAGGACATCCCAGTCAACGTCGACACATCATCGCCGTCGATCTGGGTCTCAAAGACATCGACGCTTGCCGTCGAGGCGACACCGCCGCTCACCGTCGACGCGAAGGTCGGCTTTGAGGAGACAAAGATCGACATCGAAAAGAAGCTCGAAGTCAAGAAGAAACAAGTCTTCCTCTGTGATCAGCATCTCAACGTCGGCGAGTTCTAGATCACGTCGACTTCGGCGCTCGCCGTCAAGGAGCACATCCAGGGCTCCCTCTTCAAGGCCAGCATGCAAACGGAGGAGAGAAGTAGCCACCTCAGGCTCTGAGTATTCCAGGGCCAATTCTCCAACAAGGACACTGGAACCTGCTCAGCCAGTGTCTCCACGTCCTCGGCGACCCAGGACTCCTACTCCTCCGCCGAAAACGCCTACACCGCCTCCACCTAAAATGTCTCCTCCTCCTCCGCCTCCGCCTCCTCCCCCTCCGCCTACTCCTACGCCTCCGGCAGCTCCACCTGTGCCTGTGATCCCTGCAGAACCGAGAAGGCCAAGATCACGGTCCCGGCCAAGACATCGCCCTCGCAGAAGGCACCGTTTCTCTATGAGGTCTCGCCGGCGCCATCGCCACTAGAGATCGCGGTCTCGATGTACTAGGTACAAACTGGGGGGGTAGCTGTTCCTAAAAAAGATGGGAAGAGAGAAAAAAACAGAAAAGGGTAACTGAAATCACCGAATTGGAAGTCAATATGGGTGAGACAGAAGGGGGAATTACTCCTTGAGTATTTAGTGCCCTCACACACCCTTGCAGGTGTCATGCTTCATCATGGGGCATAGCTCCTCATGGGGGTGGCGCTGCAGTCCCTCATGGGCCCCGCAAGAGGGCTCTTTAGCGGAGATCTTTTGTGGAGCCGCCGCAGTTGTGCATGGGGGTGTGGGGGCCTAGACAAGTGAGGTGAGTGAATGTTAAAATGACTAAATGGAACCCTGAAACGAAGTTTTTATTCACGGGTCCAGATAGAAGGTTAAAAACGTTGTAAATCCTGGAGCTCCTCTTTGGAAAGATTGTAGAGGGCGTACGTGTAACTCACCGCTGCTCTCAGGATGGGTGCTGTGGTGTTAACGAGGTACATCTAGAATAGGGTCAACATGTTTCGCGCTCAGTGGTGGTCCATAAGGGATCCTATAGCGCTTCGTCAGGACCGATAAAGGAAATGAGGGTGTAGTGATGTCAAAAAGAGGTAAAGGGAAAGGACAGGCTTCAAGAAAAACCTGTAAACCTGTATTCCTATAGTACCTTAATTAAAGGCAAAATGCGTCCAAGCGCTGTAAGGCACTCGATGTACTAGGGACACGACGTCCTCTAGTGGAGGGAGATACTCGCCCACGTTGTCGGACTATCCACCTCCGAGAGTTTCACCGGTCGATGACATTACAACGTTTCAGGAGGTTCTGGTGCGGGGAGCAGCGAAACTGGGCATTGCGCTGTCTGTGCCCATGCCGACTACATCGGTGATCTTTGAAACACTACATTTTTTTCGGGCGGACCCTGTCCCAGATTCAGTCATTGTGGTGGCGGCGAAGAAGCAGCATGCTACGGCTCCTTCGTCTACAATCCCTCTGGACAAGGAAAGCCGAAAGCTGGACTCTGTGGGGAGGAAAGTCTGCAGCACTGCAGCCACATCAATGAAGGCGGCTAGTTCAACTGCCCTGCTGGGCCGTTACGACCGTTCCTTGTGGGAGTCTCTTCCCCAGTTCATGGACCTCCTACCTAGGGACAAACGTGAACCGTTCCTACGGTTCCAGGAGATACTCAACGAGGGGCTGATGGTCTCTAACCAGATCATCAGTGCGGCAGCGGATACCTCTCTCCTGGCAGCTCATGGGTATTGCCTTGGTGTTGCTGTCCGACGGCATTCCTGGTTGCGTCTCACCTCCCTAAAACCGGAGGCTCAGCAGCGCATCGCAAACCTCCCTTTCTCAGGTACCACCCTCTTTGAGGTTGAGACTCTCAAGGCCGTTGGCTTGGAAAAGCCTAAGGAGCAGTGTAGGAATTTCCGCCCTTTCCAACGGCGTTATTCCTCTCAAAGATTCCAGCGCGGGCAGGGCCGTCAGTCTGGACAACAACAACCGTTTCAATGGCAACCGTTTCTGAGACGCCAGCCGAAAGGAAGGGCTAACCAGCATCGACACCAGGGAGTAAGGCCCCAGCGGGTTCCAAGCCCTGAACGGTTACTTCCCTCTCTTATGTTGACCACTCCGGTGGGGGGAAGCATTCAAAATTGTCTAGCAGAGTGGAAAAAGATAACTCAGGACAATTGGGAGCTGAATATTGTTCACAATGGATACTGTCTATGTTTCACCAGCCCTCCTCCATCGATACCACCAGTTCGCTCACAGTACCGGTTGCGCGAACTTCAGGTAGAGGCCGATACCTTGTTAGGAAAAAGGGCGATAGAACTGGTTCCTCCGGCCCAGAGGGGACAACGTCTATATACCAGGTTCTTTCTCGTGCGCAAGAAAGACAAGAACAAGTTCAGACCCATTCTCGATTTGCGGCAAGCGAACAAATGGATCGGCAGAGAAAAGTTCTGCATGTTATCCTTGCACCAAATCTACCCTCAGTTGCATCAAGGAGACTGACTCTGCGCAATAGATCTGAAAGAGGCATATTTTCATGTGCCCATAGCAAGAAAACATCACAAGTTCCTACGGTTCCTGGTCGGCACCAATCACTATCAATATGCAGTGCTTCTCTTTGGCCTGAAGTCAGCACCCAGGACTTTCTCAAAATGCATGGCGGTAGTCGCAGCATACCTTCGGAAGAACAAGGTGTTTGTCTATCTGTACCTGGACGACTGGCTGATCAAGGCAGCCACGTTTCAGGAGGCACAACGACATTTCAATACGATGTCCGCTCTGCTGACTCGCTTGGGTCTACACATCAATCTGGCGAAATCTGTCCCGATTCCGGTACAGTGTCTGCAGTATCTGGGAGCCTCCATCAATACACGCAAGGCAAGCATGTGTCCTTCGGAGGAGAGACGCTTATCAATCCTTCGGAAGGCTCAGGCTCTTATGACCATTCCCTCACCGGAGGTGATGACGGTACCCTCTCTCCTGGGTTCCATGGCGTCTTGCATCTTCCTCACTCCACATGCATGCCTCCACATGCGGCCTCTACAGGAATGTCTGGAGGATCAGTGGGACCAGAGACGAGGGAACTGGGAGGACAGGATTCAGCTGTCGCAGCATGCCCTCCAGTCCATCAAGTGGGGGTGTTCGCCTCACAATCTTCTCCGAGGGGTTCCGTTTCACAAGGAGTTACCTGTTCGGACCATTGTGACAGATGCATCTCTCCACGGCTGGGGAGCGCATTTGGACCAGCTTCAGATACAGGGAACGTGGTCCCAGAAGGAGGCCACGTATCACATCAACTTCCTGGAACTCCAAGCGGTTCACCTGGCACTGAAAGCCCTCCAACCGTCCTCTTGCACCAGTTCCCTGCTTGTCCAGACGGACAACACAACAACGATGTGCTATCTCAACAAGCAGGGGGGATCGAGATCGCGCACATTGTCTCGGGAAGCGCAGTCGATCTGGAACTGACTGCTGGCCAGGGATCTGACCATAACGGCGACCCATCTGCCAGGTGTGCAGAATGCGCAGGCGGACACTCTAAGCAGACTCGTTCAGGAAAATCACAAATGGGTCTTAAAAGCTGAAGTAGTAAGAGAAATCTTCGGAAGATGGGGCACTCCAGACATCGATCTGTTTGCCACCGCAGAAAACAGCAAATGCTGAGACTTTGCCTCCGGGTTCTACCAACCAGGGACGCTGGGGAATGCACTGTGGATCAACTAGTCGAACAGCTTTCTCTACGCTTTTCCACCCATTCCCCTGAACCCGGCAGTGCTGATCAAGCTTCCCCACTCCCGGGCCAAGATGATCCTCATTGCTCCGGAGTGGCCTCGTCAGTGGTGGTTCACCGACCTATTACACCGGTCTCTCCTGCCGCCCCTTCGACTTCCGTGTCGGCCAGACCTTCTCACGAAGTTCGGAGGGCAGATAATGCATCCCAACCTCTCGTCGTTGAATTTGGCAGCATGGCTCCGGAGCTAGTGCAGTGTGGACATTTAAATCTCCCTCAGAACTGCATGGAGATACTAAAAGAAGCGAAAAGACCATCTACACGGACTTTCTATGCATATAATTGGAAGAGATTTTGCATCTGGTGTGCGTGCCTCTAAGGATGCAGATCCTACCTCCTGCAAAGAGGATGTCATTCTCCCTTACTTGCTGCATTTAGCGCAATCTGGCCTTAATTTTCATTCCATTAAGGTTCACCTAGCAGCATTAACTGTGTATAGAAAATGTCCTTCACAAACTTCCTTTTTTCCAAATCCCGGTCATCAAAGATTTTCTGGAAGGTTTGAAGAAGGTGTTTCCTCCCATTAGGTGTCTTTCACCCCCGTGGGAGCTTAATGTGGTGCTGTCTAGACTTATGAGGGAGCCTTTTGAGCCCATTCATAAGGCTTCTCTTCAGCATCTGTCCTGGAAGGCGGCTTTCCTTGTAGCCATAACATCAGCTCGCAGGGTGAGTGAAATTCAGGCTCTCTGTTGTCAAGAGCCTTACATTGTGTTTCAGTCTTCTAAGGTAGTCATGAGAACTCACCTTAAATTCCTTCCTAAAGTGGTGTCAGAATTTCATGTGAATCAAACGATTTCTTTGCCCATGTTTTTTCAGCATCCTTCCTCTCCTGCTGAGAGGTCCCTTCACTCTCTCAATGTGAGAAGGGTGTTGAAATTCTACTTAGACAAGTCTAAGGAGATCCGTAGATCGGATCAGTTGTTTGTTAACTATGGCTCTGTCAGGACTGGTCTTGCTACCTCCAAGCAATCCATATCTAGGTGGAGTGTGTCCTGTATTCAGTTGTGTTATCAGAAAGCCAACAAGACTCTGGGTAGTAGACCTAAGGCTCACTCTACCAGAGGTAAGGCTGCTACAGCGGCTTTACTATGTAACGTCCCTATTGCAGAAATCTGTAAGGCTGCCACTTGGAAGTCAGTCCATACCTTTGCCAAACACTACTGCCTGGACTCTGATGCCAGGGCAGATGCTCAGGTTGGGCAGGCTTTGCTAAGGATTCTATTTGCACAATAGTGGGTATGCTTGTTTCTTCCACCGCTGGGGTTATTTTTGGGGGATGGGCTTGCCATTCTATTCACATGATTATGACTATACACAGAGATCCCCTACTACAGAAGGAGTAGTTTCTTACCTGTAACTCCAGTTTTGTAGTAGGGGTATCTCTGTGATAGTCATAAGCAACCCGCCTTCCTCCCCGGTTGATGAAACAGTGATATCCTGAATGCACCAGGCCTTACTTTATACGCCTTCAAAAAGAACTGAAAGTAACCGGCCTTTGGCTGTGCATCATGGGATACCGAGGGTCTCTGGAAGGATTCTTAAAGGCACAGTACCCATTTACAGACTTATAATGGCAGCCTATGGGGCTTGTCTGTCCAACCCTTCATCTCTATCATGAAAGAGGGATTTTTGTGAAGGAAAGTTTCTATATGTGTGAAACTTAGTGAAAAAGTTAAATTGAACTGTTACCTGGCTATCCTTTTCACTTCAGGATGAAGTAATGGCCAGAGTTGCCTAGTGTTTTCAGGCTGCATTATTGTCTTTTATTATCTCTTAAGTGTCTATAAAGGACTGCAGAAGAAGACAGCTTAAGAGACTGTATCTATTGAAGTGCTCTGGGTCCACGCACATGGGCGGGACTATTCACATGATTATGACTATCACAGAGATACCCCTACTACAGAACTGGAGTTACAGGTAAGAAACTACTCCTTCTCATGTATAATGTGTAGTATGAAAAGAGTTTATCCTATGTAGCTGGGTAATTTCTGGGTGTGGCTGTGTTTAAAACAGGCTACAAATGATATCTGTGGCGTTCAGGCTGAACTCCGTGCGAATTTCTCACAGGGCCTCTAAGTAGATTCAGTTGCCCAAGTCTTACCTGCAGAATTGCGCTCCACCCTCAATTAGGCCGTTCACGATGGCCACGATACCGGTAAATTTATAATTTAGTGTGGGTATGGCACTATGGATATCTTATTGCAGGTGATAGGTACCAGCGAGGTGCTTAGCAAAATGCTTGGCTGCAAGCGATGGACCTCTCTGGGGACATCCAATAGTGCCTCCTGAACATGCTGTTCGATGACTCTCAACATTTTGGTGAAAAGGCAGACTCAGCCCTTGAGTGTTTTAAAGATAGTGGGGCCAAAACCTACTCTTTGAGCTTGTCTGCCCCTGTGTGGCAATTTCATCAGTGGTTTTGCCCCTTCCATGGCTTCGGTCGGGGATTTCAATACCACCGGCCATTCAACCTGCCCATGGCTAAGGCATCAGTGCCCACAGAGAGCATGGGCAGCTGGGGCAGTGTAAAACCCAGTCCTACACCCCTCCGCAGCCACAACACCTCTTTAGTGTGTCCTTTGAGACACACAGCCACCCTGTTGGAGGCAGGATCTGACATTTTTTCCAAGGTAGCAGGCGATCACTTCAACAAGTGGGCCTGCAAATCATCCAGAGGGTTACATCCTTCCATTTCTGTCCACCCTGTCACACTTTCCATCACCCTTGGAGCTCCTGATGAGTTTTACTTGTCCCTCTTACAGCAGGAAGTACTGGTACTTTTGGCCAAAAGGGCCATAGAGAGGGTACCAGCATCAGAGGTAAGCACTGGCTGCTACTCCTGTTACTTTCTGGTGTCGAAAAACGATGGAGGCCTTCCTCCAAAATCTAGACCTCTGCCCTCTCAATGCATTTCTGTGAAACGACAAATTCAAAATGCTGTCCTTGCCCAGGAGACTGATGGTAGCATTGTACCTGCTGGTCGCTTTATTCCCAATCCTCACCCTGCAGGCCCACAAGCTCTATCTTTTCGCACTGCAGAGAATGTACAATATCAGCTCTTTTGCGTGTTGAGTTCCCAAAACAGCTTACTCTTGGAGACACGTTCTGCATAAGTGGAGCTCGAGCTCCTGCTTGCCCCCCACTGCCTCTCCTGCTCAAGTTCTGAGAAAGATCAGGAATGACTGGGATCAAGTCATCCTAGTGGCACAAGATTAGGCATGGAGAGTGTGTTACCTGAAACTCCTGATTATTAGCATCTGTCCTATGATTTGGCTGCCGCTTCGAGAGGATCCTCTGTCGCAGCAGGGCAGGGTCCTGCACCCGGACCTATGCAATCTTCACCTCCATGTTTGGAGATTGAGCAGTGATAGTAGCCTGCTTTCAACATCCCTCCCAAGTTGTCGATGGCATCTTGGCAGCCAGATGCCCCTCTACAAAACCGATATACGTCTGTTGTTGGGACAAGTTTGTGGGTTGGTGCGGTACTTGGCAGATTGACCCACTGTTAAAACGAAGTATGCCACGTAGACAGGTCATGTAGTAAAGGATTATCTGTTTATTCTTTAAGTTACTTTTTCGAGCACAAACACTCTCAGCATTCTAATGACCTCACCACTGGCTGAGCGGCAAGGCAGAGAACAACATTGGGGAAGATGCATTATTAGCAAGTAGATTACAAGACACCGCCCCTCTTATAAAGACAATAGAAATTCCTATGGACGCAAGATGATAAAACACACAAACAACACGTCCAATAAATTCATCAGAATCACACGCCCTTCACCAACTAGGAAGGACACTAATATAAAAGTTTCAACCCTTACATAGTGGGTATCCCATAACCCACCTTGCCACACATTCAGGGCAACTACTCATAGGGTATCTCTCAACTCTTAAACAGTGGGTATCTCACACTACCTCCCCTCACACTCAAGGCACAACTCCCACAGGGAATCTTCCAACCCTTAAACAGTGGGTGTCTCACCCAAACTCACATTTAAGGCACAACTCTCACAGGGAATCTTTCGACCCTTAAACACTGGGTATCTCACCCCACCACGCCTCACACTCAAGGTACAACTCTCACAGGGTTTCTTCCAACCCTTAAACAGTGGGTATTTCACCTTCGTTGCCAGTGTTAAAACAAAGTATGCCACGTAGACAGGTCATGAAGAAAAAGATTATCTGTTTATTCTTCAAGTTACTTCTTCTTCAAGCACAAACACTCTTGTCATTCTAATGACCTCACCACTGGCTGACCAGCAAGGCAGAGAACAACAATGGGGAGGATGCATTATATTAGCAAGTAGATTATAACACCCTTTTCAAAACAAACTATCCTAAGTGTTGCTTTTTGTGTTATCCTTAACCCACGGTTAAAGGTTGTCAGCTCTTTCTTCTTTTTTTGTTGGTGCCGGATTAGCCTTCTCTATTTAAATCACCTATTGTGATGCATTTTTGGTAAAGGTTTGGAACCTGAAATTAGTTCTTACTTTCCGAATGTGTAATTTAATTGTACCATTGCATAGCTATCTTGAAGACCGTTTTTCTTAGGTAAGTGAGCTGCAAGCCCTCTCTGTTAACCCACCATAGAAGACATTCTTTCTGGACAAGTTAGTACTGAGGACGTGGGCCTCCTTTCTCCCTTACTCTCTTTCATATTGGACAGAGCATCACCCTTGTAGCTTTCATTGGTCCGCCTCATCCCTCTAAGAAGGAAGAAAAACTCAAGTTTTACATTGATCGTACGAAAGAACATTGTGGGGACAATCAGCAGTTTGTTGGAATAGTTTGAGCTCAGAGGGTAGATCTGTGCACACCTTACACTGGATCATGCTCTGCATCAAAATATGCTAAGCCTGGCAAAGAAGCAGCCCCCTGAGGGCTTGTGTGCTCATTCCACTAGTGCCAAAGCTTTTTCCATTGCCATGGCACGTGGTGTGCTTTTTCTGGATATTTGCTAGGCTGCTACATGGGCGCCCCTCCCCATGTTCACAAAGCACAACTACCTCAACAGTTTAGTCCAGAGAAACTGGCATTTCGTCCGCTCTGTCCTCCAGGACTTTTTGGTATGAGCCAGTTCACAAACCCACCACCTGGGGATAAAATGCTATGTAACCGCAACCTCCTCACTGACCCTCCCTCCTCCCCATTCTGTGAACTGGACTCTTTTTCCTTCTAAAAAGGACCCATGTCCAGAGATCTGTACATTGGTCATACTAATCTGTGGTTGGTCTCTACATCCTGGGACATGAACAACCTAGAAAGCAACTGACAGCGTGCATGGGTGGCACTTATATACATGTATGTCATTTCCAGAGGAGGACGATGTTGGCGTGGAGCCACTTGCCACCTGCTTGAAAATTTCCGGATCCAGTCTGATGCTTGGGCAATATTCAACAGTTAGAGTTCTTCGGTTACATAGGGTATCAGAAAGAGTGTTACCAAATGTAAGTAACTTATTCTTCTTGAAAGTGGCTCAGGAGGCTCTGTCTTGCTAATGGGGTCCTTAGTTTATATTAAGCTTCAAGTATGTTTTCCTGATAGTTATTTATATCATTCCAGTTTAGATGTAATGGTCCCATGATCTGATAGAGATAGGGCGCCCTGTTCCTCATCCTGGACTTTGGGTCACAGGCATTGGTCTAGCAGTATTATGTCAATCCTGCCATATGACGTATGGGCATGTGAGTAGTGGGGAAAGCCACATCTATTTGCTTGATTGTTTATCCAAATATCAGTTAACCCAATATCTATAAGCCAATTTCGACCCTTTTGTGATAAGCTGATGGTACCCCTGCCATCCGGCTCAATTTGTCTAGATGGGAGTCTAAAATTAAATTCCACCCCCCTCCAATATCAAAGGGTGGCAGGCTCGATCTATCAATGCTTGGATAGTAACGTTTAAGAAGCTCTCTTGTCCCTGGTTAGTGGCACAGACTGCTTCCAGGGAGACTGGGTGATTATTCAGGGATCCGTTTAACAAAAACCACTTTCTTCCCTTTGTCATCTTTATTAGATTGGAGTATAAATTGTACCCTCTTACTAAAGAGTATTGCTGTTCCCTTTAGTTTTGCATCTGTTAAGTATTGTTTGGGGAAGTACTTAGAATCTGTCCTTCAGTAAGAGATGAGTCTCCTCAATACAATGAATGTTTTAAAAGATACAACAGTGTAATGAAGGCATCCACGTAACAAAGGGAAAAAAAAGGAGGAGAGCGAGAAAGAGAGAAAGGGGTACAGGACCAAGTGGAAAAGACAAAATCGTAAATGAATCACATGTGGGCGACATTATGGCATCATCACTTAAGTGCATCACTCTCAGACCAAGATAACAGAGATATACCAGCAGAGCATACGGAGAAATAGTGCAACAGTGTTCCATCCAGTGGGCGGCTGGAGGAAAGGGAAAGCATTGTTCGCAGGGCACAGACACCCCTAGGGTTTCAGGCACACTGGGGACTGGGCCATCTGGGTTGTCTGGCATACTATCAAAGCCAGTAATGGGATCCATTATGGGCGGGTCCCTTCCAAACACAGGTGGGGGGAGCGCCTTTGTGTTTGAAGTAACTTAGTAATGGTTCCAAGATATCCCTCGGGCGGGATCTTGGTGACATTGGGTCCCAGTATGTGGGCGGTTGTTCTTCACAGTAGACCATGTTCTACAGCCAGGTGCCGGCCTGAAGTGCGGGCCATCTGCCCCAATGCATAGCTACTCGTCATTTGGCTAATAACAGGACCATAGCTGCGAAGTATCGAAGACCACGGGTGACATCTTTGACATATCCCAGGAGTGCTACTAGAGGGGTCTGTGGGAGGGGATGGCTTGTTATCTGGTAAAGGATGGAATACACGTTGGAACAATATCCCGCCATCCGCTGGCATTCCCAGGCATTCCCACGCATACAGCATGCCTCATCCACCAGGCCCATGTGTAGTTATTGCAGTGGGTGTGGTACAACTTATGCAAGAATTGATAAGACAAGATGCAACTGATAATTAGGTGACAGCGCTGAAGGCTGGCCGCAGCAGTATGTTCACTGCGCTTCTGTGATGGGAGATGTAATGTCAAGATCCCAGGCTAAGAGAACTTCCTGCACCTGTGCTTTATCCTGCATTGTCGCGTATATAGGGGTAAATAGTTTACTAGATGAGGCATTCGTGAGCAGGTGTTCAAGCGCATGAATGAATGTCACCTTTTTATCGCTTCTGTGCATTAAGAACAGTAAATGTTTTATTAGGACTGTTAAGCCTCGTATGTTGAATGACATTAATGTCATTGTTTTGTCTATCTGGAAATGTGGAGAAGGTCGAAAGGCTTTCTCTACTATGTGGCCAGCATAAGTTAGGAATTGTTTGTTGTGTGGACTGCTAATTCCTGACTGAATGTAATTTATCTTGTTGTATGTGACTGGTGTAAAACCTTGTGAACTTAATCTTAAACTCAACTGGCCCTTTACTGAGGAGGGACTTGCCTCCTGGGAAAACCTTCCCAACAAAATGTGCAAATGGAAACAATCCTCCTGATTCTCATTAAAGAAAGGATAAATGACTATGACTAACTCTTCTTCCGACATGCTAAGTTGTCTCCGTGTCATTTCCATCCCTGTTTGGAATTTCACGAATGGGCGGTGCGTGGCAAAAACAACCACTTTCCACATAACTCCCCCCTCTTCAGCTCGAGCCACTTTGTTGGCCTCACCCCAACAAAGCATCTTGATCTGCAAGACACCCTACTTGCAAAGTATAAGTCTGTTATTTCTTAAAGTGTCTTAACTGTGGCATTCTGTGGCACTTTGGAAGATGCCCCCTCAGGAGATTTGTTCTTTAGTTAGTGTGTCACTGCCTTCCCCTCTTTCTCACACTGACTGTTGCGTTCAGTTTGCAGTTGAGCTTTGATCTTTTCCTGGAAATTCTTTTCCATCTGCTTCTACTTCTGTGTAGCAGTAATTCGACTTCTTCTATCAAAGACATTTGGTAGTCAGTGATGAGTCTGAATAGATGGCCCATTGATGGATAATATTTTTGTATCGTAAAAATAGAAGCACTGGACAGAAGTCTCGTCTATTTTTGTATGCTGTTAGGAAGAGGTCTTGGAAGAGGAGCACAGTCTTCCCTTCAAATGTGAATGAACTATGCTGGGTATATCTGGCAGTAATTGAGCTAATGTAGATGATCTGGAACTTCAGTGAGTCCTGTAAAAGAGGATGCCCTGGGCGTCGGGCTTTTCTAGATGAGTTTTAAAGACTTTTACACATTGCCATCCAGGTTCATCCCCTCCACTCCATTAGGTACCCCCTAATCCTGTGATTGTTCCCAAAGGACTTCTTTTCAAGGTTGTCCATGTGTTTTTACAGAGAACGATTTGTATTTTATTTTATAACAAACTGAATAGCACTAGTGTTTAATCATGAAAGCTGCCATGCACAAAACTAACTTTAACACACAAAATTGAAAGAGAAAAATTGTTTATTAAAGGCAAGCTATGGTCAGACAATGCGCCAATTACATTCAAACACTCAACAGAACTCCCACCACAAGAAACATCAGACTACTACTACAGAAAAGCAGTTAAGGAACATAAATAAAAGTCACTTCCACCTACGTACACTAGAGTTCCTTTAAACATCGAGGATTGTGATATCACTGCCTGTGATAATCTTATGTGCCCAAACAACGCAAAAAATCTGCCAAACAGTCTGGATCTGGCCAACCTGAAATAGCTAGATTTAAAAGCAGGATACTTATAGATATCATCCAAGCTGAATGTGGACAAAGCCTGATGGGAGAATCTATAACAAAGAATACTACAAGCAAATAATATGCAAAACACATAAACCAAACCTTGAGTCAATGAAGGGAAATGATCAGTAGAAAATCTGGACTTATTAAAAACAGCCCCTGTGAATATCTTCTCACCTTTTTTGACTAAAATGTTATGTAATACAGAATTTGAGCAGATGTTCCTGATAAGCCTAAACTAGTGCCTCCTGGTTTATTCCTCCCTTTATTGTCCATTGATATCAGACTTCACACTCATAAAAGTGGGAGAGGCCACTTAGTTCACAATATGCTGACTCATCCATGGTTGGTGTCTTGCTACAAGAAACTCTTTCCAACATTAGTTAAATCCCTTACAAACATTTATAATGCATCTATTTCTAATAGAATTGTTTTTGTATGCATGACATAAGCAATAAACTGTGCTATCACGAAAAAGCCTACAGACTGTCCCAAGAATTTAGCTAACTATAGACCGATAGCCATGCTTCGCTGCCCCCGCAAATTAGTATTGCAGGAATTCTCAAAGGAATGATGTAGAACAACATAACTTACTGCACAACCACCAGTCAAGCTTCAGGCCTATGGGTGAGGCCAAAATTCACAGTAGACCATCCTTAACGGTATGGATGAACAGCAATAGGCTGCCCAGATTCTCTTTAATCTTTTTGCGGCCAACAACAAAGTGAACCATTAAATCATGTTGAAAAATCGAATGGAGTTGATTGGAGTCTCTGGATCACCTTACCTTGAAGCCATACATGACAATCCGTGCTAATTAGTTCAGTAAAGTCTGCTATTGAGAGGGGTGCAATACATCAGCACATACCTGTTTGGTACAGACAAGCATCCCTGTAGCTGCAAGGCTAGGCTCTGTCTGTGCCTTGTTATTAACTAGTGTCCTTGGTGGTTGGAGAAATATTCTCAAATATGCTTCTATGCCTGAGAGAGCTGAAGACTTATTTGTACTGTTTCTTGGGGATATTGTGAGAAAGTGTCTCCATGGTTCTTGATGTAATGTGACAAGAAACTCATGGGAATTCTTACCTATAACTGTCCCAAAAGGAAACCGCTAGACCTCAGCTGAAACAATACAGGTATTAGGAATATATGAACAAAAAGCTAACTATCATAATACATAAAACATGCTTTGTATATTCTTATACAATACCCAGTACAAAGGCAATAAAAACAAACCGCATTTGAAATAAGTAATTGAGAGTCTTAGGCCATAAATAAATGCTGAGCAGGTGCTTGATATTGCGTTCCGCTACGCAAACAGTGTGAAACATACATCTACACAGGGTCACAATGAGAGATTATCATGAACGTATACATGAGAAAACTGTGGTGAGTTAATGTAAGGAACGTGTTAGAGCTGGCTTTCCCATCGGGTTTATCCCCAGACTTTTTGCTTTTTGGCCTCCTGTTTTGGACCCTGTTTTTTTTTGGTTTTGTGACTCTGGGCACTTTACCACTGCTGATCAGTACTAAAGTGCATATGGTCTCCCTGTAAATTATGTTTATGGATTAGTGAGTCCACAATTGGCTTATTTGATTTACTGCTAAGTCCCTGGAAATCAAATACTGCTAGTGGGCCTGCAGCACTGATTGTGCCACCCACACAAGCAGCCTTACAAACAGTTCTCAGGCCTGCCATTGCAGTGTCTGTGTACAGTCTAGTACTGCCAGGTCGACTTGGCAAGTGTACCCACTTTCCAGGCCCTAACCTTCTATTTTCTTACCTGTGAGTCACCCCTAAGGTAGGCCCAAGGTACTCCTGTGGGCAGCGTGCATTGTATGTGAAAGGTAGGACATGCCCTGATGTGGGTGGCATGTCCGGATAGTGAAATACTACCAATTTTGTTTTTCACTATTGAAAGGCTATCTATCCCTTAGGTTAGAATGGGGAGTTTACTTATAACATCTTATAATTATAACCGCCCATAAGAACAAGATAGGAAAGTGGAGTTTGGTATGCTTGAACTCAGAATACAAAAATGCATCTTTTAGTAAAGATGATTTTTATATTGTGTGTTTGAAAATATAACTTTTAGAAAGTAGGTGTTTTCTTGCTTAGCCATCCAGTGTGCCTCTGCTAGGTTTGTGTATTCACTGTCTGGTTAGGGAGTGACAGGGGCTGGGGATGTTCATCTGTTCAGGCAGCCACTTGGGGGTGGGGGGGTTGAGGTGTGTCCTGCCTTTCCAGGGGGAGTCAGGGCTGGGCTGAATAGACCAGGGCTTCATTTAGAGTAGGGGGAGGAGATTCATTTCACACCTGAATGGGTCTGGTCTGCTTTGGACAATGCTGACTCCACCCCCCTGCCAGGAAGCTGTACCAGAGAGGACAGAACTGGTTTGGGCTGGGCAAAGAGCTTCTCTGCCACCATAGAACAAAGGATTTTGTACTATAAAAAGTGGGGCCCAGACCCCATACTTCTGGAATTCAAGAGGAACCTTTGCCAAGGAGAAGAGCTGGAGAAACTGAGTCTAAGTACTCCCCCTTTTCTGTGTGCAGTGGCTGTTTCTGCCAAGGAAAGGACAAGGACATTTCTGTGTGCTGTGTCCCCTTCTTGAGGAAGCTCTCCCAGGCCTTGAAGTAGAGCTTGCCTCCTGTTCTGAAGTCTCGGGGACACAACGACTTCACCCCTAGTGTCCCCTGAACGCCTTTGCTGGGAGTTCTGACCTGCCAAGAGGTGCCTGCCAGTGTTCTGGGCCTGTGGAGGTTGTTTCTGGGGCTGCGAACTGCAGAAGATTAAAGAACTTTGAAAATCGATGTATCACCTGGTTCCGACGCATCGCAGCGGGTCGAGAAGAAATTCTGACGAATTGCCGCAGCCGAAGAATCGATGCAGTGCCAGCCCATGGCTGAAGTGTCTGTCGTGGACAGGTCCTGAGCACCGACGCCCGAGATCACTGTACAGACTCTGGCGCAGGCCCTGCGGTGTAAGAACCAACGCATCAAGGGGACGCAGCTGGAATCGTCGCAGCACATCCCAGATTTTCACGCATTGCATCGTCCAAATCAAGAGTCGCATCTGCCATAGATCTGTCTTAATACCTCTTTAGTTCAGAGAAACCATTGCCATCCAGTTGTTTAGGGAGCTGTATGGTTTTACACACAACAGCTTGCTTCCAATCCCAACAGTGTCTGAGATTATATATATATATATATATATATATATATTATATATAATATATATCTTAGAATTTTTATATTTAAATCTGCCACAAGAATGTATGGATTTCTTAAGAGACGCAAGAAGACCCACAACACGGGCATGCTATGCAGCAAAGTGGAAACGTATCATTCGTTATTGTCCCGCAAAAAATATTGATCCACTAAATGCATCACCACAAAACATTCTATGCTTCCTGCTTCATTTACAAGTTGCACGGTTAGCTTTTACTTCTATAAAAATACATCTTACAGCCTTAGCCGCATATCTTCAAAATAGATAACAAACGTCTATATTCAGAATTCTTGAAATTAAAGCTTTTCTACAAGGCCTTAAAAGAGTTATTCCACCTAAAACTCACTCCACCTACACCAGTGTGGATTCTTAATATTGTGTTAACAAGGTTAATGGGTCCATCATTTTAACAATTGCATAAATGTCCACTACAGTTTTTATCGTGGAAACTTGAATTTCCCATTGCGATTACTTCACTCAGAAGAGTAAGAGAAATTCAAGCACTAACTTTAGAGGAACCATTTTTCCAAGTACATAAAGACAAAGTCGTTTTAAGAACTAATCATAAATTTCTACCTAAAGTAGTATCACAATTTCACATGGATCAATCCATTGAATTGCCTGTATTTTCCCCTCAACCAGATTCAATGTCAGAAAGAGCATTACATACATTAGATGTTAAAAGAGCATTAATGTAGTATATAGATAGAACACAATCCTTCCAGAAAACTTAACAATTATTTGTGGCATTCTCCAAACCACATAAAGGTAAAGCAATTTCCAAATGGGCTATTGCACGTTGGATAGTAAAATGTATCCAAACCTGCTATGCTAAAGCCAAAAGACATCTTCCTATCCCACCAAAAGTCCACTCTACACACAAAACAGGGGCTTCACTGGCATTTCTAGGGAATATTCCAATAGCTTCTACATGGACTATACCACATACATTTACAAAACATTCATGTGTAGGTGTTATGGCATGACAACAAGCAAATGTTGGTCAAGCAGTACTACGTACATTATTTCAAACAAATGCACCTGCCACAAGTTAGTCACCTCTTAAAAGAGGAACTGCCATTTAGTCTATGCTAAGCATGTGTATCTACAGCCACACATGCCATCCAACGATGAATGTTACTAACCCTGTTTGTGACATGTAGTACTGTAGATTCACATGTGCCCACCTTCCTGCCCGGTGACTTATGGTTCTTGCATTGATATACATTATACATCACATTATTACATGCTCATCTACATATCTACACTATCCTTTCACCCCATCCTCACCCGTCAAATGGAAAACAAACTAACATTGGAGTTGATGATCATGCGCAGTACAAGCAAGAGGAGGAGTCTCTCTACCTTGTGACTTGAAACAATTCTTCGAAGAAAAACAACTTGCACACTTCCGAGCACACCCAACACCAGATGGCGGAGTTATGCTAAGCATGTGAATGTACAACACTATATGTAACAAACAGATATGCTTACAGGGTAAGTAACATTTACCATATATCTAGTTATCTATCTATAAATAGATAGATAGATAGATAGACAGGTAGATAGATAGATAGATAGATAGATAGATAGATAGATAGATAGATAGATAGATAGATAGATAGATAGATAGATAGATAGATAGATAGATAGATAGAGTTAGGATTGTGTTTTCATAGGAAAAGCATTTTTTGGTTTGCTTATAACTTTGGCACTGTTTGACAAATCTTCACAAAATTCTTCCCCAAAAAAGCTCTTCCACCTCAGCTTCTTCCTGGAAACTTTTGGGGTGATGCTGAAGCGGGGGCTGAGCAAAAAGGAGGGTGGGGTCTCAAAACGTGTTTCCACCATTAATGTTTCCATAGGATTTTTAGACACAGTTGCAGCCCAAACAACTGAGCAGATTTCCACCTAATTTGGCAGAAAACAAGATATTAGTCCCAAAACAGTGATTTTTGTGATTTAGTGTAAAAACATTCATTGTTTTTTGAGCAATTAAGACTCAAAATCTTTGTATATTTCAGGGTGTCAAGAATCTGCGGGCTGAAAGATCTCATGGTGCAATTTGATTGGCTGCCACCGTATCAAAATGTCCCGAGTCCTAAAACAAAAAAAGAGTAAAAAACAGACTTACGGGGGCAGGATAGGAATACCCTGATTACCTAGGCCTGGGGTCAAAAACGTGTTTTTCTTTTGGTTTAGCCGCAAATATCGAGGACGAGCCCCAAGCACAAACAATGCTCCATCAGGACGGGAGCAATACAGGCTCCTGCAGCATGTAGGTAGCTGACGAGGACCCTGAAGTTCCCCCGCAGCCCCCAACTTGCTGTTTAGTGGGTGCCCTGGGTGGGCACCAGGATACCGACCTAAAAAATGCCTCGGGATGTGTTCCCTTACGCCAAAATAGGCTCAGGGAGGGGACCGTTCCACCATCTCCTCTTTAAGTTAAGTGCGGCCCAGGGGCATGGGGTCCCTGGGGCCAATTAAGGCTTGTAGAACAGGGCCGTGTGCCCCTCCCCCCTCTTTCTAAGGATTTTGGCCTCCGGGGATGGAGGTCCTTGGGGACTATTAAGGTTCAGGGAGTGAGACAGCGTTCCCCCCATTCACATATATGTTTTGGTGCTGAGGAATGGGTCCCGGTGCCACTGTTGGCTCGAGAGGGGGGGGGGGGCATGCGCCCTTCTCCACCTTAATATACATGTGTTCGAGGCATATGAGCAGTAGATCGTATGCTTTAGCATAGATCGCCATCTTGTGTTGGGTCCAAATGTTTGCACTTTGTTTTTGTTCGAAGAAGTCTTGTAGTCACGAGATAGATGACTCCTCCTTTCGGTGATAGTGCGCATGGGCATCAACTCCATCCCCAGATTGTTTTTTTCTGCCATCGGGTTCAGATGTGTATTGCTGCGCTCCGGTTCGGTACAGTTTTCGGTCTCCTTCGATGCGCAATCCACTACCCTCTACGGTATTGTTATCGATCGCGATCTCTCATTCGACATGCATCGGCTGACTTCGGAAAACTTTCCATTGGAATCCTTGAGGCAGACCGTTGAACCTACCCGTATCGACCACGTTAGCTGTCGATGGAACGGACTCCATTTAAACTATATCCCGGGTGTCGTGCTAAATTTCCACGCACCGACTTGCATGAAGTTTGCAACCTCTGCTTGTCCCCGGAACACGATGAAAGAAGCTGCGACGCATGTCTATCCTTCCGATCGAAAAAGACACTTTGTTTTCGTCGGGCTCAGCGCCACAAAATGCAGTACCACAGCGACTCCATTCTGGACCTTTTCGGAGAAGTTTCCATCCTCCAACCTGCAACTTCAGAGCCACAGGAAGATGAGCAGGTCTCCGTCTCCGAAGCCGGCTCAGACATGGAGGAAGAGGAAGACATCTTTGCGGGACAGCGTACCGTGAGTACAAATCCCCTTGTACCCAATCCACAAAAGACAAAGGTTCCAGTCCCTCCTTCACCTTCGGGTTCAGGTCGGCACCGACAACATGTTTCCGATGCCCCGCCTTCCGGACCGGTGCCGAAACAAAAAGAAAAGCCTTTTGGGCTCGGGCTAGCCCTGCTCCGACATTGAACCGACACATTCGGCTTCGAAACATAAAAGCGACCTAGCTTCGGTACCGAAGGTTTCACCTGCTACGCCGAAAGACTCGGAGCCGAACCACTCCAAGCCGAAACCATCCAAAAACAAGGACTCAGTGCCTAAATCCTCCAAAATCAAAAATTCAGAACCGAAAACTTCCAAAACCCAAGACTCGGACCCGAAATCCTCCAAAACGAAGGACTCTGATAAACCCAAACACACAGAGCCGAAAATACCAGCACCCAAGTGCTTGGAGCCAAAATCTTTGGTGCCAAAGTCTCCAAGGAAAGATGAAGACACTTCCCCCAAGGAACTTCCATCTAATGACCCAATTTTCGACCCAAAACAGAAGAAATTGGTCATAAATCCTAAAACAGGACATATTCAAGCAACTATTTGGAAAAAAACCGGAAAGCTGACTTGCCAGAAGACTACCATGACCCTCCTAAAAAGAAGAATATGGTCACTAACCCCTCTCCTCCTTACATTCCACCTCCTTCTCCTCCTCCTAATCCTAACCTCCTCATTACACCTATACATTCACCTACTAGGCCCATTACACCTGACCCACAGGATGAAGGGATCGGGGATGAGGAGGAGGACCCTGATGCTTGGGATGATTACCACACAGACCCAAATACAGACAATGACCCTGATTTGTACCCTTCTAGACCTTCCCCACCTGATGACAACATTGGTTACCTTGAACTCCTTAACAGGGCCGCTAATTACCATGGGGTAGAACTTCACAACGAACCCTTAGAGGAGGACTTTCTTTTTGAAACACTTTCCTCCTCCCAAAGAACAACTCATACATTGTCAATGTTAAAAGGTATGCTTAAACATACGGACGAGGTCTTTAAGGATACCGTGAGGGCTAGGATTATCACTCCTAGGATAGATAAATAATACAAATCAGCTCCTACAGATCCTATTTATATTAAACTACAACTACCTTTAGACTCTCTTGTAGTATCCAACGCACGCAAGAGAGCTAACTCCCAGGCCACAGGAGACACCCCACCTTCTGACAAAGAATCTAAGCTTATTGATGCCTCAGGCAAATGGATAGCTTCACAGGCTGCAAATAACTGGCGCATTGCTAATGCCCAAGCACTGCTAGCCCGTTATAACAGAGCTCACTATGATGAGCTGGAAAAACGAATCCAACACCTGCCTGACCAATACAAATCTAAAGCTAACAACCTTATACAAGAGGGTAAGCTCATTACTAACACCTCCATAAAATGTGCACTGGACGCAGCAGACCCAGCATCTTGTTCTATCAACATAAGTGAATTACTACGCAGGCACGCTTAGCTCAGGATCTCTGGTTTTAAGCCAGAGGTAATAACCTCCATCTTCAACCAGCCACTTGACTAAGAGCATCTTTTTGCCCCAGCTGTTGACACCATGCTGGAAAAGATGAAAAAAGACACAGAGGTCGCAAACTCAATGGGGTCTTTACAATTACCGGCCAGTAAAGGTTCCTTTCGCCGCTCCTTTTACAGGGGTGGTTCAAAAGCTGTCTCCACTGACCAGGCCACCTCCTCTTACAAGGGCAACAATCAATCCCCCTCACACAGAGGATATTCTAGAGGAAATTATAGAGGGAACCATAATAGAGGACGAGGAAGAGGTAATTCCACACGCTCTTCCCCCTCAAACAAACAATGACTTCCCTGCACTACCCCCTGATCATCCCACTCCTGTCGTCGCACATCTCTCCCAATTCCTCTTTGTCTGGAACTCAATCACCTCAGACCGATGGGTACTACAAATTATCCATCATGGTTACTGCCTCGAGCTTACAAAAACACCACCAAACATTCCTCCTAGAGCACATACAATGTCACCGGAACATCTCACTCTCTTAAAGCAAGAGGTTCTATCCATGTTACAAAAGCACGCTATAGAACATGTTTTGTTAATACATCAAGGGACGGTAGTGTACTCCCTGTATTTCTTAATTCCCAAAAAGGACGGCTCTCTTAGGCTTATATTAGACCTCTGACAGCTGAACCTCCACATACAGTCGGACCACTTCCACATGATCACACTCCAGCAGGTGCTCCTACTACTTCAGCAAGGCTACATCCTATCCACTCTAGACCTAAAGGATGCCTATTTCCATATTCCCATTCATCCTGCTCACAGAAAATATCTCAGGTTTATAGTGGACGGACAACATTATCAATTCAAAGTCCTTCCATTAGGAGTAACTACAGCACCCAGAGTCTTCGCCAAGGGCCTCGCAGTTGTCATCTAAGAAGACAACTCATTCATGTCTTCCTCTACCTAGACGACTGGCTAATAAATGCCAGATCACAACAAAGCTGCATACATCACACTCTAAAGACAGTCCAACTGCTTCACAAATTGGGGTTCACAGTAAACCTCGCCAAGTCTCACCTCCAACCATCCAACATGCAAGCGTATCTGGGTGCCACAATAAACATTTGCAAAGCTTTAACTTACCACAACCCAGTCAGGATTCGCAACGTCCAAGCTCTAGTTTCACTATTTCAGCCTCAACACTCACTACCAGCCAGAGTGTTCCTGCAACTAATCGGAATGATGGCTTCTTGCATTTTGATCGTTCCATACGCAAGACTTCAAATGCGTCCCCTACAGGAATGCTTAGCACATCAGTGGAACCAGGCTCAAGGTCAGTTATCAGATCTGGTGTTGATAGATGGCTGTACTCATCGCTCTCTGCAGTGGTGGAACCTAAAAAATCTTTCCAAGGGACAGCCATTTCTCGATCCGGTTACACAGATAGTGATAACAGCAGACGCATCCCTTACTGGTTGGGGAGCACATATGGGAAAACATATCATTCAGGGCATGTGGACTCTACAGCAAAAACAACTTCACATAAACCACTTGGAACTGCTAGTAATTTTCTAGCATTGAAAGCCTTTCAATTTCATCTAGTAGGCAAAGCTATCTTGGTCCGCACGGACAACATGACAGCTATGTACTACATACAAAAACAGGGGGGAACGCACTCCCTACAGTTAGCACAGAGCATCTGGAGATGGGCCATACCTCAAAACATATATCTCCTTGCAGAACATCTTCGAGGAATACACAACCAAGTTGCGGATCTGCTCAGTCGTCAACGACAGCAGATACACGAATGGGAACTTCACTCCCAAGTTCTCTTACCATTCTTCCAAATGTGGGGCTTCCCAGACATAGACCTGTTTGCCACCCACCAAAACGCAAAATGCCCAAACTTCGCGTCCAGACATCCAAACCCATTGTCCAAAGGCAAGGCACTATGGATGAATTGGTCAGGGATATTTGCTTATGCTTTTCCGCCTCTTCCACTCATTCAGTAGTGGTTCGGAAACTCAACCAACACTCCCTGACACTTATCCTAGTTGCTCCAACATGGGCCTGACAACACTGGTTCACCACCCTGTTGGAACTATCAGTAGTTCCCCACCAAAAACTACACCTCTCCTCCAAGTTCCTACCTCAGAACAATGGAGATATAAGACATCCAGATGCCAATCAGCTCAATCTTGCGATTTGGCACCTGAAATCCTAGAGTTTGGCTACCTTAACCGTCTGCCAGACTGTATGAACGTTATCAAAGTAGCTAGACGTCCTACCACAAGGTGGAAGAGATTTGCGGTTTATTGTAACAACAACCACAATAATCCACTAGTTGCTTCAATACAAAACATCATTTGTTATTTTTTGCACCTGCAACGTTCTAATTTAGCGTACACATCCATATGCTTCATCTCGCTGCAATAGCTTCATATCTGCAAAATAGACAGCACCTGTCTCTTTTTAGAGTGCCAGCTAGTAAGGCTTTTATGGAAGGACTCAAAAGACTTATTCCTCCCAGACTTCCACCTTCTCAGGTGTGGAACCATAACGTAGTCCTTACAAGCCTCAGGGGTCCACCATTCGAACTGTTGCACAAGTTCCTTATAGCCATCACTTCTCTAAGGAGAGTGGGTGAGCTTTAGGCATTAACCATAGAGGAACCATTTTTGCAAATACACCAAAGCAAAGTGGTCCTTAGGACTAACCCCAAATTCTTACCTAAAGTCATTTCTGCCTTTCATATCAACCAATCTGTTGAGTTGCCTGTCTTTTTTCCTCAACCAGATTCAGTGGCAGAACGTGCCCTTCACACATTAAATGTCAAAAGAGCACTGCTTTAATACATAGAAAGAACAAAGCCCTTTAGAAAAACTAAACAACTCTTTGTGGCTTTTGCTCCACTACATAAAGGCAATCCTATTTCAAAATCAGGCATTGTAAGGTGGATAGTTGAGTGCATTAAAATATGCTACCTCAAAGATAAACGCACACAAACAGTTACCCCTAGGGTGCCTACTACACGTAAATTAGGCGCTTCTATGGCCTTCTTAGGGAAAATACCCATAGATAACATCTGCAAAGCTGCAACATGGTCTACACCACACACATTCACAAAACACTATTGTGTGGATGTGTTAGCAAAACAACAGGCTAGTGTGGGCCAGGCAGTTTTACAAACACTATTTGAAACCACTGCAACAGCTACAGGTCAGCCCCCGCTTAAAAATAACTGCTTTATAGTCTATGCTAAAGCATATGATCTACAACTCATATGCCTCGAACGGAAAATGCTACTTACCAAGTATGCATCTGTTCTTGGTATATAGAGCTGTAGAGTCATATGTGCCCACCCGCCTCCCCGGGTACCTTTACCTGTTGCAGTGTTATCTTACTTAGATACAATCTACATGGACATCTCTTTTGTTACTTTACTAACTTCATCATCACCCTTTGTGGCAAAACATCTGGGGATGGAGTCGATGCCTCATGCGCACTATCACCGAAAGGAAGAGTCACCTTTCTCGTGACTACAAGACTTCTTCGAAGTAAAACAAAGTGCAAACATCCGGACCCAACACCAGATGGCGATCTAGGCTAAAGCGTATGACTCTACAGCTCTATATGCCAAGAACAGATGCATACTGGGTAAGTAGCATTTTCCTTTGGTCTCAGAGGAGCAGGTCCCTGGGGCCACTATTGGTTGGGGAGGGGGCCCACGCTGCACTTCCCCTTTACAAATATATTTTGGCCACCTGGGATGAGGTTCCATGGGCACTGTTTGCTCAAGAATGGGAGCTGTGCGCACTTCTCCTTAATTTAAAAAAAAAAAAGAAAAACGGCCCTGGGATGGGGTTCCTGGGGACTGAAGGGGCTGAAGGAGGGGGCCCTTTTTTAAAAAAAGCCTTCCAAGGATGGATCCTGAAGTAGATTTGGGGTGGGTGGGTGCTGCACCACCCCTAAGCTGTACATGGGTGAAGGCTGTGCACGGAGTGAGGTTGGCTGTTTGCAAGGGTAGCTCACTGGCCCTGGGGACAACCTCACTCCGTGCATGGTAATAAAATAGAAAAACTAGAAATTCACTGAGAAAAAACAAAAGTTAAAGTAACATTATAGTTAGGTAAAACTTTCAGTGACAACGTAACGGTTTAAATGTGTAAAGCCTCTCCTGAATTACTCTTGTGGGACCAGGATAATGAGTTACAAAAATGTGGGGTGCGTGTCCCACAGGAGTTTGGGAGTATGCGCTATGCATGGCCGTATGGTGTGGGCGGTGAGGGGGGTCACCCATGTGGTGTTGGATATGGTAATGAGATATTCCTTTACGTTAGAAAAAAAATCCTACAAGTTCACTGGTAAAACAAAGGGTAAGTTATGTTATAGTTGGGTATGGTAATATTATCCTACTGTACATTAACAAAAACCTCAGAAATTCACAGAAAAAAGGATAAAGTGACGTTATAGTTACATCAAAATACCGGTTAAAACAAAACATTTTAAACTAAAAAAAACACTGAAATTTCGAGGTCTAGTTTACTGATCTAACTAGAACTTGTGCCTCCACCATGCACTACTTATGATCTTACATATATCATCACTCATGACACCATTGAAAACATCATTGATGACATCTCAAATAGCATAATTCATATGAACACATATAAGAGCCATGAGATCAAATATTAGTTTGAAGGGATCTGGTATGCACATTAAAGAAGTATGGAGGATAGTGCCCAGCCTTGCGGCACTTGGCGGTAAAGTGGTTTGAAGTCAGCTGTAATGGGAATGGAACACCACAAACTTTATGGGGGTTTTGGTGGTGAGGTTTCTCCTGGCAAAAATATTTTCCCATGGGGAGAAAAAGAAGCAAATTGCGCATTTCCACTGCATGCTTCACTTACACACTGCAGGTATACGCTGTGTATGGCTGCACTGGGGAACTAGCATATGTTGTAGACATTCCCTGTACGATGCCTAGTTATTTGCAGCTGGCACAGCTTTTTAAGCATACTAATAGGAATGTGTCTGTATTCCCAAAAGGTCATACATATACATTTGTGCATTGCACTATCTCTATATAATTGTATGAATTTTACCCTAAGAATACTAGAGTTATTATTATGACTAACATTCTCCTTTTTTCTCCCTCAAGCTGTGCTTGAAGGTTTGGATATTCGAGAGAGCATCACTTTTATTGAAGAGCATATCAACAGGCAGGTAAGTGCATGTTACATACAGACCAGAGAAGAAGAGATTTCTAATTAATACTGTGGTTATTCTACGCCCCAGGTTACGATTAATGGAGTTGCCCCAGTAACGTATGACTCTGTAATCAGTGCTTGTCTTGACTGTTGTTCACAATTAGATGAGTTTCCAAAAGGATATGCGGCACTGGTGGGCATCAACTCTTTCACTTATGGGTAGGGCTGCATTGTATAAAGTAATAATGCTGTCTTCATTTCTTATGCCATTTTGGGTATTGGAGGCCTTTTTCTGTAGGATGAAAGTTGCAGAATAGAAACTGTGGAATAGTGGCTTTCAAGGATTGCTTTGAAAACATTGATCTCTGGGGTTCACAGTAGCATAAATGCTCTCCCTGATTTTACACAAGTATTACTGAACATTACACCTTGAAATAGTATGTAAGTAGGCTTTTTCATCACAGCAGGAGACATTTCTTGGGGTGGATAGGCACATTGTGGGAGCCTTTCGATACCCCGCAGTGCTGAATAGTGTGTTTTGGCCT
Organism: Triturus cristatus; assembly: GCF_964204655.1. Classification (NCBI taxonomy): domain Eukaryota; kingdom Metazoa; phylum Chordata; class Amphibia; order Caudata; family Salamandridae; genus Triturus; species Triturus cristatus. The sequence continues at coordinate 505,172,784 of NC_140583.1, read as the reverse complement.
ACATAACCACAATGATTAGGGCATGGCAATTAACCACAAAGAGTCTGGGCTGGGAGCAAAATCTGCCTCTCCCCACACTCCCACCCCCTGTGGTCGAGCAGTGTATTGAAGGAATTGGGTGATTACCTGGATTCAGGAGTAGAGACATTGTAGGAATCTCCACCCTGGGAAATATTTGGGCCTGGGGAGGACTGCAATCCTTTGAACTACTTTATACACAATATAGTTCGGCATCCATGGAGGTATTCCGATATCTGCAGGTAAGTCATGCCCTGTGTGTCCATGTCTCTGTCAATGTCCATATTAAGGATGGTACACCGCCTGAACATAGGATGCTGTCCAAAGCTATTCCTGAGTAGGTGTTTTCCCTGATCAATAAAACCTTAATGCATAAAAACAGATTGGTACTAAGCTGAGTGATGGATTTAGAGGAGGTAAAGGTCACTGATGAGGAGGAGGCCATGCAGTACATAGAGGACATGTCTACAAGGCCAAGTTTTAAATCAATACAGCTAAGGTGTACAGCGTAGGGTGTACGAAGATCAGAATGATACACCTGGTTCTCTGCCTCAAAGGATGTAAGTAAATCGGAGATTTCCTCCACACTATATGACTAAGCACCAGACTGAGGGAATTTTGGGATGGAATTGGTAGATGTCTAACCTCTTTGCTTCAAACTATGCAAATTGGTGGAACAAAGCGTATAGTATTTGAAATATGGAGGGATGACCGCAATCCGGATAAGTTAAGAAAATTAAATTGTGATATGTGGTTGATGGTTGCTTCTCAGGCTATTACAAGGCTATAGGGTAGTTTTGAAATAGTGTCTCTATATAGACTGGTGTATGTTAGCAGAGACGTTTTTGCATGAATTGACGGCTGCACTATGAATCACAAGAAAGTATGGGTCCCCGGGTGAGATAAAGGAAGATGGGTTGGTGAGTAGACCTGGGGAGGCATCATGCAGAGTGAAAGGCTGGATACCGCAAAGCAGAAAGCACAATGATAATATGTGAAAAATGAGTACAATGCATAATTGTAAGATAGGTTGGATATATTAGTAACTGCTGAACATATGTGTGCACCTATGTCTAGTCCTTGATCAATGCTTTATTGAGAAGTGTGCTTTTATTTTGTATTGCACTAGTTTTGGTTTTGAAATAAAATAAATAAAAAGTAAAAACCTCATCTGGGACTCAAAGAAGTGCACAATGAATTACATAAAAGATACCCATTATCTTTGCCAAATCTCGAGCAATGTGAATCAGCTGTAAATCATTCTCTCACATTTGGAGCAGCACCCTTAAGACCAGCAGAATCTGAGGCAATGCAAAAAGTAGACCATCTCATTTAGAAGGCATCAAGGAGGACCACATGGTGGGAAGTGCAGTGTACAGAACAGAGGACATTTCTAATTTAGAACCATGGCAGGAGGTCAAAGTAGGGAAACTCAATCTGGGAAAAGATAAAGTCTGTCGCATCGTGGTGGTGTTTCCATTCCTGATCCTCCAGGGTGAAGCAACTCAAAGCATCTCCCTTCACATGCAGAGTAACGGCCAGGTGAACTTCCACTAACAAAACTCTTAATTTCAGAACCCTCTGCAAAAAGCGCAAGGCTTCCCAGCAGGGAGTACAGAAATTTACTTTGTCCTGTTGAAGTATTGCTTGGCGGAAATGTTATGCACAACAGGCCTAAGATGGAAGGCAGAAATGTAGATGAAAGACCCTTAACGCTACTATACTGATGTGCATTCATTGTTTTGATGGAGACACCACTAAAGAGATTTCATCCATCACCTGGATTGTAGCACGGGATGAGGCTATTAAGCCTAACATGTAAAAACAAACCTGAAGAGCAGCAATGAGAAATGCAGTCTAACACATCGGTATCACATCTCGAATGTCCGAAATCGATGCAATGAAAGCCAAAGTAAGAATCTCAACAATGTGAGACTTCTGCTGGTTAATGGAGAAGCCCAGCCAATGAAGCAGTCAGAGCCTGATGGCCCGAAACCAGCATGGGGGAAACCTAATTTTACCAGACACTCATCCAAGTATGCAAATACTTGTACTTATGACCTCCTGAGGAAAATTGTCACCACAGCCAGCACCTAGGAGGAGACTTGTGGAGTGTGCATATAACCAAAAGGCAATGCCACAAAATTGTAATGATGATATTCCACCCTGGAGCAGAGGTAAAGAATGTGAGCGTGAAAGATCAGCCGATGGAAATGGGTGTCCTGAAGATCCAAGGAAAACATCCAATCCTAGGACTTCAAAGCCAAGAGAACAAAACTCAGGAAGGACCTAAATCTTGCCAAAGAAGTTCAAGAACCTCAGATCCAAAATGGGCCTGGGCCACCTTCCTTTTTAGGAACCAGTAAGTAGAAGAAGCAGGACTCCTTGCTGCTTTCCTCCAAACCTACCACTTCTAAGAACCGTTATTGCAGCAAGACCAGTCTTCAGCCTCCAAGACTGAGGTTTGGGCTGGGGTGCACTTCTAGCTTCATAACAGGCGATCCAAGGGAGTGTACAGGAAGGGAGGGCGTAACCCTTGCAGGCCAATTGAAGGAGCCTGAGCTTTATGGTGATGGACTCCCATTGGGCCAGAAAATGGGAGACTGTCCTACCCAGCTGGAACCCGATAGTAGAGGAAGGGCAAATCAGATCTGAGGATGGAGAACCAGCAAAAGGACTGCTGGTTCTGCTGAGGTTCCTTAAACCCACCTCTCTCTCAAAAGGAGTGGAAAACCTGCTGGGGGATCTGGACCTGCTGGCTGGGTTTATGCTGCCAGGGAGGCTAGCGCCTAGAAAAACAGCAAAAGTAATGGTACTTCTGGTGGAATTGTTTGGCCGGGAAGCCAGTCCCAGTGATTTAAGTATCCTTCCGGAGAAGAAACTGCTTCAACACCTGCACCTCAGCAACCACAACATATGAGCATATCCTGCAGAAAACACAACTTCTAGCGAAGCTGCTGGTATGTATTGTTGTGCATGTACCTGCTTTGCGTACCTCTGTTCTCCCATAAATTAGTGTTAGGCCACAGGTGAGTCAACGCTGTAGCTATTGGCTAAAGGGGTTGTAGATGGAGCCATATGCTGCAACACTACTTCTTCCCCCTTACGTACTTAAAATGGATCTTCTAATTACCTCCTCTCTCACAAAGCACAAGTGGGAGATATTCACAGTCCTGAAACCTGGCTCGGTCTAACTTCTAATCCTGATCTCAGTACCACAATCCATCAAAGTTTCAAGATTCTATTTTGAGATAGATCAGGCAAACGCATTGAGGGTGAGGCAGTAACTTTAAGGGATAACCTCAAGATAGATGCAATGAAATATTTCTCCCAAGCTTGACCGAAAATCATGATTTTAAGCTAGCATCTCTCTGCTTCTACTTTCCTCAGTTATCCTGCAATGTCATGCTCCGGGCTCTTGAAAACTGTTTTCAAGATACATGCCTAGTAGTGTGTGGTCTTGTCTCTCTTAGTCATTCCATTCAATCATCTTAGAAGACCATAACTGGCAGGGGCATAAATGCAATCATCAAGTCTGCCATATTCTGCTAGAAGAATTAGCAGAACTGGGCCCAGACCAGGTGATCAAGGAGCCAACTCACATCTTTGACCTTTATCTTACCGGATTCTCTTTTGGTTCTCTTCCCTCTCCTATCAGGGCGAAAGCAGTAACCTAACACATTCCTTCTGGCAGTACTGCAACATTGACATTATTATTGCATGCTGCATTTTTTAGCAAGCTATTTGCGCCTCCGCCTAATGTAGCCTACTCTGTGGTACATTGTGAATCTCTCTTTCAGTCTTTCAAGCGATCGAGTCACTAGCTGATATGGCTGTACTTCTTAAATCTAGACTGGGAAAAAGGAGCTAACACTGTAACAGGTGGTTGTCACCTGTACTTAAACAAGCATTTGCAATGCAACAGGTCTCGCATTTACACGAGTTTGAGCTATTGGCATTGTAAAAGACAAAGCCTTTTATTTATGTTTTGGTTTTTGAAACATAAATTAAACGCATTGACATTGTACAATGCCTATAGCTTAAACTCGCGTAAATGCGAGACCTACTGCATTGCAAATGCCTGTTGTATTTTGCGGCTTTCACACTGAGACAATATTGTAAATAGGGTCCCATAAGTATTTTTGAGCACACATTGTGGCCCCTGGCAGCTCTACGACACGAGCTCAGATGATACTGACACTACCGTCGCTCGGATTGTAGTCTGTAAACGGAGCGGTGGGAATAAAGCAAGTGTCAATTGCAAAACAAGGATTTGCAATGCAATAGGTCTCGCATTTATGCAAGTTTAAGCTATATTGTAAATGACGATTCCTTTTATTTATTTATTAAAAACCAAAACATAACTAAAAGGCAGTGTAATTTACAATGCCAATAGCTCAAACTCGCGCAAATGCGAGACCTATTGCCTGGTGGCCATCTCCTTGTCCCCTGATGTGCTGCGATGCAAGGTCACTGACCTATTGCATAGAGACGTTCATAACTTGTTACAATGACTTACTTTATCTAGCAAGAACTAGATGCTAGGGTGACCTTACTGGGAGCTCTAAGATCTGGATAACATGAGGGCTAGCTCTGCTGTCACAAGCTTTAAGTAGCAACGCTGATCGGAGGACCTGTCACTTTTTGGAAAGAAGGCCTAAAAACCGAGACACTTAAGTGTGGGTGAAGGGTGGGAGGGGGGCCCGGTGAGCTCATAAAGGAGGTGTCCAAATGGAGTGTGGCCCCTGCCTGGGCTCTCTTGAATTATAGGACCACACTGCCGACGGATCTTCTCTGTAAACAAAACAGCCAGGTGGCAATTAGGATAGCAATGTTATTTCTGTGGTCACTAAATGTGCAGTGCTGGAAAAAGGTGGCTCCTTGCCACATGTGTGTAAGACGATGGAGTAATCTTCCTCTATCCACGCCCATCCTGCCACCTCACTGGACGATGATAGAGGGACTGGCATGGATGGCCCCTTAAAGACGGCGGGGGCCTCGAGAGTGGTGGAGCTGCGAAAAGGAACGCCGCGAGGGCCCAGAGGAAGGACACCTATGGGTGCAGCCTGGGCCCTCTCTGAGGGCGGAACAGCGCTCGCCTGAGTGATGTCGGGCCTGTGTCCTGTGCTGGCAGGGTCGGTGGGGCACCAGCAGTTGTGGCGCTACCCGGGCCAGTGCTGCAGGGGCTCCCCGCAACTGCTGACCCCAAATCTCAGAGATGTGCGAGTTGCCTTGTATGATCACTATGACACTGCCAGGCCATCTTTGTGTGCAAGACTAATTCAGCATACTGTAGAACACATTTAGCACAGGAAAGACACTCCGGGGAGTGAAATGGCCAACGGTGCGGCTGTAGCATCAACACGGACTATGACTGCTGCCTACACTCTACATTGCAGCTACTGGGGATCCGGCGCAACGAAGAAAGGAAGGAGTGTATAGATCACTTGTTCTCCACAAACATCTGTATACAGACACATGCACACAAACAAACACATCTGCATACTGAAACACGCACACAAACACTTCTGGACACGGACAGACAGGCTAACGCAAACACATCAGTATACAGACACACGCACACAAACACATCTGTATACAGACACAGACATGCTCACTCGGATTAACAGACGTACACATGCGTACATCAACACGTTCACTCTGACACTTAAGCACATCTGTACCACTTCCAAACCAGCATCCACGCACAATGAAACACTGTTCCAGACATATTAGGCCAGTAACATGAGCAAAAAAAATAAATGTCCACAATAAGCCACCCTTGGCAGACCCGTTAACTTCCAACCCGCTATGGAAATGCGAAGCGGCAATGCGGGTAGAAGATTTTTACCTGGGGAGCTATTCTGGTACTGCGGCCCCTGCCGGGAACGATGGGCAGACGGGACTTATCCTCCTTTGAAGGTGCTTCACGGAGGGGTCGGGCATCGTTCCCAACTTTGAGCGCAGCTCCTCTTCCGGTTGTTGACGTCCTGCTGGGCGGGGTGCAAAGCTGACGGCACTTCCTCGCTGAGGCGTCCTTGGTTACCCAGCAACTGCACGGCTTCTCCAGTGACGCGGTCCTCCTCCTGGAACTCGGGCCAGAGCGGTGATCGGCAGACAACAGCTGTGCGCCGACAAGCGCACCGAGCCGTATAGATGATCCGTGGGGTCAATTAGGTGCAGGCAAAGCAGCCTCCGTGACAGACACCAGCTGGGCCCAGGTTAAAACATATATCGTCGCCGGGCCACTTAGTACAGCACTTAATATGGTGTAGAAAGTGCATGCGCCGCTGCCATGTTTACGTCAGGCAGAGATGCGCGACACACAAAAAAAAGTGCAAACAGTGCGGACGAAAACTGTAGTTGGTGGCCGCTGCTTCCGGACTACACGGAAGTCAGTTTGCCATCAACAGCCAGTCAAAACCAAGCTAACAAAAGCTATACAAACATTCAGCAAATGACAAGCGGCAGGAGAAACTACCGTCCGCTTGCCAACTTATAGAGATTACTTTAAGTCTTGCTGAGACAGCGCATGCAGTGCATGCGCTGCTAAGGTGAGACCTAAAAATAGAAACACTTCAGGTCAGGCAAAAAGAACGGCTTTGGGGAAAAACTATGACAAAAATAAGGAGGCAGGTTATATGATGGCTATAAGCTATCTCTGCACATAGCTAAGACTAATTTCATCACTTCTCAAGTACACTTTCTTACAATGTCAGAAGTCTAATTAAGATTGTTAAAAAACTTTGCCGGATGCCCTACCTTTGCAGCAGCTTTGTGACAATCTGCCATATGTTTTTCTCATAAAGGCATCAAGATTTATGATGAGGTAAAGGCACAATTGGATACAATTGATGAATTTCTGAACTCAACACAGTGACACCTTCAATCCTCTCCTTCACTGGTCATCACAGAACTCTCACTGACGAGTTTGTGGAAAGCTAACATGTTTTTGTTTATCCTGAAATTAATCTCACCAGAAGACACCTAGTAGTTTTTTATTCTCAAAGATCTTCTGCCTTTTATCGGGGGGTCTGTTTCAGGCCATTATTAATGCTTCACTATCAGCCGGCCTATACCCACAACAAGTCAAACATGCATTTGCAATGCAATAGGTCTTGCATTTATGAGAGTTTGAGCTATTGGCATTGTAAATAACAATGCCTTTAATTTATGTGTTGTTTTTAAAATGGATAAATAAAAGGCGTTTTCCTTTACAATGCCAATAGCTTAAACTCTCGCAAATGCGAGACCTATTGCATTGCAAATGCATGCTTTAACAATTAAAAAAAGCGTTCGGAGAGAGCGTGTCCTGCCAGGCAGGACAAAGCTATTTGAGAAAATAGTGGTAGAAGGCTGTAATTAAACCCTACCGAGCAACAACACTTCGCGGGGGTGTCGCCATGGGAGGTTACAAAATGAGACAAGGCGGTACTAAGGAGGGACTACTAAGCCTTTTGACCAATGAACGGCCACAGTTCACAATGAACAATGACACAAGCCAATGAAAAATGTGGGCAAAGAGTGGGCGGAGCTTCAAGTCCCTACCTCAGTACAGCATGCCTAGCAGAGCAGCGCATGCGCTACCTTGGTTTGACCGAAAAATTGATATTTTCAGCCCTTTTGGAAAAAGCCAGGCTAGGTGCATCAGAGTAGTGATGGAGAGGCACCTAACTAGCTGGTTGACTATCCACCTAGAAGAGGTTAATCATCTCGACAAGGGTCAGGCAGCCTGCTGGCTTGAGCTTGGAACCTGTGCTTGTGGCAGTTCTGGATCAATTATGTACCTGACACGATAAAGGGTAGGCTGAAGGGATTCTACTTTTAGATCTCTCTGCTGCCTTTGCCACAGTCACCCATGATGTCTCGTTGCACCATCTCAAAGTCATGTAATTGTCCGACAGGTCTTTCGCCTGGTTAACTTCTATCTTAGCAAAGAAAATACTGTCAGTTCCCTTATCAAGTCCTCCCAAGTCCCCTTCGTGTGGAGTTACCCAAGCATCTGCTTTGTCCCTGGTTCCATTTAAGGTTTACGTTACAACTCCTTTTCAATCTGATCAGGTCTGCTTTGCAACCCTCTTCTTTGCAAAGTATACCCAGCTGATTAATTTTTGAAGGAGCTTATCCACTTGTTTCCACCAACACTGTTTGTGAAGCCACAGTGGGACTTTAATGTGGTATTCACTTACTCAATGGGTACTCCCTTCAAACCTTTACACAGTTGCCCTCTTCGTCTTCGAACCAGCAAGATAGTATTCCTCATCGCCATAACATCGGCCAGGCTAATGAGTGAACTCCGGGCATTGTCTGTAGTACTACCACACACAAAATAATCAATGGGGAGGGAAGGAGAAGCTGTGGTCCATTCGGCTTCCATTCATAGATGCAAAGAATCAATAGGGAGTGGACCACTTGTCCTGTGTCGCCAGGGTCTATTTGCTCTTGGTTCCGTCATAAAAGAACCCTCACAACTGTACACAGGCGCGAAGGCGGTATTTACTGGGTCACCGCTAATGTGTACTAGTACAGCATCATCATAGGGTCTTTTTTAGTATGTATGCTGTCCTTCGCCAGGAGGAAGACCAACTGGTAAAACAGTAGCGTCCAGACATGAATATGAGGGAGGGAAGGTGTGAGAAGTGCTCTTGATAAAGTGAGATAAAATTCTCTTAATCACTTTTTCTAATGGAACTTTATTGAGAGAATGTTGAAAAAGAGAAAAATAAAAAAAGTTGAAGTAAGGATATAGACCGAGTTACTGGTCTGCCGTACTTTCAGGTGTCAAGGATCAGGGTCAACATGTTTCAGCCTTCTGTAAAAGTCTAAAGGCTTTCGTCAGGACCAATCAGAAGGAAAGCGCGTTGTGGCTCCTTAAGTAGTGAATATTATTCACTGATTACAAGTAAAAGGGTCAGATCCATGGTATCTGTACCTGATAGAAAAAAGGAAAGCAACAGCATTGGGTATTGCTAGGGACACAAAATAGAAATCGTATTGTGTCACAATAGTTTACTGGAGTGCTACTGTCCTGTTTGGAAAGGTGAGGTTAGTGGCTTGGTGGACCACTGAGAGAATTCGGGCAAGTGGCGAGAAGGGCGGCTATTCAGAAGTGTAAACAGGGCAAATTAAGTAAGTTAAAAATAACATCTTTTAGTTGTAGTTGTGCGTATAGTCGGGCGTGTTAGTTGCCTGTAGAAGGTGCAGCTATTAGAGTGCTTTATATTGTGCTCGTATGGACTTCAAGTATGTTTATAAAACAAGCGAGTTAAGCTGTGCGTAACGCGGTGCAGAAAGAAAATAAATGTTAGAGTCCGCGAATACGTTTAGCAGGCGGTGCCCCTCGTGTCTATACGAGTGTAACGGTCAAGTACTGTATAGAGTGTAAAAGACAAAATACACAAACAGCCTAACCCACAATTTATCAATAATCTCAATGTTACCTCATACGGGTGCAAATTGCACTTCTTGGTGGTACCCGAGAGGCATTCACGGAACTATCTTCTAAGATAATAGGAAAGAACGTGAAGGAGAGGGTTAGATGCGTCTTACTTCTTTGTAGCGCGTTCAGGCATTCGTGGCGGCCATCAGTGCTTACCGATTCCGTGAACTCATGGACTTGTTCTGCCTCTGTTCGCGGTATCCCCGGTGACGCGGGACCGCTCAAAGTTCCGGTTTACATAGAGAAAAAGCATGGAGATGGGAAAAAGACTAATAGGTATAATTCCCGTAAGTCAATCGACATTAAAACAAATACAGAGATAGAATAGAGGCTCAAGTCATCTCGTAATTAGTTCAAATAGTAGATGTAATTAAACTATGAATCTCAGTTCGTGTTTTTACTGGTGAGTGTAGAGAGAGCATTCATTTGGCTAATGTAGTAATCTTATAATGCCAGAACTCAGTCAATGATGATAATGATCAGATCATGAAATTTACATCATGCCAGTGTGTACCACGGGATATTTTCGTTCATGCCCCGTTTGTCTGTGCCCAAGCGATTGATCCAACGTTGTTCCTTTTCAAAAAGAACACGTTCGGCATTGTTACTTACATTTCTTAAACTTTCCAAAACCACCCATTTTAGCTCGTTGGTAGTATGATTACTTTCTATATAATGTCTGCTCATTTTGGTGGTCAGTCTTTTACAATTGACATTGCTTTTATGTTCAGTGATCCTTAATTTGACTTTACGGCATGTCATGCCGATGTACCTCAGGTCGCAGGGGCATGTAATCATATATATTACATGCGTGGTGTTACAATTTGTATGATGACGTAGCGTCCAGGTAAGATTAGGGAGAAGTTGGATGGTTTTAGTGATTCTAGTTAAATCACACACTGAGCATGTGCCGCAGGGATAATGTCCTGTGATAGGTTCTAAGTTCCATGCCGCAGTGATCGTCTCTCTTGCTATGTTCGGGGTCGGTCTCGTGTGGACTAGAAAGTCTTTGATGTTTCTTGTTCTTTTGTTCGCAAAACGGGGTTTTGGCCATTGTAAAGTATCTGAGGTAAGAATCCTCCAATTTCGGTTGACAATTTTTTTCACTGTATTCGTTATGGTGTTATAAGTAGTAACACATGTCAGAAGATCTTTAGGTTCATCCCGTGTGATTGTTTGAAGGAGGTTTTCCCTTGGCTGGTTGCGAGCCCTTTTCCGACACTTGTTGATTATCCTTTGTGGGTAGTCTCTTCTTGCAAGTCTGTCACCTAGTTCTTTTGCTTGCATCTTGTAATCCTTGAGATTACTGCAATTTCTCTTGAGTCTGAGAAATTGACTGTAGGGTAAATTGTCTCGGAGGGGACGAGGATGGAAGCTTTGATAAGAAAGTAAGCGGTTTTTTGCTGTAGGTTTGTAGTACGTTTTGGTGTGTAAGCTGTTATTCTCAGAGTAAATAGTGACGTCCAGGAAGTCAAGTTGTTTCTTGTTTGACGTGTGGGTGAATTTTAGGCAATCATCTCTGGAGTTGATCCAATCCAGAAAATTGAGTAGGATTTCTTCGGTATCTTCCCAGATCAAGATGATGTCATCTATGTAGCGTTTCCAAAATCTTACCTGTGTTAGGTAGGGGTTGATGGGGTTCTGTATGTATTGTTCTTCAAAGTTGCTCACATACAGTCCCGCCACGCTAGGAGCAAATGTGCTTCCCATGGAAGTACCGTGGCGTTGTTTAAAGAGGGTGCCATTATACTCAAAATAGTTTTCTGTAAGGGCTAACCTGCAACATTCTAATACGAAGTGCCTTGGTGTAGTGTGATTCCAAATTCCCGAGAACAGTATGTTCTCCAGAGTGTCAAGTGTCTTCTGTTGTGGGAGGCTGGTGTAAAGACTCTCCACATCCAGTCCTACTAAATACATGGTGTTCTCATTGTAGGTTTGATTGTCTAGTAGAATCAGAAGGTCCCGAGTGTCTTTCAAATACGTAGGTGTGTTTTGCACTAGAGGTTTGAGAAACTGGTCAGCAAATTGTGACAAGGGTTCTAATACTGAACCGATTCCTGAGACGATGGGTCGTCCTGGTGGTGGTACTCGGTTTTTGTGAGTCTTGGGTAGAGAATAAAAATACGGAGTCTTGGGTGACTTTGTTCTAAGAAAGTCTGCCTCATGTTTGGATATCCATTGGTTTGTTTGTGCTTCTTCAACCATTAGATTTATTGTTCTCTGTAACTTCTTGGTTGGATCACTGGCAATTCTCTCGTAAAATTTATCATCTGAAAGGAGGTCCAGACATTGTTTGTTGTATCCTTGTTTGTCAAGGAGGACGATGCCGCCTCCTTTGTCAGCTGGTTTGACAATTATATTCTCATTTTTGCTTAATTCTTCCATTGCTTGTTTCTCCCGTCTTGTGATATTGACATAGGGTTTGTTGGACGATGGTTTGATGTTGTCCACTTCCTTCAGAATCGCTTGTTCGAAGGCTAGTACTTCAATTGGGACCATGTGGTTTGGAGGGCAGAAGGTTGATTTAGGTCTTAGGTCGGTGTCACTTCTCGTGATCTCACTCCCTTGATTCCTAAAAAAGGCTTTGAGTTTGATTTTTCTACAAAACTCTGACAGTTCGCATTTGACTTTGAAGACATCCAGTGGAGGAGTAGGGACAAAACCTAGTCCTCTATTTAGTACGTCCTCTTGATCTTTCGTGAGTGTGATATTGGCCAGATTTATCACCAATGACTCACGTTGCTGGGGCCCGGTTATTCTTTGGACATGCTGCGGGTGTGCACTTGTCTCTCCTGTTCGTTCCAGGTTACTCCTTTTCTTCTTCCTCGTTGGGTATGTTGGCCTCTCCCTAAAAAAGGAGGTGGTGGAGTATTCATCATGGGGCCCATGGTGTTAGGTCCCTGGAAATAGGGGTTCATCCAGCCTTGGAAGTTAGGTATAAACGGTTGGAAAAATTGCTGTGGTTGGTCGTAGTAGCGTGGCATGGGCCAATTATTCCCTCGTCGACGTTGATTTCGTCTGAATTGGCCTCTACCTCGTCTAGGATTGAAGCCATCATCGCTGCTCCAGTCAGAGTTATTGCTAGATGTATCTCCTGAGGAGTCCTCATCATTATGGTCAGGTATGATATAATCCTCTCTTGCGTAGGGGTGCATCTTTTCGACTGAGAACTTTTTAAGATCTTTACTCAGTTTCTGTATTTTGTTCTGGGTGATGTATTCCTTAGTCTCATTCATTTCTCTATTTATTTCTTCCAGTCTTTTTTTGTAGACTGAGATCTGGACTGTTGTTTTGAGTTTTGCTTCACTCATTTGAATTTTAATGGTTAGTGCTTCCACCAATCTTGTGGCTGTTTTGATTATGAGCACTAGATAGTCTCTGGTACATTTCCACGAAATTGAGGACCAATCTTTTCTAAAGATCATGTCCGTGAGGAAGATTCGTGGAGCATTCTGTATCCATAATCCTTTGGGGGCAGCGTTAGCGCGAAGGTACTCCTTCATGATAATGCCATGTATGGCAGTCCGGACTTGTTCTTTTTTCATCTCGGTCAGATCATCCCATTCGTTGGTCTGTGTGAGTGTTTGTGCTAAATCTTTGTCTTGTAGTAAAGAAGATTCACTGAGAATTGCATTTACTTCTTCTTCGGAATAGCTCAAGCCCTGATTTTCTGCCATTGTTCCGAAATCCAAAGTGGTTTAGGAGGCTCACTCCTCTGACGTTAGAATCACTATTTGTGGTTTCTGGTTTCAAAAAGATATATTTCCCACAGCTGCACGCTGCTTAATTACAAAATAATCAATGGGGAGGGAAGGAGAAGCTGTGGTCCATTCGGCTTCCATTCATAGATGCAAAGAATCAATAGGGAGTGGACCACTTGTCCTGTGTCGCCAGGGTCTATTTGCTCTTGGTTCCGTCATAAAAGAACCCTCACAACTGTACACAGGCGCGAAGGCGGTATTTACTGGGTCACCGCTAATGTGTACTAGTACAGCATCATCATAGGGTCTTTTTTAGTATGTATGCTGTCCTCCGCCAGGAGGAAGACCAACTGGTAAAACAGTGTATTTTGTCTTTTACACTCTATACAGTACTTGACCGTTACACTCGTATAGACACGAGGGGCACCGCCTGCTAAACGTATTCGCGGACTCTAACACTTATTTTCTTTCTGCACCGCGTTACGCACAGCTTAACTCGCTTGTTTTATAAACATACTTGAAGTCCATACGAGCACAATATAAAGCACTCTAATAGCTGCACCTTCTACAGGCAACTAACACGCCCGACTATACGCACAACTACAACTAAAAGATGTTATTTTTAACTTACTTAATTTGCCCTGTTTACACTTCTGAATAGCCGGCCTTCTCGCCACTTGCCCGAATTCTCTCAGTGGGCCACTAACCTCACCTTTCCAAACAGGACAGTAGCACTCCAGTAAACTATTGTGACACAATACGATTTCTATTTTGTGTCCCTAGCAATACCCAATGCTGTTGCTTTCCTTTTTTCTATCAGGTACAGATACCATGGATCTGACCCTTTTACTTGTAATCAGTGAATCAGCCACAACGCGCTTTCCTTCTGATTGGTCCTGACGAAAGCCTTTAGACTTTTACAGAAGGCTGAAACATGTTGACCCTGATCCTTGACACCTGAAAGTACGGCAGACCAGTAACTCGGTCTATATCCTTACTTCAACTTTTTTTATTTTTCTCTTCTTTAACATTCTCTCAATAAAGTTCCATTAGAAAAAGTGATTAAGAGAATTTTATCTCACTTTATCAAGAGCACTTCTCACACCTTCCCTCCCTCATATTCATGTCTGGACGCTACTGTTTTACCAGTTGGTCTTCCTCCTGGCGGAGGACAGCATACATACTAAAAAAGACCCTATGATGATGCTGTACTAGTACACATTAGCGGTGACCCAGTAAATACCGCCTTCGCGCCTGTGTACAGTTGTGAGGGTTCTTTTATGACGGTGTGGTAAATATTTCGTTACCGGTACTATTTTTTATGCGGTAAAGTCTATTAAGAATAACTCAGTAAATATAAGAGGCAGAATCCGTGGTATTAGAGGTTTTAAAAGGCTTTATTCCTATACAAAGGAATACAATTCGAATTGTAGGCATTCTATTCCATCACCACGAAAGTTCAGGAAGGAAGCGCATATATTATTGACAGATAGGCAGTTTTATAGAAAATACATTACAGTGAAACAGATGCAAGAGGCGTAACAGCTGATAATACAGATAAACTGTGCATACGTAGCTAATAGAGGCGTATACATGGGCGTAATTTAATAAACGTCATCATACATGATGTCACAAGTGGGTGGATCCATAAAAGAATCCTGCAATGTCAGCAGAAATATTTGGCAGAGAGGCGCGCGCAGCCGCATGACGTGTGATTGACGTGCAACTAGAGGGTGAAGGGGACTTGACATTTAGCTCTACATGTTGAGACAGAAGTCTGGGGTTATGTCAACCTAATCCCAAATCATATCTAATATCCTATGTTTAAAGAACTGTGTTATCCAAAAAGAGAGGTCTCTTAGGATAGAATCTTATTCTATACTGACTATACTGACTGTTAGTGCGTGTACAAGCGTCTAAGTGTCTACACTAGATGCGAGGGGGTAGGAATATTCCATGGTAACGAGGCTATGAATTACTTGCATGAGGGCAGCGAGGCCTGGCCCTTTGCACGGTAGCTGGAGGAATGTTTACCTAAACTACTAGACAGGAATGCATCGGATGAGGAGCGGAGGAGATAATCTTGAAGGTGAAATACAGTTTTTGGCAGGCGACGGGCTGGATCAGGCACCGTTAGCCGCGCAGGGAGTAGGACAAAGTTCATGGACACAGATGCAGGCTCAGACTGGAGCTTTCAGAGGCAGAAGGCAGGAAAAGGCTTGATGAGAGAATTCGGGCCTACTCGCCTGAATCTGTAAAATGTGGAAAGTGAACCACATAAAGTCGGTGGCCTTTCATACTTAGGAATGGAATATCTGACCCATTCATGGCGGATCTGAAAGAGGACATGTTAACGGTGGACGCACATATATTTGCGTCTTAAAACTGGAGCAGGAGGGAACATACATGTACTTATAGCATGCACATGGAGCCGTTGGGGTCTACGATAGGGGACATAACTGATCACAAAATTCATATTTCCTCATTCCCTCCTTGTCCCCTTCGGACCCTTAGGAGATATCGATCTTCATCAATCCATCGATCTGTTCATATAGCATCATTTGTTCTTCTTTCTTCTTCCGGGATCTCGAACGAAAACTTGGATGTGGGATACACGAGGTGGCACACAGACCACAAATCGCTGGCCCACATTGTAGACATAAGCAGCAACTGAATAGTATGAGAAAGCCAATACCTAGGAAGGATAGGATTCTCCATCCCCAGGCTGACAACACGCCCCAGAACCAACCGGACCAAGTCCAGGTGCCTGGACTCTGGTGTATCTGGCTTACAATCTTATGAAGGCGAGTTATGGCCTTATATACTGACGGCGAATTTTCTGGTATGAAAATGCAACAACTTGATCCGATGACCCTACAAGCTCCGCCCCTATCGGCCAGGATGACGTCAAGGACAAGACGATTTTGAAGCACAACAATCCGCATAGCAGACTGCTCTTCTGTTAAATTGCCTAAGGCGGAAATAGTTTCGTTCACTACTGCTTCAAGGGTTCTGGTTAATCTACGTATTAGCTTACTATTAGTGACTGTACCTATATAGGGAAAGAAACCTTTATTGAAATCTGTGTATTTTTCCCATGCTGTTTCAGTGTAATCGACAATTGGGAGATCTCTCTGCTGTCTATTGTGTACTAAATGGGTGTTTCTATGATAATCAGGAGGGGCTAGGAAAACAGGTGGTAGAAGGAATGCTATGTAACAGGTACCATCCCAATCTAAAGGTAGACGTATATATGCGGTCTGGCCACATATAAAGTGGGAATGACGAGAAGCTCTAAATGTAGACTTGCCTTGATCACTGAACTTTATTACAGTGGTGCATTTACTATGGCCCATGTGTATGGAGCCATTCTTTCTTACACATAATTCCCCTTTTACTGGGAATACTGACATGGCGGGCAAGATTGGTGTAGCTTCAGATTCAACGTTCAGGATCATGAGGTTAAGTGTAAAATTACCTAATCCATATACTTCATTTTCTAGATCAGTTCCTGTTCTTTTGGGAAGTCCCTCCTTGTTAGGGTAGCAGACTTTAAGCAAAACTAAGTTCAGGTTTCCCCATACCCAGTTGTCTTGATAAACTGCGGAATTTGAATCTAGGGAATTAATCAAACTAAACCATGCTCCACAGGAGCCATTGTGTGTGAACGGATAGGGAAAGAGGGGCAAAACTCCCTTATAGTTCTGATAGGGAGGGAGTCGGCCACATATCCAACAATTTGTGGCATTGCTGGTTTGATGGGAATGATGTAGCATACTAATGAATGTATTGTTGCGCAGCGCAAATCTATAAGACAATTCATGTGGAGGTAATTCACTAAAAGAATGTTCTGCAGTTATATTGTAAGCACGCTTAGGAATAGGGTAATACATGTGCAATAGGATGCTGACAATGATGATCAGAAGACTTAGAAAAAACAAAATTAATAATGTTACTGTGCAGTGACTACGAAATGATTTACAATACGCATGCTTCTTGAGCTGCATCTGATGATTTCTTTCTCTATTCCGGTCTAGAGGATACATGTCAGAGACAAATTCAACCGATTCACCTTGGAGAGGACTTAAACAATCAAATTGTCTGACTTACTAGACCTCAGTTTTAGTTTGTAAAGTTCTGGTTTTGTTAATTCAGCCAAGGGGAGCTTTGAGTCTGTCTGTGAGGGAATACAGGGTTGAGTATCTACACTGGATGGTAGTCCATAAAATTTCTTGATATGACTCGAGTGCAACCACCCTTTCCTTCCCTCGATTTTCACGGCTGTCCTTGTGGTGAGTAGAACCAACTTCGGTGACTTCCACCTAGGATCCAGTTGGGTCTTCCGGTCAAAATTCCTGACCAGCACCAGGTCCCCAGGAACCACGTCATGGGGCTTCACCTCAGTATTGTCGGGAAAAGCTGCAGATACCTGTGAACGACAAGATTGTAGTGCAGACATCAAGGAAGCCAGGTAATCTGTCAGCATATTACAGTCAACATCAGTGATTTTGCGAGGTATAGGCGTCCCCCACATATTTGGTGGTCTACCGAAGATCACCTCGTATGGGGATAGCCCTGTTCGGGAATGTGCTACCATTCTCATGTAAAAGAGCGCAACTGGTAAGGCTACTATCCAATCAACTCCTTTTTCTCTACATATTTTGGACAATCTAATTTTCAGAGTTTGATTATGACGTTCCACGAGACCTGCCGCCTCGGGATGTCGGACACAGTGGAATTTCCATTGGTAGCCTAATAGAAGGGAAACGTGTTTCATTAGTTCGGATGAGAACGGCTGGCCGTTATCTGAGTAGACAACACGTGGTAAACCGTACCGTGGGAAGAATTCTCGAACTAACTGTTTGGCAGTAGTCGGGGCAGTGTAATCTGAAACCGGGTATGCTTCTGTCCAACGGGACAGAGCACAGACAACTACGAGAACATATTTGAATCCTCGACATCGTTCCATCTGGATATAATCCATCTGGAGGACTTCAAAAGCATGATCGGGAGTTTGAAATCCACCCTGCTCTACGGGGATGCTTTTACCTGGATTAAACTGACAACATATCATACAGGTACGAACTTTTTGTTTAGCTGCGGCTCGCAAGTGTTTGTTGAACCAAATGTGTTGAATGCTGTCTAGCATAGCTTTTTCTCCTAGGTGCGCTGGACTATGTATTGTGTTAATGATGACTTGGACCATTGAGTCGGGAAGAAACCATATAGATTTTTCTTTCGTCATCCATCCTTGATCCGTTTGGATCCCTCCTAATTCAGTCCATTTCTTTATTTCTTCTGGTGTAGCATGTGTCTGTATGTCAATTACATCAAGTGCGGGATCCTTAACTGTCATGCAATGTGTTGGTGTCGGAACTATTGTCTTTGTCATGTCAGTTGTGTGAGTCTGATTCTGAGCAGTCTGTTTAGCTGTTCTGTCAGCTAGGTCATTACCCTGAGAAATAATATCGGTAACTTTTGTATGGGCTTTGCATTTCATAATCGATATTGCAGTAGGTAGATGAATCGCGTCTAATAGGGCTTGAATGAGGGGTCCGTGTTGGATGTGGGCGCCGTGAGAAGTTAAATAACCTCTCTCTCGCCACAGTACGCCGAAGTCATGGACGACTCCGAATGCATAACGTGAATCTGTGTATATGTTGACTTTTTTATTTGTGGCTTGAATACAGGCTTGTGTCAGAGCGGTGAGCTCTGCTGCTTGAGCTGACAAAGTGTTAATACAATTTGTTTCAATGACTTCAGTGTCTGTTGTGACTGCGTAAGCGGCCACTAACTCTCCTGTACTTGTTCTCATACATGACCCATCTACATACAATGTCAAGTCTGGATCTGACAAAGGGATATCTGTCAAGTCTTGTCTGGGTTTCGTCGTGATAGTAATGACTTCGACACAATCATGTGCCAATGGATCTGTTCTGCCTACTGGTAACAGTGTGGCAGGATTTAACGTATTACAACGTCTGATTTCTATGTGTGGCTGAAACAATGTCAATTCGTAACCGGTGAGTCTCGCTATAGTCAAGTGTTGTGTTTGTGTGCGGTTCAAGAGAACCTCTACTGCGTGTGGTACTTGTACTGTCAATTGATGTCCTAGCACTATGGCATCGCTTTGTCTGATTGCTAAAGCTGTTGCTGCCACCGATTTCAGGCACGCTGGAAGTGCCTGAGCTACTGGATCTAATGTACTAGAAAAATAAGCACATGGTTTGTGTGATCCTGCTTGTTCCTGAGTGAGTACTGACAAAGCAGTACCTTCGCGTTCTGTAACAAAGAGTGTAAACTGTTTACTGTAACATGGTGTTGCTAGGACAGGTGCTTGGCATAAAGCTTTCTTTAAGCTTTCAAAAGCGTGTGTATGTTCTGGAGTCCAAGGGAGGACAGTCGATGTGGCTGCCTCCTGTGTTGTCAACTGGATGAGTGGTTTTGCTAGAAATGCATATTGAGGGATCCACTGCCTACAGTATGAAGTGAGGCCTATAAAGGCCCGCACCTCCTTTTGTGTCTTGGGTGGTGGCATGTTAGCAATTAACTGGATGCGGTCGGGTGTAAGCTGCCTTCCCTCCTTGGACAGCGAGTGCCCAAGGTAAACAACTCGCTGGACACAGAATTGCAGCTTAGAAGGGGACACCTTGTGCCCCTTGTCAGCCAGAAATTTCAAAACCGTCAGTGACGCTGTCTCACATTCAGGTTCGCTTCGGGCGGTGATCATCAGATCATCGACATATTGAAGCAGGGCAGTGTTAACTGGCATGTGGATACTATCAAGTTCTCGTTTCAGTGCTTGGCTATAGATGCTGGGGCTTTCTGTAAATCCTTGAGGTGCGCGTGTGAATTTAAAGCTTCGTCCATTTAAACTAAAACCGAACAGATATTGACTTTCCGGATCGATTGGGACACTAAAGAAAGCATTCTTGAGATCAATTACAGTGAAAAACGTTGCTTCTGAGTCAATAGCTGTGAGTAATGAAGAGATATCTGGGACCACAGGGTATTGTGGTACAATACATTTATTTAATTCGCGCAGATCAATAACTAATCGATATACTGGTGGAGCTTTTGGATCCGTTCTTTTAAGAATCGGAATTATCGGGGAATTACATACATTGGAGTCAGTTTCGACAACCACTCCTTGTGCAATGAGCTCGTCAATGATTTGCAGTAAAGCCACTACAGCATCTGGTGGTAACTTGTATTGTCGCATTCGTGGTAGTACTATTCCTGTTTTCAGTGTAACTCGATATGGTGTAATGTTCATGCAACCAACATCAGTGGGGCCTTGTGCCCATAAATGTGTAGGTAAATTCTGCAGTCGGTGATCCATGTCTCTGGATACGTAGTGACCTTTAAAGTCACGTAAAAATAGTCGTACTCCTTCCGGAGAACAACATATTATGGCTCCTAGAGCTTTCAATGTTTTTATGCCTAACAAGTTTTCTGGACATGATTTAGTAAGCAATAAATCTGTAGTACGTGTCAATGGACCGACTGTAAGTGGAAGAGGTTGTGTTACGTCATTGATTATAGGTTTTCCTGAGAATCCAAGGGAAATATTCTGTGAGCCTGAGAGGGGTGCCCCTGGAACTTCACTGCGTCTTATAGTTGTTCTGCTTGCCCCTGTATCAAGTAAAAACTTTCTGTCTTCCCCTAATAGTTCACTATGTACATAAGGTCCCTCTTGGTCTACAGGAACCTCAATAAGGGGTAAGCCAACTTCCCTCTCTAGGCTATCTCATGAGTATCGCTGATAATCGGGATAATCTGTTTGTGCATACTGATACATCTGTTGTGTTGTTGCTTGAGTTGCAGCAATAGGCTGCGCTTGTGGTGGTGCTACGATCTGTTGTGGAGCTGCCTGTTGCGGAGCTAGTTGTTGCGCATTCTGAGGTATTAGTTGTTGATTCTGATCCGGTCTAGGTGGACGTGGTCTCTCATGCGTTCTACCTGTGGCAATATTATGTTTCAGGACTGGACAATCGTGTATATAATGACCTGGTTGTTTACAATAGTTGCATGTCCCTTTCGCAGGACCTGCGGAATCACCCTTTTGATGACTATCGGCTGGAACTGACTGTGCAACAAGCATTTTCATTTTTGTATCTTTCATACGTCTTTGTTCGTGTTCTTGTTCTTCTCTAATTCTATTGTGGTGATATTGTAACATCTGTAGCATCTGTGATGGGGTATTACCTTGCCAGGTACTTTCGAATTTCAATACTCTATTCTTGACTTGCAGCAGAGAATTTTCATCTAATTTTGTCACAAACAGATGTGGATATGACTCACTACTGGCTTTTATACCACTATTTATACTAAAACCTTTTTCAAATCGGGAATAGAAATCACTAGTGTCTTCATCTGGTTTTTGTTTACAGGCTGAGATTGCACCCCAGTCTTCCTTTTTCGTAGTTAATAAACGTGGCAGTACCTGTATTAGTAATCCTGCTAGTGCTGTAGTCTTTTCCCCAAGCCCTGCTCCTGCAGCTCGGGCCTTTTCTTCGTTTTCTAATGCTGTCCAATCTATCTTTTGGTCTCCCACCTCCCATTCCTTTTCTTTGAGTTTTTCATAAACACCGGCGGGTAATAGGACTTTTAATATTTTCATAATGTCGGGGTAGGTATACTCTCCCATGAGTAACATGTCTTTTATCTCACGGTGGAAACCTGCTGGATCTTTGTCATGGCCGGGTACTACTTTCTTCATTTCTAATAATTCCAATTTAGTTATAGGCGTGTACACAAACACGCGTGTAAAATTATCACCGGCACCTCTTATTGGGTGCACTTCGCGTAACGGGTTCTGTCTATCTATGTGATACATTTTTCTTCCCATAATGGGAACTGGAACGTGTTCTGGGCATACGAAATTTAAATAATGGTTTCGGGATTCTAGAATTTCCTTAATCAAATCAGTACCTGACCCTCTCCATATATTCGTGAGTAGTTCTGTCAATATGTCAGGTAAGGGTCCTGGATCGGAGTGTTGGCTTTTATATAATATAAGGAGGTGTTGAATCATGTATATACTAGCTAAACGCTGTTCATATGGGTCTAGATTCAGAAACGTGTGTGCAAGTACATCATCATTGTATTCGCCGGGACTGTCAGCCCATTGTACTGCTGACCTGGCTAATTCTTGTTCGTCCATGGAATCGAGCATGTGGTACCCCCTTCGATCTCGGAGTAATTTATCAGCGGCTTGGAATAAGTGTTCAGGGGATTTTGTATTTAACATAGGGTTTGGAAAATGTCTATTACATTCTGGACGTATTGGACGTATCGGGTCGTTAAAACCTCTGGTATTATTATGGGATCTTCCTCTACCTACATAAGCTATTGTTTCTAATTGATCTGATTCTTGCTCCTCCTCTTCTTCTGATTCTATTCTGTCGGTTTCTCGTCTTTCTTTATGTATTCGTTCTACTTCCTTGCGGATCTTTCGACACATGGCGATTATACACGCCTGTCTATCATGTTTCTCTTCTGATATGTTCTGACCCCATTTGGCAAGTCTTTGCATGGTTTCGTGATCTGCCCCAGGCCTGTCTTGATTCCTGATTACACAATTTATGAAAAAACGTAGTAGTTGTCTTTGGACATCCACTTTCTGGTATTCCATAGCTTCGTTAATACTTTCTGGACCTTGCCCTGTTTGGACAAAGCGATATATATTGTCTAGGTGTTCACCCATTCCTGGTATTGTCATTAAATATAATGTAGCTCGTCTTATACGTAGTGATGATATGAGCAATTTATCCTGTCTACCTGGTACTGGGTCGTATCTACAATCCACAAGCTGTTCTTCAAACATGTCGGATGTCGCTAGTTGGGGTGTACGTTGGAGTGCTAAATCTCTAAGGGTCTGTTTATTTCGCGGCGGGGTGGCAAACATGTCTGTCGTACCTCCTGTAGCACCGTCTGAGGTGCTAGGCACGAAAGGATTCGTTGGGCGTAGGATAGAGATTGTAGATGCGGGAAAAACTGTAGAAACGGACGAACCTGTGGGAACTTGTGTAGGAGTTTGTTGCTGCGGGGGCACGGAAGGATGCTCTTGGTGTTGAACACCATCGGCAAACGGTATGGGTGGTATGGCATTAGCATACTCGGGAGCTGCGTCATCTAAATAGGAGGAAAGGAAAACGTCTTTTGCTGTTTTGGGATGTGTTTTGGGATGTGCTTTTATTGGGAGCAATGGAGGAGTTAAGTCTTTTGGTATTTCCGGGGTAGCCTTAGGTAACCCTTCGGCCAGAAGAGGATACATACCATTCATAAGAGCGTTTCTTTGTCTATCTACTTGTTCTGATTTTACTCGGGTACCTTCCTCCAGTAATAGATTTTCTCGGGTTTTATTTGAATTCTCTCTACCTTTCTCTTCCTGTCTGAGTGCTTTTTCTGTACGTCTATATGATTCTTTACGCCATAATTCAATGGCATCTTTCTGTGACTGTCTGGCTTTCTTTTTCCATAATTCTTCTTCTACTCTCATGATGCAATCTGCATCCCAGGTCCCCGCTGCGGGCCATCTCTGACTCTCTGGTAATTCCTTGGTGTAGTCCACCCATAAATCAAGAAATAATACGGCATCTAGGCCATGCTTATGATACATAAAGTACCCTGGAGTGTCCCTAGGTGGGATGGGAACAGCTTCTTCGAGTACACCTTTTCTAGTTTTGATCTGTCTTAGTTTCGAAAAGAGCGGCATTTTTAGACCGTATTACTAGAACACACTTTACACAAGGAACACAATAATGAACAGTCATTCACACCACAATGTATAGAACGTATTTAAAACATTTAACACTTAACAGTTTTACGAACAATGATAACTAATAGAAAACTAGTTACTGACATAATACTGACACTAGATAGTACTTATTTATATGCAAGACCTACTATATATACTGCTAAACAGTACAGATACACTGCTAAAACAGTGAAGACCGGATTTGTGTACCCAAACCCGTCTTGACCGGCACAGACTATGTGCACGTTAAATGCCTCCCCGGTAATGGTACTCACCGGGTAGCTCGGAACGGAAGGCCTCGGAACGGAACTGAAACTGGACTCGACTCGACTGGACTCGGAACTTCGGAACCTGGCGGATCTCTGTATACCTCGGATCTTGCTCTCTCAGCTAGGCTCTGGTCGGGATACTTCGCACTTCTCACCGCCTCGTCTGGGTGTTGATCGCAGCCTCAGTCGTCCCCGCTTGGCCGGAGGGAGATACAGGAAATCCTGCAGGTACGCGTTTTTGTCCGTTCAGCTGTGGCAGGAGACCGGGCCTGCAACGCACCGCCGGCGCGTGAGATGAGAAAGTGTCCCTATTCGGGCGCCAATTTATGTGGTAAATATTTCGTTACCGGTACTATTTTTTATGCGGTAAAGTCTATTAAGAATAACTCAGTAAATATAAGAGGCAGAATCCGTGGTATTAGAGGTTTTAAAAGGCTTTATTCCTATACAAAGGAATACAATTCGAATTGTAGGCATTCTATTCCATCACCACGAAAGTTCAGGAAGGAAGCGCATATATTATTGACAGATAGGCAGTTTTATAGAAAATACATTACAGTGAAACAGATGCAAGAGGCGTAACAGCTGATAATACAGATAAACTGTGCATACGTAGCTAATAGAGGCGTATACATGGGCGTAATTTAATAAACGTCATCATACATGATGTCACAAGTGGGTGGATCCATAAAAGAATCCTGCAATGTCAGCAGAAATA
The DNA here is from genome assembly GCF_964204655.1 of Triturus cristatus. NCBI lineage: Eukaryota > Metazoa > Chordata > Amphibia > Caudata > Salamandridae > Triturus > Triturus cristatus. Next base: position 505,147,877 of record NC_140583.1, on the reverse strand, counting down.
TTTGGCAGAGATGCGCGCGCAGCCGCATGACGTGTGATTGACGTGCAACTAGAGGGTGAAGGGGACTTGACATTTAGCTCTACATGTGGAGACAGAAGTCTGGGGTTATGTCAACCTAATCCCAAATCATATCTAATATCCTATGTTTAAAGAACTGTGTTATCCAAAAAGAGAGGTCTCTTAGGATAGAATCTTATTCTATACTGACTATACTGACTGTTAGTGCGTGTACAAGCGTCTAAGTGTCTACACTAGATGCGAGGGGGTAGGAATATTCCATGGTAACGAGGCTATGAATTACTTGCATGAGGGCAGCGAGGCCTGGCCCTTTGCACGGTAGCTGGAGGAATGTTTACCTAAACTACTAGACAGGAATGCATCGGATGAGGAGCGGAGGAGATAATCTTGAAGGTGAAATACAGTTTTTGGCAGGCGACGGGCTGGATCAGGCACCGTTAGCCGCGCAGGGAGTAGGACAAAGTTCATGGACACAGATGCAGGCTCAGACTGGAGCTTTCAGAGGCAGAAGGCAGGAAAAGGCTTGATGACAGAATTCGGGCCTACTCGCCTGAATCTGTAAAATGTGGAAAGTGAACCACATAAAGTCGGTGGCCTTTCATACTTAGGAATGGAATATCTGACCCATTCATGGCGGATCTGAAAGAGGACATGTTAAAGGTGGACGCACATATATTTGCGTCTTCAAAACTGGAGCAGGAGGGAACATACATGTACTTATAGCATGCACATGGAGCCGTTGGGGTCTACGATAGGGGACATAACTGATCACAAAATTCATATTTCCTCAACGGAACCAAGAGCAAATAGACCCTGGCGACACAGGACAAGTGGTCCACTCCCTATTGATTCTTTGCATCTATGAATGGAAGCCGAATGGACCACAGCTTCTCCTTCCCTCCCCATTGATTATTTTGTAATTAAGCAGCGTGCAGCTGTGGGAAATATATCTTTTTGAAACCAGAAACCACAAATAGTGATTCTAACGTCAGAGGAGTGAGCCTGCTAAACCACTTTGGATTTCGGAACAATGGCAGAAAATCAGGGCTTGAGCTATTCCGAAGAAGAAGTAAATGCAATTCTCAGTGAATCTTCTTTACTACAAGACAAAGATTTAGCACAAACACTCACACAGACCAACAAATGGGATGATCTGACCGAGATGAAAAAAGAACAAGTCCGGACTGCCATACATGGCATTATCATGAAGGAGTACATTCGCGCTAACGCTGCCCCCAAAGGATTATGGATACAGAATGCTCCACGAATCTTCCTCACGGACATGATCTTTAGAAAAGATTGGTCCTCAATTTCGTGGAAATGTACCAGAGACTATCTAGTGCTCATAATCAAAACAGCCACAAGATTGGTGGAAGCACTAACCATTAAAATTCAAATGAGTGAAGCAAAACTCAAAACAACAGTCCAGATCTCAGTCTACAAAAAAAGACTGGAAGAAATAAATAGAGAAATGAATGAGACTAAGGAATACATCACCCAGAACAAAATACAGAAACTGAGTAAAGATCTTAAAAAGTTCTCAGTCGAAAAGATGCACCCCTACGCAAGAGAGGATTATATCATACCTGACCATAATGATGAGGACTCCTCAGGAGATACATCTAGCAATAACTCTGACTGGAGCAGCGATGATGGCTTCAATCCTAGACGAGGTAGAGGCCAATTCAGACGAAATCAACGTCGACGAGGGAATAATTGGCCCATGCCACGCTACTACGACCAACCACAGCAATTTTTCCAACCGTTTATTCCTAACTTCCAAGGCTGGATGAACCCCTATTTCCAGGGACCTAACACCATGGGCCCCATGATGAATACTCCACCACCTCCTTTTTTAGGGAGAGGCCAACATACCCAACGAGGAAGAAGAAAAGGAGTAACCTGGAACGAACAGGAGAGACAAGTGCACACCCGCAGCATGTCCAAAGAACAACCGGGCCCCAGCAACGTGAGTCATTGGTGATAAATCTGGCCAATATCACACTCACGAAAGATCAAGAGGACGTACTAAATAGAGGACTAGGTTTTGTCCCTACTCCTCCACTGGATGTCTTCAAAGTCAAATGCGAACTGTCAGAGTTTTGTAGAAAAATCAAACTCAAAGCCTTTTTTAGGAATCAAGGGAGTGAGATCACGAGAAGTGACACCGACCTAAGACCTAAATCAACCTTCTGCCCTCCAAACTACATGGTCCCAATTGAAGTACTAGCCTTCGAACAAGCGATTCTGAAGGAAGTGGACAACATCAAACCATCGTCCAACAAACCCTATGTCAATATCACAAGACGGGAGAAACAAGCAATGGAAGAATTAAGCAAAAATGAGAATATAATTGTCAAACCAGCTGACAAAGGAGGCGGCATCATCCTCCTTGACAAACAAGGATACAACAAACAATGTCTGGACCTCCTTTCAGATGATAAACTTTACGAGAGAATTGCCAGTGATCCAACCAAGAGGTTACAGAGAACAATAAATCTAATGGTTGAAGAAGCACAAACAAACCAATGGATATCCAAACATGAGGCAGACTTTCTTAGAACAAAGTCACCCAAGACTCCGTATTTTTATTCTCTACCCAAGACTCACAAAAACCGAGTACCACCACCAGGACGACCCATCGTCTCAGGAATCGGTTCAGTATTAGAACCCTTGTCACAATTTGCTGACCAGTTTCTCAAACCTCTAGTGCAAAACACACCTACGTATTTGAAAGACACTCGGGACCTTCTGATTCTACTAGACAATCAAACCTACAATGAGAACACCATGTATTTAGTAGGACTGGATGTGGAGAGTCTTTACACCAGCCTCCCACAACAGAAGACACTTGACACTCTGGAGAACATACTGTTCTCGGGAATTTGGAATCACACTACACCAAGGCACTTCGTATTAGAATGTTGCAGGTTAGCCCTTACAGAAAACTATTTTGAGTATAATGGCACCCTCTTTAAACAACGCCACGGTACTTCCATGGGAAGCACATTTGCTCCTAGTGTGGCGGGACTGTATGTGAGCAACTTTGAAGAACAATACATACAGAACCCCATCAACCCCTACCTAACACAGGTAAGATTTTGGAAACGCTACATAGATGACATCATCTTGATCTGGGAAGATACCGAAGAAATCCTACTCAATTTTCTGGATTGGATCAACTCCAGAGATGATTGCCTAAAATTCACCCACACGTCAAACAAGAAACAACTTGACTTCCTGGACGTCACTATTTACTCTGAGAATAACAGCTTACACACCAAAACGTACTACAAACCTACAGCAAAAAACAGCTTACTTTCTTATCAAAGCTTCCATCCTCGTCCCCTCCGAGACAATTTACCCTACAGTCAATTTCTCAGACTCAAGAGAAATTGCAGTAATCTCAAGGATTACAAGATGCAAGCAAAAGAACTAGGTGACAGACTTGCAAGAAGAGACTACCCACAAAGGATAATCAACAAGTGTCAGAAAAGGGCTCGCAACCAGCCAAGGGAAAACCTCCTTCAAACAATCACACGGGATGAACCTAAAGATCTTCTGACATGTGTTACTACTTATAACACCATAACGAATACAGTGAAAAAAATTGTCCACCGAAATTGGAGGATTCTTACCTCAGATACTTTACAATGGCCAAAACCCCGTTTTGCGAACAAAAGAATATGAAACATCAAAGACTTTCTAGTCCACACGAGACCGACCCCGAACATAGCAAGAGAGACGATCACTGCGGCATGGAACTTAGAACCTATCACAGGACATTATCCCTGCGGCACATGCTCAGTGTGTGATTTAACTAGAATCACTAAAACCATCCAACTTCTCCCTAATCTTACCTGGACGCTACGTCATCATACAAATTGTAACACCACGCATGTAATATATATGATTACATGCCCCTGCGACCTGAGGTACATCGGCATGACATGCCGTAAAGTCAAATTAAGGATCACTGAACATAAAAGCAATGTCAATTGTAAAAGACTGACCACCAAAATGAGCAGACATTATATAGAAAGTAATCATACTACCAACGAGCTAAAATGGGTGGTTTTGGAAAGTTTAAGAACTGTAAGTAACAATGCCGAACGTGTTCTTTTTGAAAAGGAACAACGTTGGATCAATCGCTTGGGCACAGACAAACGGGGCATGAACGAAAATATCCCGTGGTACACACTGGCATGATGTAAATTTCATGATCTGATCATTATCATCATTGACTGAGTTCTGGCATTATAAGATTACTACATTAGCCAAATGAATGCTCTCTCTACACTCACCAGTAAAAACACGAACTGAGATTCATAGTTTAATTACATCTACTATTTGAACTAATTACGAGATGACTTGAGCCTCTATTCTATCTCTGTATTTGTTTTAATGTCGATTGACTTACGGGAATTATACCTATTAGTCTTTTTCCCATCTCCATGCTTTTTCTCTATGTAAACCGGAACTTTGAGCGGTCCCGCGTCACCGGGCATACCGCGAACAGAGGCAGAACAAGTCCATGAGTTCACGGAATCGGTAAGCACTGATGGCCGCCACGAATGCCTGAACGCGCTACAAAGAAGTAAGACGCATCTAACCCTCTCTTTCACGTTCTTTCCTATTATCTTAGAAGATAGTTCCGTGAATGCCTCTCGGGTACCACCAAGAAGTGCAATTTGCACCCGTATGAGGTAACATTTTGATAAATTGTGGGTTAGGCTGTTTGTGTATTTTGTCTTTTACACTCTATACAGTACTTGACCGTTACACTCGTATAGACACGAGGGGCACCGCCTGCTAAACGTATTCGCGGACTCTAACATTTATTTTCTTTCTGCACCGCGTTACGCACAGCTTAACTCGCTTGTTTTATAAACATACTTGAAGTCCATACGAGCACAATATAAAGCACTCTAATAGCTGCACCTTCTACAGGCAACTAACACGCCCGACTATACGCACAACTACAACTAAAAGATGTTATTTTTAACTTACTTAATTTGCCATGTTTACACTTCTGAATAGCCGCCCTTCTCGCCACTTGCCCGAGTTCTCTCAGTGGTCCACCAAGCCACTAACCTCACCTTTCCAAACAGGACAGTAGCACTCCAGTAAACTATTGTGACACAATACGATTTCTATTTTGTGTCCCTAGCAATACCCAATGCTGTTGCTTTCCTTTTTTCTATCAGGTACAGATACCATGGATCTGACCCTTTTACTTGTAATCAGTGAATAATATTCACTACTTAAGGAGCCACAACGCGCTTTCCTTCTGATTGGTCCTGACGAAAGCCTTTAGACTTTTACAGAAGGCTGAAACATGTTGACCCTGATCCTTGACACCTGAAAGTACGGCAGACCAGTAACTCGGTCTATATCCTTACTTCAACTTTTTTTATTTTTCTCTTTTTCAACATTCTCTCAATAAAGTTCTATTAGAAAAAGTGATTAAGAGAATTTTATCTCACTTTATCAAGAGCACTTCTCACACCTTCCCTCCCTCATATTCATGTCTGGACGCTACTGTTTTACCAGTTGGTCTTCCTCCTGGCGGAGGACAGCATACATACTAAAAAAGACCCTATGATGATGCTGTACTAGTACACATTAGCGGTGACCCAGTAAATACCGCCTTCGCGCCTGTGTACAGTTGTGAGGGTTCTTTTATGACGGAACCAAGAGCAAATAGACCCTGGCGACACAGGACAAGTGGTCCACTCCCTATTGATTCTTTGTACTACCACACACATCTTTCTTTACAGACAAAGTAGTCCTCAGGACAAAAATGCATTTATGGCCCAAGGTAGTCCCTTCCGCATGAGGCAATCGGTTACCATGCCGGCTTTTTATGCAGCCCTCATCTCCCAAAGAGGAAGAACAGCTACACCACACCCTATAAGGGCACTCAGTTTCTATGTTGATCTGACCAGAGATTATAGAGAAGATAACCAACTTTTTGTCAGTTTTACGTGTAGCTTAGAAAGCCAAAGCAGTATAAAAGCAAACTATCTCCCAGGGCATTGTCTCTAGATAAAGATCTGCTATGGGCTAGCCGAAATGTAAACCCCAGAAGGCTTGCGTGCTCATTCCACCAGAGGAAAGGTGGCTACCACTGCTCTGGTGTGCAGTGTACCAGTTTTGGACATATGCTATGTCGATACATGGGCGTCCCTACACATGTCCACAAAGTGCACCTGCCTGGAGTGCCAGGCCCTGCAGGATTTCACAGTCTGAGCCATTCCACAAACCCACCACCTGCTACCTACAAATCTACTGCTTTGATATCTATTCACAAGGTGAGGAATCTACGGTTATAGGTCTCTATAAGAAGTTAGTTACCTTTGGTACCGCTTTCTTGGTAGAGACTAACCGCAGAATGCTCACTGACCCACCTGCCTCCCTGCTTGGTGGATTGGACTCATACAGCCCATTAATAGGCTTCCAATCTGAATGTTTATAAACTGCTATATTATGATTTCAGTAGCTCCACATCCGTTGGCGTGGATGGAGATCATAAAGAAACAGATGTATATTGGCACTGATATATTGGCCCTGACATCACATCCAAGGTGGGGTGGTGCCGCACAACACCAACTACTAATGAGTGAGGAAATTGCTGCGAAGGTTTATGGATCCATTCTGGAGCCTGGGAAAATTTACACGGTGAGGAATCTGCAGTCAGATAGAATTTCTACCAGCAAAGTAGTTACTGAAGATAAATAACTTCTTCTCTGTACCTTCCTGACCAACCTTCTTTGTTTAGATTGCCTGTAGTGGTGCATTTCTTGAAAGGTTTACTGTATGTCTTTCCTCGCATACCTTTTGTTGTTTCTCAATAGAAATTAAAGTTAGTTCTAACTTTTATACCACTGTTTAAGCCAGTGCACGACTGCTTGATTCTTCTCATGGCCCTCAAGACTGTCTTCATGGTGGTGGTTACTTTAACCCCTAGGATCAGAGTTGCTTTTCCTTTCGGTCTTCTATACAGACAGGTTTGGCTACATAGTTGTCCCTCCTTTCTACCTAAGGTGGTGTTTCTCTTCTACGTGGGCCAATCTATACCTTTCTTTCCTCCTTCTCATTCTTCCAAGAAGGAGGAGCAATTGCACGGACAAGATCAGAGCAGGTGGAAGATCAGCTCTCGGTAGGCTTCACTGAAGCTTAAAAAAAAGGCTGTGCAGGTGAACCTTTGCATTAAGATCTACTAGGCCTTGACCAAGAGAAACCCACTGGCTGACATTCATGGGCAGTCAGCAAAGACCATGGAGGCATTTACTGTCCTCAGTAAGGCTTACTGGGACAGCTATTTGACAGAATGTCGCTTACTTTTCTTTAGGCACCTTTGCTAAACTTTGCTGTGTAGAAGTGTGTCATGGGGTGATAAACATGTAGCAATGGCTGTCTTTCACAATTTCCTTGGTTCAATCCCACGTTCTGAAGGATAGTCTATAGGATATTGCTTTGGGGCTGATTAATAAGGTGATAAATCTGCAGTAAGAAGCATTTATTAGAAGAAATGGAGTCGAATTCCTAGGGGCAGCACTGTCCCATAATCCCACCTTTCGACAGCAGAAACTATACTGCTTAATGTACCAGAGTATCGGAATAGCCAGATGCGGGGGAGGGGTGTTTGGGAGGGTACTGCTGAGAGGGAGATACGGAACAAAAAGTAGATTTAAATGAGGCCGTGGTATTCCCAGAGTTAGTAAAACATTGACAAATTCCTCCTTCTTCCTTAGTATCAGCTTTTCATTAGTTTTCTGTTCAGCTTTTCGGCTTTTCGGGCTGGAAGGCATCAAGATGTGCCGATTTTAAGGATGTCTAAATTGAATGGCCTTGTCATTGGCTCAGTTATTCTCAAAATGATTATCAAATTCGTTCATGTCACTTTTTGATGTCTTATCTTTCTAGGAAGCCCCCCTCTTGACCTTGTTAAAGACACTTTCTCTTAATGATGGCTCAAAGATTAATGAGGGCCTCAGAATTGTGGTAGATGTCAGCAGGTTGTCCTCCGCAGTTTTTATCAGGAGAAGTGAGGAAACAGAGAATAAGCTGAACATTTATTATTATCAATTAAATGTATCTCCATTTCTGACTTGCAATGTAAGGCAGTGTTCAAGAAAGAAATAATTTTGCAAAACATCCTCTGAATCTTATAACAGTACTGGTAACCGCAGAATCAGACCCCTCTAATTTTCTATGCAGTGATCAGCCTTTTTATAACGTCTGTGTGTGCTGGGATCGCATGTGGCAATGTTATTCCTCTTAAGAAGTCCTTTACAGTCTGGAGAGGGTGGGGGGACAGTCTCTTGACATATGATATTGTTTTTGGTAATTAGCATGAAACGCCTCAATGACTTTCTGACAGTAAACATTTATACCTCAACTAGTAGTCAGTGTATCATAGTTTCTCAAACAGAGTAGCGTGCTTCTCTCTAGCTTGTCTCAATGGGTCGTTACTCTTGCAAGTCCTCTGTATGTTTGTTATGGTTTCTCCTAAAGGCTGTATCTCTATTTCCACCGTTCGCTAAGGCCCTAAGTTTTTGCCTGAATAAATTTGGAACTAAAAACAAATTTAAAGCCTCCCATTCTACAAGGGATAGGGAGAGGTCTCCACAACTTTAAGGGTGTGACATGTCAACTGGGCCGGGGCAGAGAAAGCATCACCCCTGCTTGGTGGTCCGTGCTGGGTGCAGATGACTGGGGACAGCATGCTACGAAAGAGACACCGGTTTGCATGCCCTGCTCACAAAGACCTAATCATACTTAGCTGAACAGAGACATACCAGAAATGCCAGAGGGGCAAATGCTCTTCTGGGACTTTGAGTGAATTCAGGAAGAGAAGCCCCCGCTAGAGCTACAGATGTTTCCCTTCATAGGGTAACAAGGCGTTAACTTTCCAGCTGTAGACTGTCCCCAAAGATACTGATCTCATTACCTTGAGAGCAGTAGCAAATGCTCGCTGTTGAATATGTTCATTATTTCTAGATGTGCAAGTAGTAATATAATTTTCTTTTTATGAGCCAAAGTATTACTGGCCACTGATTTTATGACTGCTGTGTGAGTGCTATTGAGTGCTGAGTATGTAATCTCACATCACCCCCGTTAGTAAGCCTTGGACTGCTCAAATTTGCTACCCCTCATTTTCTTGGAAATAAATGTCAACTGCCTCAGTGACAGATCCCTAGGGAAGCAGGTTCTCTAACATAGTGGTCTACATTTGCCAAGTGGGTATTGGTGAGAGCCTCCTACCCGTCTAATATTTATTATAAGGGTGTTATGATCAGATATAATTTTGCCCAAATATTTGGCAAGGCAAAATGAGGGTTGCAGAAAAGAGGAGCACACACTGTGGTCTAATCGTACTTATAAATTGTGAGGTGGTAACAAAACAGGAATATTCTCTGACCCACGAGTTTCTACAGCGCCAGGATCTCAAAAGGGACCAGTTTACCAGCCATCGTGCTAATGCCTTCACATTCAGAATGTTGAAATTATGGGGGGATTTGACATATTTCAGGTTCCAAGAAGGCGGACCTGCTGAGAATCCTCTGCCTTCAATAAGAGTCTCTGTGGTGTGACGACGATAACTAAAACGCCAGCTGAGAGAAGTGGGGACAGTAGGGTGTAAAGGGAGCAGGAATAATTGTAGGAGAAACCCAGCACTGTATTGCCTCGGTTTGGAATAATCCTGGTGCTGCAAGTAAACCCCGATTTCTAGATTCCTCGTATTTCATTAGAATGGAAGGAACCGATTAACTGAAAGATTAGAATAACTATTAGGAAGGCTTAACAGTTGGAGGAAAGGTATACACTACTGTGAAGTACCAAAGGGAAGTCTTACCCTTTTCTCTGGCAGATTGTCTCTGAACCTGTCTAAGTGATTGGAAGAAGTATGTGTGGTGCATGTGGCCATAGCCAAACCGACTTCCACTTTGAATATTACAAAATCCAAGGGGTACCTAAAATGGAGGACGGGAAAGATCCCAGAGAGCTGATGTGAATTGGAGGACTTTTTCAGACATTCCAGTGACATTTGTAGTTGACCAGACTGGACATTGTTTTGGAGAAGAGACAATTTGTCCTTTTGAAGCAAAGAAGATTCCCTCCCCGACCTGGCCTTTTGTTCTCTGGAAGGGCTATCCTCCACAAGTTGACAAGTGGTTGAATGGGGCAGCCCACATTTTATTTCTGCCTTTGTTTTGAGTTTCTCCAGAAAGGTTGCTCCTAGTTTCAAATCACCTTCCTGCTCACACTGTGGACAAAGCCCATGACTGGACCAGGTTGCATGGAAATAGCAAGAAAGCAGAACTGCCCCTAACTGATCACAGAACTGCTGGAGTACACAAAGTATGCCTGCAGCCTGTGTAAAACGATGAGGCATAACTTCCAGTAATTGTACCAAGATGTCTGGATTAGAATGCTGGGGTCTCACACCAGTGGAGACAGGGAGATCCCCAAGAGTGACAAAGGTTTGAGGTAGCTCACCTTTCTGTTTTTTTTGACCAGTAATCTGGGAAAATTTGTCAAGCCCACCAGAAGAGGCTAACTTGACCCTACTTCAAGTAAAGAGCTAAACAGATGCTTAAGAGGGGTGCTGGAGATGCCTTTGCCTGAGGAAGATGCTGCTGTGATTGGGCCTAGGCCAGATGACACAATGCCACCGCAGTGACATCAGTAGAAACCTGCACTGCTGTGGGTGAGGCTCGGCACATGCAACCTGAACCTGATGGTAGAATACACAAAGTCTGTTTACAGCATGCGTATAAAGCTGGGGCAGAAATTTCCAGTCAATGTGCAAAGATGCCCTGACAAAAAGCTTAGGGTCCAACACCATTAGAGACTGGGAGACGCCCTAGAGTCCCAGGTTTAGGCGTCACAACAGCTAACTCCCCTTTCAAGGTTCTGGTCTAGTGACCTGGGGAAATCTGACAAGCATATCAGAAAGGACTTCCTGGAGATTGCTTCAAGCATAGTGCTCAGGAGGGGTGTTTGAGGCGCCCTTGCATGAGGAAGACCCTGTGAATGAGCTCAGGTAAAGACAACATGATGCCGCCACTGTGACATTGGGAGAAACCTACTCTCTGTGACGTGGATGATACTCGAGGTCCTGGAAGTTTCCCCAGCACAGGTGACCTGAACCAGATGGTACAGAAGGGAACTAAACAAAGTGAGTTTTAAAGCCAAATGTCTAGCACAAAGAAGTATCCAGGTGTTAGACGAATCCGACCTCTGTCACAGTTGAAGTACAAGAGAAAACTTGAGAATGCCTTGAAGAAATTGGAACAGCATGAAGACATCCCTATTGGAAACCCATGTGGGCACCTATTTTGTTTGGGACTGAACCAGAGGAAGAAGCCAAGCCATTCAACTGCATGCACTGCAACACTTACACAGCCTCCTAACCACTGGTACTGCCACTGATCACCGCACCTGCCAATCAGAATTGGCAGGTGCGGTGATCTCAATCCAAGGCTGCAATATATCCGCTGGCCTGGGGCAGAGACAGGGTCACCTCCGCTTGCTGAGCTATGCTGGCTCCAGATGATTGGGGCAGCGTGCTCCTTCTGGCAGCGACACTTGTATGCATGCCCTGCTCACAAAGACCTACACATAGCTGGCTGGACAGAGACGTACCAGACGAGCAAATGCTCTTCTTGGACTGTAAGTGAATTGAGCTAGAAGAGTCCCCACTAGAGCTACAGAGATTTCTCTTCGTAGGGCAGCAAGGTTTTGACTTTGCTTCCATTGACTATCCCTAAAGCTACTGTGGGTACTGAGAGCAGTAGCAAATGCCCGCTGTTGATTATACTCCGTATTTCTAGATGTGTGAGTAATAATAACATAATTTTCTTTTTATGCACCAAAGTGCTTGCTGGCCTGTGATTTATTGACTGCTGTTTGCTGTTTATTGAGTCCTGAGTTTGTAACCTCACACCACCTACGTGAGTAAGCCGTAGTCTGCTCAAATTTGCTACTCCAGGAGTCAGGTACTAAAGGAATGTCCTTTTTAGTTTGGGGTCCATTAAATGGGTAATGTCCTGAATCAACAGTGCTGAATATTTTCTCTGCTTCTCTGCCGTGGCAGTGAGAATCACGATAGCTACACCAACACCGGCAAGAGGCAGCTACAAGAGCAGTGACAGGCTCCCCGCAGACTCCCCGCAGCGGATGCAGCCGTGAAAAGCCACCACGCAGCGGTGAGAGGCGGCAGTAGTAGTGAAGCCTGGCCTCTTCCCCGCACCAGCCATGAGCCCCAGCGTGGGGGGTGCCAGATGCTGCGAGAGGCTGTCAGAGGCGCCTGAGTGAGAGGCTGCTGTGGTTGGTAGGGCCTCTGTGCAGCGGTCGCAAGGTCCACCCAACAGGAGCCGAAACAGCCATCCCAGCAGCAGCTAGAGCTGCGGGAGCAGCCCATCAACGGCAGGAGCCGTGATTATCAACCCCCTGAAACAGTGACATCAACAGCAATTACTCCTGATAGCCCCTAGACCCAGACCCAGGTTTGCTTGGGGGTCCCGGGACTTGCTCAAAGTTAGAACACGTTCAGAGCGCGTTCAGAATGCGCCCCAAGGCACAAGGCTCATCGCGACCGCAGGAGCCGCTCCATTGGGCGAGAACAAGCACCTTGGCACCATTGCAACCGTTGTAACCATCTGCAACCCTCCCTATCGATCTGAGCGACCAAGACTCGATAAGGTGCAGGAGATTTATGTTCTGATCGGAGGCACGGATAATTGGGGATAGGCACTGATTGGACCAGCCCTGAATAGTCCTAAAGAGCTGCGTCCTTGGTGGAAGCGGTGTGAAGGGGGGGAGCTGGCCACTAACAGACAAAGCAGCATAAAGCACTCGCATTGTGAACCGAGCTATCTCACTTTTACTTCCAACACTGCTTAGCTCGCCCAGGTAGCCGCTGTACGACATGAGGTCGGGCCGAGTACGGGAGATTGGCCGCCCCAAGACTTCAGGGCGTAGAAGAAAGGTCAAGGCTGGTCCCTCCACAGATCAGATCAATGACAAACTTGCTCTAATTTCGACAGAAGGTGACCCAATTGCTGGTGGGTCGTTGAGAGAGAAACCTAATGCCCCCCCTAATTCTACCAAAAATTTAGACAAAATTCAGTTTCATAAAAGACATCGGTGCCGCTCTTTACTCAAGCAGCGCCACAGTGAAAGGTCTTCAGACTCCTCTACTACCAGACCAAGTATCAGGGCTGGCACCCACACCAGGGCAAACAATACAGCCAACTCACCAAATCCAGCGGAAACTGTAAATTACTGCACAAGTCCACACTCCAGCTTCGGCCCAATCCACTGAGATTTCTACAACATCCTCATCTACATCTTCACCTACATTTACAACCACATCATTGCCAGTGGAGTACACCAAGGAAGTCCCACGCAACAAAACAACACAGAGTAACACTCAGAATAATTCAGTAGTTGAATCCCCCCAACAAGTCCTTCACTTAGCCCTACAGCGCAGCACAAGGAGCAGAATAAGCTGTTCACAGGAGACTTGCTATCCCCCGGAGGAATCCAATCGCATTCTGGCTCACCAACAGGTTCTCTAGGACCTCATAAACCTCTGCAAGCAGAAGCTCAGCATTCAGTAACTGCAGCCAACTCAATAACTGCAACAACTGCAATCATAACATCAGGAGCACTTCAGACTGCGCAAGTACTGCCGACCTTAACAGAAGTAGGCCATTTATTGGCAACGGGAAAAAAACATCATACCAACTGGAGCAAGCAGTCCTGGCTAGACTCATCTAGCCTAGAAGATAAGCGTACTAAACATCACTCCCTACGGCCAGCCGAAGGATTCGCCATTGGACCCCAGGATCTAAATTCACCTAGTGGCGACATGGTTAATGCAGCTAAGTACGACCTCAGCCCCATTAGCCAAGTCAGTCCTACCACGATGCCCCTGCCAGCCAATCTAAAATCTCCAAAGCAGGACGAAGAAAGGGCTGACTTATCCTATTTAGGAACGCAAGAATCGGAGGACATGCTGGCAGCATGTTCCCCAGATCGACACACGGGATCTTTCACGGAGAAGATAAAGCACCTGCATCCGCCGTTAGCGGACAATCAACCCTTGTGGGGTAAGAAGGAAGTGGGCCCAAAGGAGCGGGGGGACCCAAATTCGTATGATGGGAGTGCCTGGGCCTCCCTCCTAAAAACCATGCAACTGTCAGTGGAGGCGCTACAATATCAATCAGACAAGATGGATATACAGCTTTCATTACTAAACACTCTGGCAGTGTTTACAGCAGGGATTGATGAAAAACCTGGGGGATCTCAATGCACTAATAAAAAGGGCACAAACTGAGACATACCTTCATTGCGGGTGTAGCCAGATAGTGGACAAGCTGGCAACTCTTCGGACTATGCTTTCCACCGTGCTCAATGCGCTGAAGAACAAATCAACCCGCTCTGCCAGCGCTGGTCGTTCCACTGACGGATCCACTGCACTCCCTACAGCTGACAGTAACTCAAATCAGTTCTGTAAAGGCATTAAAACCGACACACAACAAAGAGTGGGTATCACTGGTAGCAGCGACGTCCCATCAAAGACAGCTTTAGTCGCACCGGCTGAGATAAAAACTAATGCCAAACAACCCGCTTGCTGAAAAGAAAAGGTCACAATCATAAATTACTCCTTCTCAATCAAGCAGCCACCTACTCAATTTTCAGCAGACAATGCCCTAATTCACTCATCGCACCAAAAGAGGAGGACAAGCAAGATAGTGATCTGGCTCAAACTAACAATTGTCAAGATACAGCAGCATCCTCCTGTGCCGACAACCTTGGAGGGCCTTCAGCAGGAACAGGGTATAAGACTTTGAAGCAAGCTGAGGTGGCCCCTGGGTCTGAAAAGGACAAAGCTGCCACCAGTTCATCTCTCGAACCTCCGCTACAAACCACCAGATCCAACTCAAACTGGCCCGCTGGGCTTGTTGATCATCAAAAAATTACGTTCCTAGCAAAGGAAAGCAAGCGGGAGCCCAGCGCGCAGGAAACTGGGCAAGTCTCCACTGCCCCTCCAGCTAGAAATGACCAAACAACAACGAGAATGATCTGCACAACCCAGATGGTGGCATCCTCAAGGGAAGGGAAGCAAGTGAGGACAGCCCCAGACCAACCGCCTTAGGCTTCTCACCCCTGGCAACAGCAGAGCCAACCCGGAACTTCAACTTCAACAATAAACATGGAAAGAGATTCTAATTACAGCCGAGCAGACGTGCAATCGGACCAGAAGGAGCCTCATCAGCTAACACAACAAAACCCCGCTGCCAAATGGACGGGGTCACTCGATATCACTACTTATCCTCCAAATGTTTTGCCATCTGCCCTGAGATACACACTGTTCAAACCAGAGTATATTTCAAAAGGACGCCACGATTTGCTGAACAGGGGCAACGTTCTAAAATTACTTCGGGCCATAACCACTCTAGCAGACCTGAACACAACAGACCTACTTGCAATAGAGTTTCTCACCCCACATAATCCAGCAAAGCCAGAAATAACAAGGGCATCGTGGAAAACAGCCGCAATAGCCCAGAGAATATTAAATCACCCCCTTATCTTCAAAGACTGGGGCATTCAAGTCACCCCCTACCATCCTCCAGCCTACCCAGCGCCGCTATCAAACTCGAGCCCAAGGTCAGATACCAAGGATTGTTCAAGGTCCTCAACCTCTGTTCTAAGAGGGGCACTTGGCTACTCAGCGCAAATAAGGACTTTCAATCCAGGCGCACAACGTGGATCTTCTAGAGCTGAAATCACATGCGGACGCAACTCCTGGTATGCTGATCCAATTATAAGAACTATAAACCTTGCCACTGCAACCCAATGACATCATAACCATTTAGACCCCGGCAACAATAGACAAAAAGAACCGAGATACGGCTCTGCTCTTGGAACGTTAATGGCTTAGCTTCAAAAATTCAAGACCCAGAATTCCTGCTATATCCTAATAACTTTGATATTCTTATGCTACAGGAAACATGGCTCATGGAACCACTACATATACACGGGTTTATTTGCTTTGATCATCCAGCCGTTAGAGGTAGCAAAACGGGGCATTCTTCAGGGGGCTGGTAACCTATATCTCGACAATATCCATACCAACAGCTGTTGTAACCGGCCCGGAAACCGAGATAGCTTTAGCAGTTAAACTTACTCTTTCTCTGGCAGGGGTAAAAAATGAAGTAACTCTCTTTAACATATACATCCACCCAAAACGGACAGCAAGTGATTCAGCAAAGTTAACCGATCAAATAACTTCTTATCTAGGCAGCGTCGAAATTCCAAACCTTATATTATCAGAGGGCTTGAATCAATATCTAATGGGATCATCCAAAGCAAATAAAGTTTGCCTCTAATCCATACAATACCAATACAGGGAACCTTTATGCATGGGAGGCCTAACAGGGAAAATAGATTCCTTTTGGAAGAATTAGAACATCTAAATCTTAGGGCCCTTAACGGAAGAACATCCGGCGATAATCCTCCAGTGGCAAGCTACTACACTGAACTAACAAGCTCGCTTTTAGATAATACGTTTGTCGGCCTCTCGCTGTTTTCACATGTAACAGGCTTTAGAATGGGCGACAAGGGGTGTAGCGACCACCGTCCACAAGAGACTATTTTAGCGGCAACCACTCCATCTAGCATTCATCCTGCTCCACTTTTAGGCTCAAGCTACACGATAAACTATAAGAAGATCAAGTATACGGCAGAAAGCATAGAGTCCTTAACAGACACAGCAATCAACCTTTTACTCGCCCAACCGTTTGACAAAAATCTGATACAAACCTGGGAATGTTTCACCACTAACATCAGCAGCTTAAAGGCTGCGCAAATAAAAATGAGGAATTTTCCGTTGCCGGCACTAGAGAAAAAGTTAACTAAGGATCAAAGAGCGCAAATAAAAACCCTCCAGAGAATAATAAATGGCTCCATAAGATCTCTGCGTAACGAACCAGGGAATATATTGCTACTTTCATCCCTGTGGCAACAAAGAACTCAACTAAAGAAGTTGAAATGCAACATTAACAATAACTACGAACAGGACTTATGGGCAAAACTCTCGCACAATATTAAGCATAACGCCAGTGATCGCTTCTGGAAGTAAGTAAATGCAATTATCCACCTGCATCATGGGGGACGTAATGTCCTACATTTTGGAGGAAACCTGGGCTAGCTATTCAAACTCCCACTTTAATAGCCAAAGCAACAGTCTGCCCAAACTGGAGCAGAGTAGAGCAGACTCGGATGAACATTATACAAATGTCCCTTCTTTACCAATGAAGGGAAAGAGGCATCATTAATTTCCCTGACTGCTCCGCTGCTACCCGACCAATGGCAAGTGACACATCCTAATCTCCTGTCTTAATCCATCATCAGGAGGAAGGGTCACTCGCCACTGAGCTTCTAATAATCAGGAAACCGATCAGGAAGGGAAGAAAGGAAGGAGCGCCAGGCCCAAATGGAATCCCGCCTGCAGTGTTTAAACAAAGGCCGGAAGTATGGGCAAAAATACTCCATCCACTATTTCTGAAAGTAAGACGACTGGGCATCATTCCAGATTCCTGAAAAGGTTCAACAATTATTCCGATCCATAAAAGTGGCAGCAAAGCCTTGCCAGCTAATTATCGGTTAGTAGCACTGATCGATAATGAGGCCAGATATTTTGCGGGAACACTCCTAGATGGACTAACAACCTGGGCAGAAAATAATGAAATAATCCCGCTAAATCAGACAGGCTTCCGAAAAAACTCTGGCACAATATCCAACATCTTGGCAATCTCGTTGATAATGGACACAACAAAATTGAGAAAAACACAGCTGCATGTCTGCTTTATAGACTTCAGCGCCGCATTTGACAACGGGAAGAGGTCCAAACTGTGGACAAAGCTAGCCAGATGGGGCATCCCAAACACCCTCTTATCAGTGATAATGCTTTTACATACCGGTACCTAGGTACAGGTGAAATTAGGATCAGGGTCTCATCTCTCAAGAAAAGTAAAAACAACCAAAGGACTTAAACAGGGCTGCGTGTTGGCCCCTATTTTATTTAACTTATTCATGGCAGACTTACCACAGACACTTAACACCTGTAACTCCCACGCGCCCAGACTGGGGGGTACCACTTTGTCCAATTTACTATACGCGGACGACGTAGTCCTGCTTAGCCATAAATTGGCTTCCAACATCTTCTTAACGGTCTGCAGGACTACGCAGAAGAAAATAGCCTGTCAATAAACTTTAAAAAAAGAGGACCATGACAATTAACAGCAAAAAATTTTTTAAAGTACCTATGGCACCTGGGCGGCACACACATTGAACCAGCGGAGACCTATAAGTATCTGGGTGTCTACGTAGATAAAGAAGGATCATTTACCCGCCAACAAGAGGAGATCAAAAGAAAAGGGATGATCCTTGCTTTAACCATGAAAAGTTTATCAGCATAACTACTGGGGCCTACGCTGAGCCCCCTTTTAATGGTAGCACGGGCTAAAATTCTACCTACAATCACGTACGGTAGTGAAGCTCTGCAAGGGAGAGACACCAATCTTTCGGATGAAACACTTGTAAAAGCATAGAGAACTATGTTTAGCCTCCCGAACTATACCTCCCCGGCGCAACTTAGACTGGAGTTTGGCCTGTTGAAGCAAACTTGGGCCAGATATGGAGAATACATAAACTGTTGGAATAAAATCAGAACATCAACCCCTAACTCATCAAACCACCTTCTGTGGCAAGATCTCCAACAGAGGGAGAATTCTCCTGCAAGATTGTATCTTCAGGAGGCACTGGCAAAAACAGGCTTATCGCCCTTATGGAATACACAGCGCCACCATTCAACTCTGAAGAAATTAGTCTGGAAGTCGCTTAAAAAACAGTCACTTGTGGAGGATAAAGCTGCTTTTTCAGCAAGAGCGCATGCCTGGAGGACTCTGAATTCTTATAAGATTCTAGCCCCGCAACAATATTTTAATCTGGGCTATCCAAAAGCACAGAAATTAAAATTTCTAAAGATACGACTTGGAGTGATACCATGCACACAGCATCTTCCACCATGGAAAAGGGTGAAGACTTTTACAGTATGCAGTTTGTGCAAAAACAGACAGGGTGACATCATCCATACCATCTGTTCTTGCTCAGAGATGCTTCAAGAAAGGAAGCAACTGCTAAAAATCCCCTTTAACCAAAGGGGAATTCGGACAAGGAGGCAAGCAGTTTTGGCTTGCTTCGACCCAGTATCACCACAATTGAACTCCAGACTAGTTAGATTTCTTGAAGCGACAAGAGCAAAAATGCCAAACTGTCACTAAAGCACTTTTGGGGCAAAGGAGTCCTTGGATTACTAATTTTCTCAGCAGGAGCAACAATCGCTGCATTGACTGGGCCACTTATATTGGTTGCTCTTGCACGTTTAAATCTGTATTGTTTTAACTTGTAAGCAACAGAAATGTTTATATTTTAATTATGATGAAATTTTATCATTGCGAATTAATATTTTACATATGGTTTAATTTCTTGCATGCATTGCAATTGTTTTAAGTAACTCTACAAAAATAAAATAAACTGAAACAGTGGTGAATGTCTGAGATTCACACAAAATGAGTCAAGCATCCGAGTAACGTTCCACTGGGGGCGTGGCTTGGCAGCCACCATAGCAGTAGCTTTGAACTAGTATGCTGTAATTTCCAGTTTTTCTGTCTGGAAAATATGTCCCAAAAATGAGGCCAAAAGAATACTAGGAAATCATATTGCTTACCTTTGTTTAAAAAAATCTTGACAGCCAGCACTGCTTGCATATGCTGTGCTGCAAATGTATCCTTGCACTGGTGAGAGTGGGTCCTGTTGTGCTTAGGGGCATGCAGTTGACTTCTTTCAGATTTAAATCTATAGCATATTTGAGGGTGGATGATAATATGCTGGTCACTGAGCAGCTTCAATTACAAGTTGTAAAGGATGAGATGCAGAACCCGCTACTAAGGTTATTTTCTTGGATTTACATAGTTTAAACCCTGCTTAACTTGAGTTGTTGATTTCTGGGCTAGACTGAAGCATGTATAGCTAGACATGTGCAAGCTAACGTATATAAAATACTTACTGTTCCCTGTCATATCTCAGGTGTCTCCAGTAGAAAGTTTGCGTTTGATGTGCCTCCTATCCATCACAGAAAATGGTAAGCCTGTCTTTTTCTATCCATGCCTCCCAAACACATAAGATTTCGTATTCTAGAATAAGCGTCATTATCATGGTATTTCGTGGTCTTTATGAGAGGTCCCCAAGTCATTGCTTCTGGTCATGTCAATTTCTCTTTCATTAGTGATCCTGTTTCTGACTTAGCTTATGCTGTTGGGTTCCATTTTCTTGCCCTTCATGCTGTTTAATGTGTGCTTCACCATTAAACCACACAAATGTCTTTAGAGAAGATGCACTTACCTGTTTGCTGTACTTCCAAATATAGAATATGACTCCCTCTGAAAGTTTGGCTCATTGTTTCAAAGAAGTCTTCATTGTATTGCACTGTAATTTCTGCACTCCTTTGGACTTCTTTCAGGCAGACCTAAACCTACATACATGGCCTAAATTCTCTTCCTCTCAGCTGTAGAGGACAGATGTTGATGGTGCCATTGTGCTGATTTTTGTAACAACATTGACTATCAGGCAATGCTGCAACATGTTCAATGTATTAATGGAGAAGTTACCATCATATATAATGATAACAAAGGACACATGTTTTACAGTCTAGTTCATATATTGTAGGTTATTCTATAATCATTGTCTCCTGTTTTCCTTAATAATATTAATGTTCCCCTCTGGTTGATATTATTCATTCACATAGTTTGGCTGGATTCAAACTTTACTCCATATGGTCAGCTTGCATACAATTTTAAACACAGATGTTAGTTATTGGATTGATCTGTATCCTTGAATGGATGTTCCTAGGGCTCATCCATGCAGGTTACAGATCAGAACTCTGTGAGAGGGATTGGACTTATGATATAGATCCTGATCCTGCATTGAGCTCACAGGTAATTTGGAAGTCAATTAATTGCTTTATTACCAGTCTGAAAGTTGTGAAGATACTTCTCTTTTCTTACAGTTAGTTCATCTGTTCTTGGTTATGGTAATAGCCTCTGGCAATTAGTGATTGTATGTAATATTTTATCCCGGCATGTAATGCAGGTTGTCAGATTAGATAATGTCCCTACCATTCTGCTTTCTCTATTTTTGTTTGTTTCCAGTCCACAAATATCCCTGGTCCAAGGTGTCATACCTCACACACACAACATTTTGGTGGTACAGCGCTATATAGCTGATAGCTGAGGTTCAACTCCATTAACCATTTACTTCCCTACACTCCATTACTGACATGCTGCTGAAGATCAACTAGCTAAAGACAACTATTGAAGATTGCATAGATATATTTCTAGCTCGCCAAGCAAAATTGTTGCATGCATTTGAAGTCACTGCCCATTTTCTTGAGTGATACTTCTGTTCCGGTGTCTAATAAGGGTCTAGAAACCAAATACTGGTGTGCAAAGGTTTAAACGGAAGAAAGGTCGTTAAGAAAGGTGGGATTGATGTGGGCTTAAAGAAATAGGAAAAGGTCCCCAGACCCACTGTCTGAGGATACGGGAGAGAGGGTTGAAACATGAGGTGACATGGTTCTAAAGGGATGAAAAGTGGAGATAAGTAGGGCGAATTAAGAGGAGATAGGACGTCTGGGAGGGGGATTGAGGGAGGGAAAGAGCATAAAGTGGAGAGGGTATGGAGAGCAAGATAACTGAGAAGGAGGCCAACCCTCATATTTATTTATGATTACATTTTATGTAGCGTGAATATAGTCCGAGGGTATTAGAGCTCTTTACAATAGAAAAAAACAGAATTTCAATAGTTAAAGGTAATAGTTCAGTACATCCAAAGATACAGAACAAATTAAAACAAAACCATACCAAAATACAGATTGAACAGGGCAGTGGAAATAATACAAGGAACATCTAATTTTCCAGGCATCAGGAGCCAGTAACATCTAAATGTAAAAATAGCACCAGGGCATTGTATGCTTTACAGCCATAGATAAATCATAGAATTGTACAAAGCAGTGTATTTTACTGGCAAAATAAAAATGCATT
This sequence comes from Triturus cristatus, assembly GCF_964204655.1. NCBI lineage: Eukaryota > Metazoa > Chordata > Amphibia > Caudata > Salamandridae > Triturus > Triturus cristatus. The sequence continues at coordinate 505,125,678 of NC_140583.1, read as the reverse complement.
AAGTAAGAGAAGGCATGTTTATCAGTGAATATACATTTCCAAGAGGCAGGCACTATAAACATTAGTTTGTAAATGAAGCAGTCTTTGAACCATCTAATTTTATTATAGAAGTAAGACGCATCCAGGTAAGTAGTTGAAGCGAGAGTGTGTTTGGAAACTTCCACTTAAGGCCAGGAGAGAGGGCAGGCAGGAAACAGCTGGGAAGTCCCTGAAAGGGGAAGCAATAGAATGGGCTGGAGTGACAAAAAAGTTGTGAATGTTAGAAAACTAATGGGAGCAGTTAGTTAAGGCCTGAGTGGAGGCATATTTGGAAAAGTAGAAGTTTTAATTCTTTCTTGAACAATACGAAGGACTTAGTAGTGCATAAGGCTGGTGGGAGGGAATTCCAAGCCTTAGTCCACCTGCGTCCAAACAATTTAGAGACTGTGCCCACTTTTAAAGGTACAGGTGATTCTATGGCAAGTGTTTTTACACTGTAAAGAGAATCTTGTTAGGTAGCAAGGTGTGCTGAGTGTATAACCTTGTGATGCATGTTGTCTTGTGTAAGGCTCTTGATTCAATGAGAAAAAACTGAAGCATAAGTAGGATAGGTAAAATATGACCTAATTTACTGCTCCCAGTAACAAAATCAACAGCTGCATGCATTGCAGGCTTCAGGTAGATTTGTCAAAAGGTTGAGACATTACATGAAGATCACAGGAAGTTGGCAGACCGTGTGACAGAGACCGCATTAGCAATCGCCAGCACTCGACCAACAGTACAGAAATTTGCCACAATAGCTAAAGATTTGAAAATTCTCACAGATCATCTGGAAGATGCGGAAGGCTAACTGGTGTTCCAGAAAGAATGGAAGGACTAAACAAGGAACTGTTGTTGGAGGAGTTGCTAATGAAAACTGCTTGCGAGACAAACCATCTATGTTCTTCTCAGTGGAACGTACCCAGAGGGTGCCCGTGGCTCCATCTAAGCTCAATGCGCTGCAGCGGCCCATCATTGCCCACCTCCGGAACTTTAGAGACTGAGACAACATACTACAAATCTCCCACAATCACAGTCCCTGGCAAATAGATGTCAGCCACATGAACATATTCCCAGGCTACACGAATCTCGTGCAAAGAGGATGGGGCATTTATGTCCATGAAGAGAACACTATGGCTGCTAAACATGAAGTACACATTTGTTTATGCTGCCAAACGGTACATCCTACATAATGAGAGAACAAATTGTATTTATTTATTACATTAGTGGCTTATTTGACAACATACAAGTAACAACAACCAACCGTACATGCCTTGCTGATACAACATTACATGATCGCATCACAACAGACCGGGGTTCATTTCGGTTACAGTATACGATCTAATTACATGGAATAGTGCTCAAACTTGTTAGTCGTCTGATAAAGGTAAATCTTGCGTCCTCAGATAGCCTAGCAGTGGCTCCCAAATGTCTTTTGGCCTTGATGTCGGCGGTAACTCCTCCGCATATAGTTCCACATTTTCTTTACAGTATACCAGATCTTGCACCCATTGATCAAGCCGAGGAGCCACCCTACTTTCCCAAGTCATCGCCACCCTCCTTTTGGCAAGAAGCATAGTAATATGCTCAAATTTTCCATTTGCGCCTTTGAGATTAGGCATAATACCCAGAAAGCCTGCTTTTGGACATCCGTGTAATACAGTATTAGTCATTATCTGCAGCCGAGATACCACCTCATCCCAGAACCCCTGTATTCTCGGACAATACCATGCCAAGTGTATAAAATCTGCCCCTTGAGATCCACACCTTTTGCATTCGTCAGATTCTCTGAGCCCATACTTCTGTAACCGGGCAGGTGTATAATAGACTAAATAGTATTTAAAATGTATAATACTTAGATTGCCGTTCGAGCTCAGGGACGCAGTGAGCTGGCAACTGTGTTCCCATTCCTTTTGCATGATTTGGGCCTCAAGTGTGTCATTCCAGAGGGCTAGGCTGTTATCCATGCCCGGAAGACTTTCCTCCCTTACCGCTTGGTAGAGCTTAGGGATTAATTTCTGTCTCGCTGGGCTCACTAGTAATGTCTGCAGTGCTTGTAATGACAGTGGCTCATCAGGGAACGTGTGGTAAAGTGCCTTTACGGCAGCCCTTAGTCTGCGGTATGTAAACATAAATAGCGGTGTCTTGTTTTGTACATAATGCAGCTCCTCCGGTGTCAAGAAAGTGCCATTCGGGAACAGGTCTTGCATTTGATCTATACCCGCTAACCTAAGGGAGCGCACAGCCCCTGCTTCTTGTATGACAGATAGTGCAGCGTGATGTGCAAGAGGGAGGAGCGGTGTATATTTATCGGAAGCTTTGCCGTTAGGCGACCTATCGCCTGCCAGGCTGATATAGTACAGTGTAAAGTGTTAATCTAATTTTTTGGCGTACTTTGTTTATAGTGTGTTAGGATGCTGCGCAGAGGAATTGGGTGTGCATCCCTGTCCTCCACAGCTACGTGCGGAATGAACGCATGATGGTTATACCAATAGTGAGCATATTGTGCCTGGGCACAAAGATAGTACAGGTACAGGTCGGGGACTCCAAAGCTGCCTTTTTTGTAGTCCAATGTAAGTGCGTTGTAGCTTAACCGGGGTGGTTTGCCGCCCCAGACCAGTTTCAACAATTGTGAGCGTAGTTTTTTTTCAAAATTGACTTGGAAGCCTAATGGGTATATTACGAAAAAGGTACACAAATCATGGGAGTACTATCATTATAATGAGAGCAATTCTGTCCGCCAGCAAGAGCGGCAGCCCGATCCACCTTGTTACCTGATGCTCTAGCTTGCAATATGCCCTGCCATAGTTTTCTCTTACCACTACATCTGGGTTGCGTTGTATTATTATGCCTAAATACTTGACAGGGTCGACAGCCCACTCAAGGGGAAACTCTAGATCATACGGTGTCGTGCATTCCGTCAAAGGCACAGTGATTGATTTTGCCCAATTTATACTAAGACCCGGGAAACGCCCAAAGCGGATGTATTCCTGTAGTATCGGCCCTAAGTACTTCTGTTTTTCCCTGACGGACAGTACCATGTCGACTACGCCAACATGCTGTACGCGGGCATTCCTGCCTGCCACCTTCATCGATTACAGCTGGTGCAGAATCAAGCTGCCCGCCTGATTTTCCACCAGTCCAAATATCGGCATGTCACTCCCCTCCTCCACAGTCTGCATTGGCTCCCTATTTCCAAACGCTGCATTTTCAAACTGGCATGTTCTACCTTTAAGGCCCTCTCGGATGCAGCCCCCGCCTTTATTTCTTCGAGCCTGTCCCGTCACATCCCCTCTAGAGCTCTCCGATCCGCATCTCTTAATCTCCTTGATACCCCTAAGTATAAAAGGAAAAAGCACGGTGGCCTGTCCTTTTCTGTCCTGGCTCCGTCCACCTGGAACTCTTTGCCATCTTCACTCCGTCTCTGCCCAAAGTATGACTGCTTCCGCAGACTTTTAAAAACTCTGCTTTTCCGCTCTGCATATGACTAACTCTCTCATCCTGGCTCATCGTCACTTGTCATTGAGCGCCAAGAAACCGTTGGTGAAAGTGCGCGTTATAAATGGTTTTTAACATAACATAACATAACATGTCATCCGCATACAGCGAGATGCTGACCGGTCTCAGTGCGAAGCGCAGGGCGGACTCCCTGTGCCGTTGTCTGATAATGCAGGCCAAGGGTTCCAATAGTATTGAAAAAGAAGTGGCGAAAAGGGCACCCTTGTCTTGTCCCTCTGCGAATCTTTATAGGTTCCGACGTCAGACCCTCAATCCTTACCCTTGCTGTTGGGTCAGTGTATAAGAGTCTCACCCACCTGCAGAAGAACATGGGGAGCACCATTTTTTCCAATATTTGAAACATATAACCCCACTCGATGGAATCAAAGGCCTTAGCTGCATCTAGCAGGATGGCCACTACCGGTAATTCAGGATTTAGGATATGGAACAAGGTGAAGATCGTGCGCAGATTATGCGCCGTAGATCTCTTCGGTATAAAGCCGGACTGATCTGGCAAAACCATACTCTGGAGCAAAGGTTGAAGTCTAGTGGCAAGTATCTTCGCCAGAATTTTAGTATCTATATTGATGAGAGAAAGCGGGCAGTATGACTCACATCGTGATGGGGTTTTGTCTTTTTTAACAGGGCAATAATCAGGGCCTCTCTGAGTGTGGATGGAAATCGCCCTTTTTCATTGGCCTCTTCATACATAGCTAGCAAATGAGGCTCCAACTCGTCTGCATACGCCTTGTAGAATTCGCTTGAGAGTCCGTCAGGCCCGGCGCCTTCCTAATAGGAAGGGCCTGAATCGTGTCCCTGATTTCTTCTGCCTCTATCGGCCGAGACAGGTACTCCTGTTGCGCGTTAGACAGCCAGACAAGAGCGATATCAGCTAAGTACTCATTCAATTCCTCTGATTCAGTCCCACCCTTTGATGTATAGAGATTAGCATAGAATTTCTGAAACTGGGCAGTGATTGCGTGTGGTGTATAGTGATCCTCCCCCATATCGTCCGTGATCTGAGTAATAGTGTTATGGTCCTGCCTCATCTTAACCCTGACAGCAAGATTATGCCCTGGCCGACTGCCCTCACGATACGCTCTTGCCAAATATCTCCTTGACAGGTACTTCCCCTCAACAGCCGCCAGTTCATTATATTCTCCCACCAGTTCTTTAATTTTGGCCAGTGTAGCCAAGTTTGGAGATGTTTCTTGATCGCGTTCGAGCTGCTTCAATGCAGCCTCCATCCTCGAGAGCCGCCCCCTGATATCCCTTAATATGACTGCATTTGTACTGATACAAGTCCCTCTTATCGCGGCTTTAAAGGCCTCCCAGAGAGTGGCCGCTTCACTAACTGTCCCCATGTTGAGAGTAAAGTATTGCTAAATAGCTTCTCTGATCGTGTCCTTATATGTCGGGTCAAGCAGCGCCTCAGCTTTAAATCTCAAAGTAAACTGACAGGGGATCATAGTCGGGATATGTAGTGTGAGCTTGACCGGATTGTGGTCTGACAGAGTTCTGGGTAGCCTAGCAATGTCGGACACCCATGTATTAGCCTCTTCGCTGAGGAGCCAGTAGTCTAGCCTTGACCAACTTCCATGGGCAGTGAACATGCAAGTCCCTTCTAATGTGTCCACATTTTGCTTTCTCCTTGTGTCCACAAGCCTGAGTTCCTCCATTCCTGCTATAATGACATTTACAGCCCTAGGAGAATGCCCTCTTTGCTGGCTCGATTTATCTTTGGAGAGATCTAAATGTGTATTGAGGTCTCCACCCCATACTATTTCTGATTCTGGCCACCCTCACAGTATCCTCAGCCGCTCCTCATAGAATTTTGGTTTGTCCATGTTGGGCCCATAGGTGTTCACTAATGTGATGTGCATCCCATGAAGTTTACTATGGACAATGGCATACCTTCAGTTGCCATCTATGGCTGAGTTGAGCACTATGAAGGAAGTGCCTTTTTTGACTAGTATAGCCACCCCTTTTGCGTAGGATGAGTACGAAGAAAACATGCGATACCTCGCCCAGTCTGCACCTATCCTATTCTCATTGTGTTTAGTAAGATGTTTCTCCTGGAGGAGAGCTACCTTGATGTGGTGTCTGTCGAGTTGTGCTAAAACTTATCTTATTTTCTTGGGACTGTTCAGCCCATGCACATTCCACGTCACACATGCAATTGAAGCACTATCTGTCTGTGTAACCCCAGCCATCTAACATATCCAAGACATATGGACCATCAATATGCGACCAAATACCGAATAAAGAGATGCCAAGATGGCAGCAAGCCATATAGAACAGTCCCGCAAAACAGGAAAAGAGAACTCCCCACCCCTTACCCCATCCCATCCACAACAGCATCCCAAATATGCTGAGGACAGTGTATAACAGAGCCCACCCCCAACACTTAGAAAACCTTCTTAAGAGAAAAATAAAAGCGGGGATCACCAACTGGAGGGTCATTAGGAGCCCGAACAGCCTCCATCATGAAGGTGGCCAGGCGGTACGGGTCACAGTCCGCACCACAGTTACCCTGTGTAAGTCTGCAGCATATTCACGGTCTTTGTGTAGGCTCAAAACGAAGGTCTGCCTTCATTCTTGATACTAGTCTATCGATTGCTGCGAGCGTTGGGTGCGTTTTTTTTTAGCATGGTTTTCAGGAACACTTGCACCGCCTTGGGGGAATTGTACATTTTTTGCTGTCCCTCGTAGTCAGTCCGCAGCCTTGCCAGGTATAACACGGCATATGTGGTGTTTGCTTTCTGTAGTTGCTTCTTAACCGTTGTATATGCTCTCCATGCCGCTTGCACCGCAGCTGTAAAATCCAGGTAGAAGGCCACCTGGAATCCCCGCTAGTTAGATCAGCTTTCTCGCAGGCCTGACAAAGATTTGCGTCATGATCACGGTAATTTAAAAGCTTGGCAATTACCGGCATGGGGCGCACCAGAGGACGGCCTCGCTGCCAAAGATCTGTGGGCGCGCTCGACTACAAACAATGCTGACAAGCTTTCTCGGCTGAACAGTTCGATAAGGATCTGTTGCACATATTCCTCCATCTTTCCGGTATTGGTGGACTCCGGAATGCCGATAATGCAAATGTTGCTGCACCAAGAACGTGCCTCTAAATCTTCATTTTTGGCCTGAATGATGGAGAGGAGCTTCTCCATGTCGGTGCAGTTGCTTGCTGTGGCTTGAACATCATCTTCTACATTAGAAATCCTCTGCTCCGCCTCTGTGATACTGGAGGCTTGTTTATCCAGTTTGGTCCCCATGGAAACCATCCGTTGGCTCAAGGTGTTCATTTTACTGTCTATGGACATAAGGCACTGCTGCATGGCCTGAAGTGTCGCTGCAAGTTGAGTAGAGTCCAGCGCAGCTGGGGACTGTTCCTGGGCGCCCTAATAATTTTGCGCCGTTTTCTCACTTCAAATCTAAGGCGAGGCTGTCCCTTATCCGGTTTGCCCATTTTTATATGTGATCTCAAAATGGCGGCTTCTCTCGCGACTGGCAGGGATCTTTATCTGTATGCAGCAGAATCGTTCCGTCTGACTGTTCAGATGTTTGAGTGATGGCCCTCAGGTCCGAATCCTATGCCCCACACATCCGCTGACAAACAGTTGAGGCCTCTCCCCAGTTACTTCACCGGCTGAGCACTTAGTATTTGCTTTGCCTTCATGCATTCAAATCGCGGGCCCAGTGCACCCTCATCCTCCACTGCACAGCCACTATGTGGAAGGTTCAGGTCTTTTTTCTTTTTAAAAAAAATCTTTTTTGTGTGCGTGTGTAAAAGTTCCTCCTTGATTATGGTGACCTCTGCAGTCTCCCTGGTGCGTCCCGGCAATCCATGGTGGGTCCTCACTGCTTGTAGGCCCTCTCTCGACCCTCCGTCTCGGCATCCAGGGTTTTGATATGGCGACACCGCCACCTCTCTGCTCTACGTTTGCCTCCGGCGGGCCACCTGATCAGCAGGTTAGTCAGCAAGCGCCCCCGCAGCCGGTGTCAATGTCTTTCGCGCCAGAGCCAGCAAGCCACGCCTCAGCCCAATCCGTCTCACACCTCCAGGCAAAGCCCCAGCAGGTAGACCAGAGCCCACGCGATACCGGCTTCCACAACCTAGAACCCTCTTGCGGTCCCCTTCGCAACGTCAGCACAGCTACAGTTCATGGGCTGCAGAGTTGTGGTTTGCCCCTCCGCTGTCTTGGCGCCCCTCGGGCCGCGTGAGATCATGGGCCTGTCTGTGCCCGGTCGCACACACCTCGTGTCTGCAGCCTCTGCGCGCCCTCAAGCAGTGTTTCAGAGCAGTACTATGCAGCGGTGTCCCTTCTGCACTCTCAGCGTTTATTTCGGGGTCCGTGGGTGCTAGATGTGAGGATATTGGGCGGATATATTTTGCCTGGCCGGTGGAGCTGCACTAATGTGCGGCCATCTTGCTTCAGGCTCTCTAGCGCCCCCCAATGATAGAACAAACTTTTTGATGGCAGAGGAAAGGGGAGTGACCTGCATGTGATATTAATGATAGCTGATAATATTATATAATCCTATACTGAGTCTGCTTTGAAAGCTAGATGCCATCTGGTACTAGAGGATTATTACTATTGACTCACATGTCTGACGCTACAGAGCGGTGGAACTGAAACTGAAGACACAGCATAAAGTCACAAAGACCACAACTGGGAGAGGAAAGATGCATTGCCCTGTGTCCGAAACAGTCTGTGGCAACACTTATAGTCCCTTGAAAGAGACTACCAATACTTAACTAGACTACTGGAAAACACTTGTTGGAATTTTGAATTGTTAAGATGTTGGTATTTGGACAACAAACATGACCTGAATTAGGGTGGTGGCCATTTTGAATCCCACGGCACGGTAAAGTCGGGTGAGGGTTGATTGGGGGTGGGGGTTTGAGGGGATACAGCGACATCAGCAGACCTAAGCAGGAGGTTCAGACCCATCTCCTTCCTTCCATGGAGTGGACCGGGACAGAGTGTGCTGTCCGTAAGTGCATCAAATTACGCAAACACTATAATTGTTGACTTAAATTAATTAAATTAAAAGGGGATTGGAGATAAAACCACTCACCAGATACAAAGCTGAGATAGTATGCTTGCAAAAAATGCATATGAACGGTATAACCCGGAATGTCTAGGCTCAGGTTACACAACTGTGTCCAGAGGGGTAGCGATATTGTTCAAGAAAGCATTGCCGTTTCACATCATACAATCATGGGCAGATGAAGCGGGCTGTTACACAACGGTACATGGGGAGCGGGAGGTGGCTGGATTCAAGCTAGCCTGGCTGATGAAGGGTGTTACCCAAAAACCGGTCCTAGGATGCTTGTTTCCGGTTCAGGGAAGACCTGGCTTGGCAGTTCAGGCTAGACTGTTCCCATGAGGCACAGGGTCAAGACTGATTTGCATTTAGCTGGGTCTGAACTGAGGTGGCAAAGTGAGCTACAGCATGATGATGGATTCAACCCAGATCTGTCACTGCGGGTGAGTGAAAAGTTTCAGCGCTCCGTCCATCATCTCCTTGTGTTTGCTTTGTTCGCCCTAAGTTGGTAGGGTATACCCAGACTTGGGTCCCTTGCTCACTTTGCCACTAGATTCGAGCTAGCCTGGCTGATGATGGGTATTACCCAGAAACCGGTCTCAGGATGCTTGTTTCCTGTTGAAGGAAGACCTGGCTTGGCAGTTCGGGCTGGACTGTTCCCATGAGGTACAGGATCAAGACTGATTTGCATATAGCTGGGTCTGAACTGAGGTGGCGAAGTGAGCTAAAGAATGATGATGGATTCAACCCAGATCTGTGACTGGGGGTGAGTGTCTGAAAGGTTTTAGCGCTCTGTCCAACATCTTTTGTTTGCTTGGTATTTGTACAACAGATATGACATGAATTAGGGTGGTGGCCATTTTGAATACCACAGCACGGTAAAGTAGGGTGGTGGTTGATGGGGGTCGAGGGTATACAGCAACATCAGCTGACTAAGCAGGAAGTTCAGACACATATCTTTCCTTCAATGGAGTGGAACGGGACAGTTTGCGCTGTCCGTAAGTGCATCAAATGACGCAAATACTATAATTGTGGACTTAATTTAATTAAAAGGGGATTGGAGATAAAACCACTCACCAGATACAAAGCTGAGATGGTATACTTGCAAGCGGGAGGTGGAACCATAATGCTGGTTAATGCTTTTGTGCCCCCTGGACTACAGAAGATTACAGTAGTTGGGATAATTACAGACAGAGGTGCCACAGATTTGGACAAATTGAGCACAAAACAGGCTAATTCTACTCTGAAGTGGAAACTAGAGGGGTCCTCCCAAGTTACAGGTATGGAAGATGTGTGAAGAGCGATGCATGGGACTGAGAGAAGGTACTCTTTCTGTTCAGGGGCACATGACATGCTGTCTAGAATAGATTACTTTTCCATGCATAAAGTCAAAGATGCCAAATAATATGCACTACGGATCTCTGACCATTCCCATTGTCAGTAAAGCTACAGGCTAAGAGACCAGAAGAGAAATGGGAGTGGCATATGGCCAGGTGGGAGATAGAAGGAAGAGACACCGACATATGACTGAGCTTGAGCAATATCCGATCAGATTGGAAAGAGGCTATGTTAATGCCCCAACGGAGAGCGATAGAAGGAAACCAGGCCTTAAAAAGGAAGAATATAGAGCAGTCGCCAAACACGAAGTCAAGACAACCTACCTAGTAAAACAAAAGCAGCTGTACAAAACCAGAGATAAAGCAGGGAAAATACTCACATGGTTGGGGAATTGTGAAAGAGAATCTAATCACATCACAGAGATAGTAACAGCAGATGAAGTGAGAATGGTAGAAAATGGAACAATAGTCACAGTGTTTGTAGATTACTTTAAACGTTTCCATGAGTCACAGTCCGCAACGTCGCCATAAGAGATAGGCGATTTCGCTGGGTATTGGCCTACTAGATACTTGACTACACATGTGAATTTGTTTGAGGAAAACATCAGGATGGAAGAGGTCAGAGATGCACTTGCACATTTGCAATTGGGAATTATGCGGGGATCCAATGGACTTCCTATGGATTTCTTTAAGACAATGCAGGCCTCTTGCATGCGGTATAAATAGAAGCTTTTCAACTACGAGCACTGCCATTAGACTTAGAAGCTGTAACAATCACACTGATCCCTAAGGCAGGGAAATGTCTCATACCGTCCAGTTTCTCTACTCAACACAACAGTGCTGGCAAAGGTGTTGGCAAACAGGCTGAAATCGGTAATATTCGAGTCTGTATCAGACCGGTTTTTATGCCTCACAGGTAGACAAAACTAAATTTAAGGTGCCTACATAATAAACTAGCAAGCTATAATGACATAGGGGAGCCCCTGGTCATAGCATCGCTGGACATCAAATATACGTTCAACTCATTGCAATTGCTTTTCCGTTTTGCAATCTTGGAGAAAATGGCATTTGGACCTAAAAATCTGAGATGGGTTAAACTGTTAAATACTAATCCGTAAAGAAGTCCAGCTCAATGGCAGCTGTCAAATGATTTCCTGGTAGGGAGGGGTACAAGACCGGGGTGTCCTTTGTCGCCTATGCTGTTTGCACTGGCGATAGAGGCACTGGCGGAGTTGATTTGAGTGAATGCCCAGGTACGAGGATGGAAATGGAATGATGACTGGGAGGAGAGGATATGATTGCATGCGGATGATATCTTGCTTTATTTGGCCAAGTCAGATGCCTTCCTATCAAGACTTAGTGAAATCTTCCATTGCTATGGTGAATTCTCAGGGCTACCCATTAATTAGGAGAAGTCCCTGATTTTCCCGCTGAGGAGCTGGCTGGCACCAGCGGACCTACCATTGCTGTTGAGAATTGAGATGAGAAACTTTAAGCACTTGGGCATATTGATAACTAAGGAGGCAAAGGCACATTACGATCACAACCTGGTTCCGATGATGCATAGGTTGGAAGGGGATATTAAGCACTGGAGTGCATTGCCGCTGTCCATTCTCAGCAGAGCAGCAATGTTCAAAATGATAGCTTTCCCAAAACTGCCTTATATTGTAAAACTGTCCGTCGCACTGTTTGTGAAAATCAATACATTGCTGATGACACTGTTGTGGGCAGGGGGTCAGCCGAGAATTGCAATGAGAACACTGCAGAGGTCCAAATACGGAGGAGGTATTGCACTATCAAATATTAAAAGATATTGCAGGGGGCCCAAGTAGTTACAATTACTGAATGGGCATTCACGGCTCTGGGTGACTGGTTTTCATATGGTTCAGCAGGAACTGGGTGACAAAAGTTACGTACACGCGTTATAGGGAGGGAAGCTAGGGAAGGACATCATACCGGCTGCAGCGATAGTGGTCCACACTTAGCATAGACTTAACAAGGAAATGAAATGCGATAAACGATTCACCCCAAAACACACCTATGGGTGGGATTTAGAATGCCACAGGTGATGACACTTGAGGTTCTGTAAATCGGGTGATATTGGACTGTCTCAACTCAAAGATGTTTGGGGTGCCAATGGAGTGGTACCGTTTTAGCCTCGGCAGAGCAAATAGGATACAAATGTTTTGATTACTTGATGGGTCTATAGGAACGAAGCGTATATTGCAAACATATAGAACATTGATGAGGAACACACAGACTGGACTGGGGAAATTACAGGAACATTTGCTCACTGACATTGGGGATATAGTTGAGGATGTTCGGCAATCTGCAATCAGATTTCCTGTGGATGTTGCAATTAAACCCAGCTTTAGGTTGATCCACCTAAAAATATTGCATCAAATCTATTATAGTAGAACCTTACTATAGAAAATTGGAAAGGCAGGTCATAACCAATGTCTCAAACTTTGGAGCGGCAGGGACGTTCATGCTCACTTTATGGGAATGTGCAAACCTGCAAATGTTCTGGCACACTGTTCTCAAAAAATTAAAGGGATCAACAAACTGACGCATTGAGGCAGACCTCAAGATGATCGTGCTGGGTATATGGAATAACTCCGACTTGACACAATACAAACGAAACCTTGTTAATTTGGGATTTATGGTAGCAAAAAGAGATCTTGTGTAGTAAAAAGGATGCGCTGATGTACTAAGAGTTATAGACAGGAAGCCTGGGATGGTTGCCTGTATAATGATGGAGAAGTAAATATATAATGGACACGCGGTACGAGAAAATGTGAGAAAATTTGGGGAGGATGGGAGGAAGAAGTAGTTGGGTAAGAATCTATATGATATGATGTGTAGTGAATACTCATTAGATCCATAGGAATGCATGTTTACAGGGTCTAGATACTGAGAGTAGTTTAATAAACTGAAGGCATCATTCCTTGTTATGAAGAGTCATCATGATTAATGTTCAAAATGTTCAAGATACAACGAGGTTTGATGTATAATGGCGGGTGAGGGTGGAAATAAGAGATGCTGAAGGTGATGCCAATGTTGTGCTATAATGTTGTTCAGGAAACATCATAAAATTAAAAATTTTAAAAAAAGCAAAATGTGATGGATATTCAGTCGGTCAAATTACAATTGTTACACACTATAATGCACTTGTAATTCTGTGGAAGGGACATCTGGCACATTTCTGCTGGACTATCCCATCCGTCAATTTTTGAATAAGGCTGTTAGTCTTTCATTCAGAGTGACACCCAGACACTTTCTTCTGTCTATGATAGTGGGTTTTCAGTCACTAATGTTACAGTAACCAGTCCATCATTGAGCTAGTATACTAGAATGAGTCGACAAAATAAGGAGAAATTTTGAAGAGCTCAATTTCAAGTGGTTTGTCATCATCCAGTCTTGCACATTTTTTTAGTCAAGGAGCAATCGTTGGGAGAGCAGATCTTAAGGTACAGATGTGTATCATCAGCATAATAATGACAAAAGGTTACTGAGTTCTCCTATAAGGCTCTGAGTTGTTCTATAGACAGTTTAAAGAGAGACTGAGAGCGAGCCAGAATAGAACCTTGAGGAAGACCTTGGGTTAAAGGGACAGAACTTGAGAAGCAATTAATATTTTTGACCTGCTGATTATGAAAAAAACCAGTTAAAGACTGGGTCATCTGTGCCCATACACTCTCTGAGAGCAAGGTTTCTAAAAGTGTAAGACCAAGGAAGATGTTCCTCAATTGTAGAGTTCTGTGGGAAACGACGGGGAAGAAGAATTCAATCTTTTTCTTTCAGTTTTGGGAGGAGCTCCCACTTCGAGGACATCGGTAATTTTTTGTAGTTTGTAGGGTAGACACTGCCATTTTGGTTGGGATGAGGAGAAAAAACAGAGTAGAAACTACTAATGTCAGGGAATTGATATTAATGTTTTTGCTGTCACAAAACAAGTTTAACTTCTGTTTGTTTTGATGAGAAATGTTCTACTGCGTGTAGAAAACAGAGGAAAGGTACCTGGAAATGGTCTGATCATTCTATGGGAATTGGGTTTTTAATACTCAGCAGATAATTCTTACATTGATTACATCCAAGATAACACATTTATGATGAGTAGGGTTGTGGCAGTGTTCAATTAGATCATTGCTGGAAATCAATGAGGTGAGTGTATTAGCAGCAGTGTTTCTGAGTTACCAGAGTGAAGGTTAAAATTTCATAAGAAAATAGTGGATTCTGAGATAACATGTTTGTTAGTAATGTGCTCCATACTTTTTAAAATGTTTTTTAAGGTTTTTGCATTGTCTCTTGGTGGATGATAAATTACATTTAGTCTCAGGGGTGTGTTTGAAAATTATATATCCAAAAGGCAGACACTGAAATGATAACAAAGAGAAAGAAGTTAATTGCCTGCTGTGAACCGAGTTGTCCACCTCATCTTTCATGGCTGAGCACAACAAGAAATGAATTAGTCAGGAGGAAGAAGGTGATCCACTACACTCTCTGGCACGTCATTGAACCAATTCTCAGTAGGAACAAGAAGGTCAAGATTTTGGTGCACTATAGTGTCAATAATTACAAGTCGCTGATCTACTACTTTCTTGGAGACATCGCAAAGAGCAATTTGCCATTTAGGTTTAGGCTGTGGTGATTGAATGGTTGTAGCTGAATCTGGATGAGGTTGTTGTGGCTTGCCGTTCTCAAAACTGAGTTATTTTGTGCAGGCTTTTTTTCTAAGAATGAGCGAAATTCATAGTTTAAAATAAATGGCTGCTCTGGTTGGGTTCAAGGGATAAAAGATGTTGCTGTCATTCATCATCAAGGGAAACACAAATGTCCTCATTGGAAAAGTGGGTACTTGGTTTATGGGAACGGGGATCAAGGCTGTTCCTCCGTACAATATGAATGTTCTGGTGGAGAATGACAGGAAAAAGTGTCCTTCTGAATGCAGAGAGAACTTATGGTGTGGCATTGAAAAGTACAATTGAGTCATCATGTTGCTTATGTTATCAATTTTATGAAAGGAAATCCAGCATATGTGGGTTAGAAATAATGAGGTACTGAAGGGGACAAGCTTGATTTGTAGGCGGTGGCTATACTGTGTAGCGGTATAATCAGGTGCCTTAAAAGACCTGTAGTCTTGGGTTTCTAAGGTTTGCCCTCTAGTAATCCCCAAGTGTGTGACTTACATCACCATTAAGTGTATGCTTTGAAAAGAAGACTTCCTTATGCTGGTTGCTGCGGTCAACATCCAAAGTTACCAGTGGGGCCCTGAGTGTCTCAGTAATTAAAGAAGAGGGGCATGAATTGAAAGAAAGGGAAGGGAAGGTTTTTGAATGCAGGAGAAGAGGGGGAAGTTAGAGAGCGAAATGTGGATGATAAGAGGTTGAGTACTTTTCAATGCAAAAGATAAACCTTAGATGGCATAAGATTATAGATAGTAACAATTAAGAAAGAATCTACTTGGGTATCCAAGAGAGCAGTGTAGCGGTTCTGTTTCTTGTCGAGAGGGGAAGGACATTGGCAGAAAAGGGTGAAATTGGGAGATATGAGAATGCTAATTGGCAGAAAAGGGAGAAATGGGGAGGGAGGAGAATCCTGAAAGGAGATGTTCGCGGATGCAGGTGAAAGAGGTTGAGAAAAGTATTATTGGAGGATTGATAGAGGAGGTTGGAGGTGAGGAGAGAGAACATAAGGACATTGTAGTGTGGGTGTCGAATACAGGGGCGAAAAAAACTAAGGGAAGCAGGAGTTGTAGGGAAGATTGAGCAGGACATCTGGAGATTCAAAATAAAAATATTTAACCCACTCCACTTAGAGAGCATACACCTCCTGTAGAACCTCGTGTATGTCCACATTCACTTGTATATGTGGCGAACCACAGAGGGTATATCATTAGGGTATCCTCAAGATGATTTTCTTCGTCCCATTTGTCTTGGTCCTCGAGGGTGATGTGCATACCACCTTCAGTGATCCACTGCCAGGACTCAGTGCCTTGAACACAACTCGAGATTCTCTGGATTATTCCCCAGATTGCCCTCCAATCACAAAAACAGTTTGCTAATGTTTTAAAGGTTGAGCTTGCTTCCTGATGTTGTCCCACTTTGTTGTGTTCATCTCTTCATTGCTTCTCAAAAAGATTCCTTGTTTTATTTTTTAAATGCATGGTGGTCCTGAGGCAGGATTCACCCTAATGGCGAGCCTACAACAAAATGGTTGATGCTTATATAATCCTAGGAAGAAGCAGTGGGGATGTAGGTCTCATGAGGAGAGCAGAGGAAGTGGTGGTTTTCCGGATAATTGCATTGCACAAAACCTAAGCTGTAAAATTCGACATCATCTTCCAGAATTAAAGAATGTAAGTTTGGACTGCGTATCTTTAATATGGAAAGCAGACTTTATACATTTTAGAATGCTTACCTGCCCAAACACCAGAAAAAAAGGATCACTGCAGAGGGTGGGAACTGTCTATTAAGTCAAGATGTTATTGGTTGCTCATATTATACAGAAACAGCTCATTTAATTAGCTTATCAAGCTTTACAAAAGCATTCCGTATTATAAATTAAGATATAAGCTTCTTGTATGAATAAATAATCATATTTTCATTTTAAATTGCAGGATTGATACCCAAAGATTACAGATCTCTGAAGACTCAGTATTTGCAGGTTAGTTCATATGACATTTTTAGCACCAGGATATACAAATATGGAAGGAAGTTGACAGTAGGTAAGTAGCTCCAGACCTTATCCAGTCTGCTTATTTAATGTATGCTTTTAACATAGTTGAATCCTTGCTTACGCAATACAAATATTTCTATCTGATAGAGACTTCTAGTCGCAGGTTCCTTTCCTTAGAATATTCCCCAGATGTCAGACTGGATCTTTAAAATCTAGAGCAGTATCTCTGCGCACATCTACCCTGACCCCCTTAAGGAGCCCATGGCAGCGTGTGAAGAAATGGGGTGTATTATATGGTGTGATTGTGTTATTTCACTGTATAGTACACTACCAAACCTTCTTGGGACGAGTTACATTTAGCTTATCTCAAACCTGGGTAGCTGTGTCTTCGAACAGTCAGGCTTTGACAAATGAATAGGTGTGAAGCATTTAAACAGCACCAAAACAATCAAAGAAGCAGAAAATACAACTCTAAAGAAATCCGACACCAATTTATAAAAATAGATTTTTTAATGAATTTATGGGCACAAACACGAAAAAGATCCACCTGAGTGTTCGTAGATTTAGATTTTTTTAAATACATTTTATTAATGCTTTTGACATAGAACAGAAGCGAAAACATTTTGAGACATGCATCATGACGTTATATAACATGAGCCCTCATGACACATATATTCTGCACAGTTGCTACCCATCTGCGCCCTCAGTCTCTTCCTCAGACCCTCCCCCCACTCAGATATAGATTTTTAAAGAAACAATAAATCAAGACTTTTTGCCCAACCGCAAACAAGCATTGGCAAATTCAGTGAATTTTACACACAAAAATGTCAGCAAAAAGTTGCATCAAGGATGAATGTGGTTACTTAGAAGCAATTTAAGTGCCCAACTTCAGCAGGGAGCCAGGCAAGGGGACCAACCAGGCCGAATGGAACAATTGCTTTCGGAAGAAAAGCAATCTCCAGTTCCAGGGTTAGTGGCCAGTTGCCATTAACATCTATGGAGTGGTGCTAATGCAACGGATACAGGATGCTGAAAATGTTTCAAAGATGCTGAAGATGCAGTGTGGTCGATGGTGGTCATCCTGGGGCTTACTCCTCTGTCCACGGTCCTGGTGGGGCGACATTGGCCATAGGGGTTGACGTTCCACCAAAGTCCTCTCAGGTTCAGCAAAAGTCCATTTGCCACTGGACTACAGGTTGCTGGGCACAGCAAAGTCAGCAGTTTCCTTATTTTGGCGATAACTCTCCTCCTGGGAGACCAAGCTGCACTCTGACAACTCTCCCGGGTCCAGTGTATTTGAGTGCAACTTTTCATCATCGGGTCTCGGTCTTCCAGGCTGCATAGGGGCTAGTAGTGATGATCCGGCGATCTCAGCTACCAATTCGCCAGGCAGGCTTCTTCAACTTTTGTGGCCCTGTGCGGTGAACAGGGAGCCAGCCAACTGACTCTTTTGGTCTCTCCTTCTGGCTGGGGCCCGGAGATGTCGTCTCCTCTAGCAGGACACAGTCTTTGCATTTACTAGCCCAAGAAGCAGCAGGTGCAGGCCAACTTCGGTGCGTTCTCTCTTTGCCAGATCTAGGGCCAGCAGGGAAGTCTTTCTTTGGTCTTCTTATCGAGTCCAAGTGAGATTTGAGTTCTGGGGCCAGAGGTAGCTCTTTTATGCCCAGAAAGTGCCCTTAGAGGTGGTCGCAATCACTAGTAAATGAGATACCTGGATTATTTCCACCAGAATGCTCTACTCTGCCCACTCCTAAGATGTCGGGACCCCTCTCTTGGTGTGTGGGGCTTGGTAGCCCACCCAAGGGGTGCGGCTGCTTGTGGCCTACATGCCCACTGAAAAACCAGTTTGGTATCTGGTTTCCCCTCTCTGTCCCAAAGGCCAGGCAGTCTGCCTAAACAGTAGACCAGCCCCTCTCCTATGTGTTCACCATTTCCCCTTCAAAGGTGACTTTACCTTAGAAGCTTGCCTTTTGGGCTAACACCCCATGTTGCTTCCTGCCTAGGGGAGGTTCCACCTAGAAGTAACACCTCCTTTAAGTGCAGGCCCCTATGGTGTCTTTTCTGTGGAGTCATTCACACATCTCCCCAGGAGGTCATAAGGCTGTCTGAAAGGACAGGCCCTATGTGTGTAACCAAAAACAGGCACCGGAAACCTTGGGAAACCAAAGTGGCAACTTACTAAAGTTGCACTTTGCCCACCAGTGACAATAAATTTGATTTAACCATTGGATCGGATTAAATGCACTTACTTTTTTGATACCTTCAAGTACCCACCTCAGTAGTCCGATTCAGAATGTAGCAGGGCTGTAGTATCGGCCTGTAACCCTGTACATCCCAAGAGGGCTACTAGCCTTTCCTCAGTAAAAACGGCAATTTACAGTTTTTTCTGTTTGAACATGTAAGAGTACATGTTCCACTTTTTAAAATACATCACCCTGCCTCAGAACTCGATAGGCCTGCCTTAAAGGTAACTTTCACTTATTAAAAATAGAGGATTCGGCTTTGCCATTATTTTAAATTGCCAAGTCAAGTTAGCAGTTAAAACCACAGTGGCAGTCTGGGAGACCTGTTTTACTTTGTCATACTCATGGTGGCAAAACTGGTGCTGCAGTCCATAAGTGACACTTTAACTTACAGGCCCCTGTCACCCCTCTGCTAGGGCCCCACAAGTATGTTAAGCTATGCCAATTGGGAATAAGCTAATTACACATTTAAATTTTTACGGGTTATAGCACATGCATAGAGTTCCATTTAGCAGAGCTCAGGGCATTTCTGAGCCGGTGCCTAGTAGTCAAAATGGGGGCAAAAAGTGGGGTGAACATGCAAAAAACCTATTTCCTCACACCAAGGATAACTAGTATGAGGAAATTTCTAATGCTAGTGATTTGGACACCTCACCAGACACTGGCCTGGTCTCCCCTTCTAGTGTAGCTACGGAGGAAGGGGCTTTATTGGCTATGGAGGTGTGGAGGGAGTCTGGTTTGGAGGGCAGCTGAGGTCCTGGACCTTATGCTGGCCTTGTCTTGACAGAGGTGCTTCAACCTGGAGTAGCCCCTAAAGAACCTCTTCTCTTCTTTAATTTAGCCCTCACTGATGTTCTGTTTAGGGCCTTCCCCAAGCCCTGCGCAGGCACTCCTTTGCACATGATGATCGCCCGCCGCCATCGCCCCGCTCTTGGGGATCTAGCCTTCCTCACCCAGCACCTCGCCTCCGAGAGCCTGGTCATCCAGACCTACATGTCTAAAGTTAACCTTGGAGTGTTTCCTACCACGACAGTATAGGGAATCTAAGAAACTGGACACCTTTGACAAAAGGATGTTCTGTTCTGCCAGCCTTGCACTGCGGTCTGTGACCGCCGCATGCCTCTTGGGATAGTATACCCACATGGTATGGTACTCAGTAGTGCGAGTGCTGCCCATGGTCTTGGAGGAGGCACAAGCCACCCTGCCCCAGGTTATTGCCGATGGCAGGGAAGGCGCAAAGTTCATGATACGCTGCGGGCTGGACTTAACAGACTCGCTAGGTAGAGTGATTGCTTTGCCAGTAGCACTTCATCACCATGCCTGGGTGAGGTCAACTGTCTTCTTGAGGGATGTCCAGGCTTCCCTTATGGACAATCTTGTTGATGGCACTCGCCTCCTTCGCGACAGGGCAGATTGAGCACTTGAGTGCTTCAAAGGACAGTAGGGCTACCATCTGGTCATTGGGACTCTCCATGGCTCCATGCCAGCCCCATTCTGCCTTCCTCTTCTCCTGTGGCCAGCAGACTCCTCAGTCCCTTCATGGTCACGGATAAAGCTCCCACAAATCTCGTCGAACCTAAGGCCAGAGATCTGCACAGCTCGCAAGCCCCCCAACCCCACTGACCTCCACAACTTGGCTGCCTCCAAATTCCCTTAATATGCCCTTGCAACATCATGGGCAACCAATTTGACAGCAGGATCAAGCACCACCTGCCCCACTGGCGGTCCACAACTTCAGACCAATGAGTGCTCCAAATTCTTCAGTGGCTTTGTGCCTTTACATTCACCAAAACCCTGCTGCCCATGCCACTATCCTCAGACTGACTGACAGATGACCACCTCTCCCTGCTGCATCAGGAAAAGCAGGCTCATTTAGCCAAAGGAACCATCAAGAGGTTACCGACATCAGAATTAGGTCATGGTAGGTCAAGTAGGTCATAGCTATTCCTGCCACTTGCTGGTGCCGAAGAAGGACGGAGACCTCCGCCCTATACTAGACCTATGCCATCTTAACTTCTTCCTGAAAAATAAGTTCAAAATGCTCACTTTGGCTCAGGTCCTGCCTGCCCTGGACTCTGGAGACTGAATGGTAACATTGTACTTGCAGAACTCATATTTCTGTATATCCATCCTTCCAGCCCACTGTTCACGATGGGCCACAAACACTTTCAATTTGCTGTGCTCCCCTGTGACTCTACCAGCATCCCTCAGGTGATAATGAAAGTGATTGCGGAGGTTGAAGCCCATCTGCGGAGGTCAGGGGTTCCAGTCTTCTCCTACCACAGCGACTGGCCATTGGAAGCAGGTTCTTCATGGACAGTTGTCACCCACCTCCAGACTACGAAGGTCCATCTGCATTCGCTGGAATTCACTATCAACATGCCAAAGTCACATCTGACTCCCTCTCAGATGCTTCCTTTCATCAGAGCTAGTCTGAACGCAGTGCAATTCCAGGCCTATCCTCCCTAGTGACGTGGCCTGGATATTCAGGCTGTCAGTCCGATGTTTCAGTCTTTATCCTGGATTTGAGTGAGACTGACTCTGAGGCTTCTGGGTTTTGTAGCCTCCCGCTGGTACAACATGTCTGCTGGCATATGCGGGCTCTACATGGGGCCTGAAGTCCCAGTGGGCACAGCATAACTGTAACTTCACTGATGAGACCCAGATACTGCAATAGACCTTAAGTGGTAGCCAACTAACCGAGATTGGGTTGATGGCAAATACGTCTCCCTTCCCCACCCAGAGCTCAAAGTGGTGACAGATGCATCACTTCTGGGTTGGGGAGGCCTTCTGGGTGAGGTGTAGATCAGAGGAATCTGGTCTCCAACAAAGTCTCAGTTCCACATCAACTTGTTGGAGTCAAGAGCATTTCACTTAGCTTTGAAGGCCTTCCTTCCTTCCATTAAAGTAAGTCTAGTTCAGGTGTTCACAGACAACACCACCACCATGTGGTATTGTGACAAAGAGGGTGGGGTCGTGGACCCTGTGCCAGGAGGCTCTGCACCTCTGGACATGGCTGGAATATCAGGACATTTTCCTGGTCGTACATCTGATCGAATCTCTGAAAGTCAGGGGCGGATGAACTCAGTTGTTGATGTCTCATGGATCATGAAAGGCATCTGGATCTGGTGGTGGTGTAAGGTCTCTTCTGCGAGGGGGCAAACATTAGTTAGATCTATTTGGCACCACTGAGTACACTTTTGCGCATTGGAGTTTCCAAAGTGGCTCTTGCTTGGAGACCCAATTTGTCTTGTGTGGTGCTCAGGACTCCTGTATGCTTCCCTGCCAATTCTACTCCTCCAAAGTTCTGAAGAGGATCCGGACGAACAAGAGCCAAGGCATCGTTGTGGCTCAAGATTGGGCATGGAGAGTATGGTATCCCAAACTCCTGAGCATGAGTATCGGTCCTCTGATCAGGCTGCCCATCTGGGAGGATATTTGTCACAGCAACAGTCAGGGTTCTCAGAACCTGTGCTTGCTCCGCCTTCTTGCATGGAGTTTGAGTGGCGCCAGTTAAGAGTCTTTGGTCTTCCTCCAGAAGTTTGTAAAGTCATCTTGGCAGCCAGGAATCTCTCCACAAAGATAGTATATGCCATGCCATTGGAACTAATTTGTAGCTTGGTGCACTTCCAAAAATGTTAATCCCCTTCCTGCACTTCTGTCAGGTTTGATATTTGTTTCTTTGTTAGCCTGGCAGAGCTTTGCTTTGAACACAGTTAAAGGGAAACTTTTGGCCATCTCAGCGTTCCTGCGGTTGCTGGATCAGCCATCCTGTTTAAGTCCTCTGTTGTGACTCAGTTCCTAAAAGGTCTCCAACATATATTCCCCTCAAAACCCTTCACCATGCCCCAATAGTCCTAACATTATTTTTTTTAAATTACATGTTATTATGGAAACAAAGGTGAATACACTAATGCAATGACACAGCAACTACACAGCCCGTTTCTGAGCATTAAAGATCTCTCTCCCTCCTCCCCCCACCCCCACAACATAATCATGGTTCTTCCAATGTATAAATCACTTATGGCAGTGTCAATAATCCCTTACTTCTACTATCGTGGAAATACACATTCGCGCCCCCCACAAACCCACCATCCGCTTCTTGTGTCCCATGCATCACCCAATCAGGTGTAGCTCCCTCCAGTCTACACACTTCCTGTGTATACCTCCCGAGTACCAGGTGTCCCATATCGCTCTTTCTACAAGTTTACAGTGCTGCATTTCAATTTCCCAGTCTCGGAATAGCAGAGGTGCCTCACAACCTCATCTCTGGGCTATCTCTCACTTTGCCACAATACCTGTGGCATCAGATCAATTCTAGCCCTTACTTCTTCCTTAAGGGATTCTACAGCCTGTTACCAGAAGCGGTGTATCCGCGGACAGAGCCACCATGTATTGAAGAATGTACCCTTCATACCGCACTTGCATAAGCACAGAGCCCTCCCAATCTTGTGTAGCAATGTTCTGGTGTAGTATGATGGAGGAGTTTTTATTGGATCATCCGGTTGCTGGCCACTTCTGTCAGGAAGCTTAGTGCCTCCTGCCAGTCCTCATCATCAATATCCCCTATATCCTGTTCCCATTGACCCTAGAGGCGCGTCAGTATCCCTTGTGTATTCTGCATTAATGTGACATAAGTCAGGGAGACACATTTTTAGGTCAAGACTGTAGCAGCGCGCATGCGCTGTTCTGGTGAGATTTTATGTAAGGGGTTTCAGAAAGCTCACCACACGTTCGTGCATGTGGTCAGCTTTCGTTACAGGCTATTGGGCTTTGCGTGCGTCTTTCTAAGAAAGAGAGCACGCAATTGGGCAAAGGCGGGTGCATGTCCCGCCTTTGCTCCGTCCATGGCCTATTGCTTGCGGTTACTCGCACGGGCGACATCTGTTTGCAATTATCGTTCACAGACGAGTGGGCGATAATAGAAGACAGATGTCTCGCTGTGGCGCGCGCACCACTCGTGTGCTTGTGCGTCTTTCTTTTCTCATCACGGCGTCCTTCTGCAGCCTCCCTCAACAAGATTGAAAGCATCACTCTATACAAAGTCTCCCATGCAGTGTCTCCTGCCGCACGTATGCTGTCTGCAGCATGCACAACCCGAGCTTCACCTGTGATGCGCGCCCATGCTCTCGGGAAGCCACAGGTGGGGAAGCTTTGACCCCTTTCATCCCAAACAGGTGCCTGGAAACCGCCGAGCTGTAGTAATTGCTTTTTTAGATGGCGGACACTGACTTTAGGCTCGACAGGTGGAACTGGCAGACATGGAATTGGCACACTATCGACCTTGTGGAGCCTCAGTGGCCATCCCCGGGCCAATTACATTTTAAAAACCCGCGCGCGTTACCGGAATGTATACACTTTCTAGCCTTCTGTCTGGGCCGTAAGTCTGGTTGACTTACGGCCCACATGAGCGTCCCAAATGCCCAAATATTTAAACTTATGAAATTCCACTCATAGGGGCAGCGGTAAGATTTCTCCCAGTTGATTGCAAAACCAGAGAACTCACCGAACACCTGAAATATATTGCTGATGAGTGTTTGATCCGTCATAATCGTATGTCGTCTGCACATAGCGATATTCTTACCTCCCAACCTGAGTTGTCAGTCCATCCCCAAATTTGGGCGTCTATTCTCATCGTTCCGCCAGAGGTTCCACAGCCAATGTGAACATTAATGTATAACCCACATCCTAATTTGCCCTGTGAGTCTGCCGCATTGTAGGCGGGCGATCCCAAATACTATTAGATGGTGGACGGACAAAAGTCTGTCCGCTATCCTAATGACCCCCTAAATCTGAAACTTTCTAAGCAATGTTAGTAGACCAGAACTAAGTAAACTGGGCATTTACACCTGTGCTGTAAAATTGTTGTTCTTCCTGCGGCGCGCTACTACCCTCCGCTTGTTGATGTCATCATTTATTAATTCGTGAAATACATCCACCAAATTACCAGTTGGCAATTGCTGCGTGACTCTACTTGCCGGTTTCAACCCATTTTCTATGGTGTGACATGTCAAGAACTCCATTTGCTCAATTAGTGGAATACTCGTTTCATTAGACGCCAATGTGAGACCACCAGTGCCTCCTTCCTTATCCAAATTACTGATCTCCGGAAAGTCACCAATGGAGAAAAGGGCAGTGTCAGGGTCCGGGCTGCTCGTGTTAGTTATAATTCTGGTATCCTTCACAGCGAAGTTTTTGCACAACTTTATTTTTCTAACAAATTTATAGTCCTCTATCCTAAGATTTACTAAGTCCGGTCCTACAAAAGGGTAAGGGGAATCAGTCTTTGCCTTTATCAAGTATTAATTGATTGGACTCAATCTCGAAGACCGTCATCTTAGTGAGTCAGGCTTCTTTTCGTAACTTATTTGCTTTAGGTGTTCACTCTTCGATACTGATCACTCTGGGTTGGTTACTTTGCTAATCCATTCTACTTTTTAGAAATATGAGATCTAATCCCATGATGAAGAAAGGAAAGTTACTTAATTGTATTTGTAATTGTCCTTGTAAGCTAATGAATTGTAAAGTGAGCATCACATGTGCCATACAGTTAAATGGGTTATAAATGATTCCTGGTATTTTCTCTTTTTTTCATTTCACCTGTGGCTCTCAAGTTTGTGATTAGTAATGTTTTTTGTTTTTTTAACTGATTATTTACGAACATTTGTGTGATGGAATGGGAAAGCAGAATGGTGATTGTAGTTGCCTGCAAGAACTGAATAAGAGAGTCTTGTTTTTTTGTATTCAACACTGGTATGATACATCCACACATCCCATATCAAGTTCTTTCACACTACACACTATTGTAGAGTGATGCCACCTCAGAAATCAGGTATTAAGGCTTCAGATATGGCATGGCTCTCCTTGATGAACATCTTGTGAACCTGTTTTCTCTGTCTTTGCCCCTATAATTTCCAAATTGCATTAAATATATGGTTCTGATTTAGATATTTAAATCTAAAATAAGCGTAACTATATTCTGATTATTCTCAAAGACAAAAAATGGTAACTGCAATTGAAATGCGTGCTGCACAGGAGTGAGTGATTATTGATCTAACATCTGTTCCACAGAGTTATGGGCCAGATCATCTGCTGACATTCTTCAACTTGAAACAGACAGGCTTGCTAACCGAACAAGTGGCTGGAGAGACTATGTCTGCTGTTGAGAATAAAGTGAGCAAGTTGGTCACAGACAAAGCAGCAGGTGAGAGAAACGTGCATCAACTTTGATTTATTGGAGATTACATATATCAACAGGAGATCTTCACCTAAGCAAATAGTGTATGGGTAGAATGGATTGCTTATGGATATTCATTCCTTAGCTTAATGTATCTCCAGTTAGCAGACTAGATCACATTTGTACTTGGGTTTTAACAAATGTTTCCACCTATGTCTTCAGCTTTTAAGTCCAACATTTAAACAGGAAAGAATTGTAGTTTTGGACAAGTAGTATTCATGTATGATAGCAAGACAATTTCTTGTGACCTCTAAGGTTTTAGGGAACCAAAGGCCATCAAAGAGAGGTAAAACCTTTAATTCTTCTGCCTTCTTATTAATATCTTGGTTTGCTGGCCTTAGGGCTATTTTCCACTCTCCCACAAGAAGATTCAGTTTCATTTCTCCAAACCTGAAGGACTTGGATTACCAATGGATTCAAGAACCAAATTTAAAATCTGTTGCCAGACTAACAAAACAGCCCATACAACTAAACCACCTGCTTGCTACACCCAGTGCACATCAGAGTCAAAAGAGCAAGAACTTGCAGTATCTGGAACTCTTGATATTTAAAATCTCTCAAGCACTACATCAGATATTCCCAAGTGGCAAAACAACTCTGCCTGTTCAAATGTTTTCTTCCCTGTTAATTGTAAGGCTCACTAATACCAAGTATAATGCAAAGGCGCTATAGAAAACTGGTAAAGGAGTCATTCACTGAAGAGAAAATAGTTCCCTTTATCCTTCACCGCATCACTAACAATTACAATCAATCAGCATTCTACAATCGTGCCTTGTTTTGATGATGTCTGTTGTGACATTATTAATTGGGTGGCACCTTTAAATAAATAAATTCATTAATGAGAAATCCATCCCAATGTTTTGGACAATATATTTGCAAAACTGAGGTTTCATCCGTGGACCTCTATTGTCACTCATACAAAGAAAAATGTAAATGTTCTCTTATTGTTCAATGAATTCTCAAAAATGATCACTGGGGGCGCTGCCAGTCTTAGGTGGACATTCTTCCTGCACTGTGTCTGTTCTGCAGGTGATTCAGAAAATAAATCAGCGTTACTTGTAAATCATTCTAATCGCTCCTTACTGGTCAAAACTGACGCAATATTTGGAGACGTTAGATCGCAGTCCCTGCTTTCTGTCTTTGTAAGAACGCATTGGTCTTCTATTCAAATATACAGACCATAGATCTTCATACCTGGAAATTGCTGAAAAGAAAAAAGTTTAGAGACTTAGATGATTCCTATTGAGAGTGTAAATGGTGCTGGCTGCTAGATTTCCTTTCATATAGTGAAGGTATTCAGGAAGATGGACCATGCTTGGGGAGCGGTGTAGTCCGAAATCTATTAATCCCTAACAGCACACATTAAGGACTTTTTGGCAGTCATGTCCACATTTCAGTGAACTCCTGAACTAGGCTCACTTTTCGTATGCTAATAGAACTGCCACTTTTATATGTCTTGTAAATTCCTCTGATTTCATCTACAGCACTTTTGTTGGACCTTACCTCTGTGCACATATTTATTAGGGGGACCGATTTTCGAACAGATACATTTCTGCTATCCACATCTTTAGCCTTAAAACTGTCAAAACTCGCTGTTATATTGTCTAGGGGTTTTAGAAGTGTAGGCTTGCTTGGCAAAACTACATTAAATTAACTTCTATCCCGTTCAGCTCTGCATTCATCTAAGGTTGAGGTCTATTTCAACCGACTGGAACCCAGAAAAGCCTTACTCTTCTGTTAAGAAAGAGAGAAAGACTGTAAGAAAAGAAAACAACCAATTTCTTGTTAAGTGATGGGTCTCTACATGAACATTTGTTACAAATTAGTGTAGAAAGAACCAGCACAAGTTCTGCAAGTATAGTACCGACTTCGTCAATTTCGGGAGGGAGTACCTGTGACAAACATTTGCCAGGTTTTATGTGACTTGGTCATCACAGCATATGCCCACCAAACACTAGAGTCTTGACTCTGCTGCAAGTAATGAGACTATCTTTGATAAAACAGTTTTGCTGAATGTTTTAGTGTAAGAGACTAGTGCACCGCCTTGTGTCATATTGCCTGGGGAATCTTCGCAGAATGAGGGATGTGCAGAATGAAGTAATTATCACGAAAATAAGTAACTTACATTTAATGACATTTTTTGTGATGGTTGCAAATTTTATGCAGAATCCTTGTAATCCTTCATTTTCTGGTCTTCAGTGGGTGTGCTAATTCTATGGCAGTACTTTGCCCTGACCACTGAGGAGCAGAGAAATCTACGCAGAACTGACACCAGCATCAAAAGTCTACTTTATGGACCTGATATATTATTTACAAAATTACATCTGTCTGGTTGGCTTTGGTTGCCAACCAGCCTTGGGACAAATGAATTCATGGAAAATAAATTCAGTGTCCAAGTCTGCTGCATGGTGATATTTCGGGTGGCTTGTTCATATACCTTGTTCATATATATAGTGTGCATATGCGGTGTGCGTTCTCCTGTAGGAGAATACAGAAAAACTGCTTTGGGCGTGCATGTGAGGTTATTATCTCCACAAAAAAATCTTAGTTCTGTTTTTGATGTTGTAAATTGTATCTGGGCTTTATATAAAAGTCAGTGTTTGCCAGCGAGGTAGGGCCATCATCTTACATAACACTGCCCTACCGAGCAGGGACAGTAGTAGGGATCTCCAGTGTTGTACATCACTCTCAAGTCTAGCTTAGGGCGGCAGCAGATTTTTTGCATAAAAGAGATCTGGGTCACCAGTGACCAATATTCCAAGATAGTGGAACCCCTCGAAGACTATCTGCACCTCACACCCCGAGGCAGCTCGGGCGCTGGACCATGCAGAACATATATTACTGATTTCATACAGTTGATCTTTACTCTGCTATGATCTCCGAATACTCTTTCTAAACACTTCCCTCTTCTGTCCCTCCACTTCGACGCCTCATCAGGGGTAGTAAGTGCTATATAAATACAATTGTAGTTTTATAAGAAGCTTCACATAGTGTGAGAAATTCTTAACAGTATTACTACTGGTATATTTATGGTGAGTTGCTTTTGACATATGAATCTGAATTTTATTTTGTTTGAGCAAAACATGGTGTGATAGCTATTGGTACAATCTGTATAATGAATGTGCCAAAATTAACATTACGTTGCAAAGAAAGTTATGGAACCTGCAGTAGCGACCTGGGGCACGAGTGACCGCTATCCTCTTATACATAGGTAAGTAGACTCATAAGATTATTGAAGGACATAGAGTTTTTTAAATGAGCACTGCCACTTTATGATAAGATATATTATTTACAAAATTACATCTGTCTGGTTGGCTTTGGTTGCCAACCAGCCTTGGGACAAATGAATTCATGGAAAATAAATTCAGTGTCCAAGTCTGCTGCATGGTGATATTTCGGGTGGCTTGTTCATATACCTTGTTCATATATATAGTGTGCATATGCGGTGTGCGTTCTCCTGTAGGAGAATACAGAAAAACTGCTTTGGGCGTGCATGTGAGGTTATTATCTCCACAAAAAAATCTTAGTTCTGTTTTTGATGTTGTAAATTGTATCTGGGCTTTATATAAAAGTCAGTGTTTGCCAGCGAGGTAGGGCCATCATCTTACATAACACTGCCCTACCGAGCAGCGACAGTAGTAGGGATCTCCAGTGTTGTACATCACTCTCAAGTCTAGCTTAGGGCGGCAGCAGATTTTTTGCATAAAAGAGATCTGGGTCACCAGTGACCAATATTCCAAGATAGTGGAACCCCTCGAAGACTATCTGCACCTCACACCCCGAGGCAGCTCGGGCGCTGGACCATGCAGAACATATATTACTGATTTCATCCAGTTGATCTTTACTCTGCTATGATCTCCGAATACACTTTCTAAACACTTCCCTCTTCTGTCCCTCCACTTCGACGCCTCGACCTGGGGCACGAGTGACCGCTATCCTCTTATACATAGGTAAGTAGACTCATAAGATTATTGGAGGACATAGAGTTTTTTAAATGAGCACTGCCACTTTATGATAAGATGGCAAGATGCAAGGAAATAGAAGCCAGAAAACCAGGGACCCTTAATGACGCAAGATGTGATGACTACATTTCTGAGTGCTGCTGTTAAACCAGTGGCATGTGTCAACTGTCTCTTAGCTCGAAAGCCATTGTGGCAAAATGTAGAAAGTATCATGCAAAAAATTGCAAAAGATGAAAAAATGGTCAAATGTTATATTACAACATACCACCAGAATCTCACTTTTCTTGTAAGATTGTTCCCATCATTTTGCAAACATTGGAACCAGCCCAGGACAGGTTTTGCATTTTCTTTACTTCTGCGTTACATTTCTATGTTTTACAATGACATTTCCCACTTTATTTACTTGTAAAATTGTTATCCAGGGAAGCTGAGTGATGCCTTTTCATCTCTCGCCAGGAAAAGTCATTTCAGAGGGCTAAGCAAAAAGCTTGGCTTGGTAAGTACCAAACGCTTTCATTTACCTAGCTCTTTAAATTATCAACAGTTTTTAATTAGTTTCCTAACTCCTTCCCAGAGCAAGTCTCCATTATACCTTGTTCTGTACTGATTAACCATGATTTAAAAGTACTTTGTTTTTATAATAGCTAGTATAACTATCCATAAAAATATTTCTTCTACATTCTTATGTTTCCATGTTGATCGCGGTTATTTATGGTGGATACCGTACTCTCAAATTCAGAAAAAAGATGGCAGGTTATTCAACCTTCAGTTTTAAAACTGAAGGTTATTCTACATTTTCTACTATGTTTTGATATTGTTTTGCTTTCTGTTAACAAAGACAACACTATTTTGCGAGTCGGTAATAGGTTACTGACTTGCAATATAGGGTTTGTACATGCTACAACCCTTTTTAGCGTTCGCAAACGACCTGATTTCCCATTTGCGGCTGTTAAATACAGCCGTACATCTGGCCCTAAAGGACCTAAAAATTGTCAAAGACGTGTTGTCTGAATGCGGAACTTTGCAACTCTTTATTGTTACCACTGCAGACTTTGCAAAAATGGCTTCCTGGCCATATACGTAGAGTTCAACTCCAAGAGGCAGGCCTTTGATACTGTTCAGGGGACAAATAACTGTACACTTTTCCTTCAGGTCCTCTCTACCCTAAAAGTGCTGACCAAGTAATATAGAACAGAAATGATCTTCATAGATTCAAACATACATTGTCAGTGGTGGTATTTGGATTTTATTCTTTTGTCACAGGAACTAGTGAGGGGATTTTCATGTGGGATAAATGTCCTTTTCAGAATGTGAGACAAAATTCTACGCCAAAGTTTTCTATAGCAAAGCTTGACTACCAGGGTCCTAAATATTTTTAGTACAGTTGCATAGAGCTTCCACAAGACCCTATGTAGATCTTTTGAGAAGCAACCAGAGTATTATATACTTTTTTGGTATAAATATATTTATTGATCTTTAAAACATATAATCAAACACACAAAAATATGTGGTGATGCCCTCCCCTCATTATGACTGGAAAAGCGCTAGGTACCACAAATGATAATATATTACTTCAGACCAACAGGGCAAGGCAATTCAGTTCCAATGTCAGAATTCCAACCCCATTATTGCTGTCTTTTGACCACTGTTTTTTGGAGGGTCACCGCCAAATCCCATAGTTACTCCTCCCTATTCCCCTGTGGTCCTACCACCCCACACCTTCTCGAACGTCCTCAGGCAACCCTGACCCTCACAGACTAAATTTTCCCTTTCGCAAACAAAATCCATATCCTGTGCCAAATCTTGTAATCGTGGGCTCACAGCACTCCCCCAACTTCCATGCAATCTCTCGTTTTGCTTAGAGAAACCCCAAATTCCCCAGGATCTTCTGATAAGAGTTGAGTTCCGAGATTCCCCCACTCCCAACAACATCAATGGAGCCTGAAATGTATTTGGCACCCCAGTCACCGTTTCCAACCAAACTTTTACCCCCTACCAGAATGGGTCAATCCCATAGTGTATCTATGAAGGACCCTCTCAGGCCAAAGGAATGGAGGAATTCATCGCTCTCTGCCCTACAGATCCTATGCAGGAGTGTAATATATTCTATCAAGGATCTAAATTAGATTAACATGAATCATGTCGGTATGGTCACCTCTCACAGAAACTGTAGCGCTTCCTGACACTCGTCATTATCCAAGTTTCCTACTTCCACCTTCCATTTGTCCTGCAGGCATGTCAATTCACCCTGTGTGTTATTCATGAGAGATTTGTAAGTCAGTGAGATTGCTTTGGTTGTCATATGGTCATCAAGGAGTTGGCGCTCAAGGGGAAATTCCTTCATGGTGTCCCCTTCTATTGCAATCCTCCTCAGGGTAGAATTGGTAGTATTTACAAAGTCGGGTGGGTGCTATATCAGATTCACCTGTGAACAGGGCCATACTGTTCGCATCCCATGCATCTCGGAGTGTTGAGAGGCCAATAAGGGTCCACCCTATAAATCCCTGCAGGGTCATCACTGCCCATAGTTTTGTGCCCAACCATATTGGGGTTTTGGGAGTCAATCTATTCCACCAGCCCATTGCCTTCAGAAGGGTAGTCTATATCCGACATACCGTCTTGGTCGCTTCTGTGGCATCAGGGCTGGTTTTCAGAGTCTGACATACTTTTAAGTAAAAGAGATTCTGCTTCTGGTGTGTTTGACAGGAAAGATTGTGCAGTAATGTACCTACTTCATTTAGCTGCTTCTGACCTGCAGACCTCCTCTATAAGATTCCTGTTAGAAATGGGGGTCTCTAGTTGGTAAGGGCTTGCACCTTTGTCCAAATAGGGACCCTTCTTCCTAGTCAGGGTAACTGAGTTACACTCCTAAAATAACCCCTGCTCACCCCCATGTTAGCTTGGCACGAGCAGTCAGGCTTATCTTAGAAGCAATGTGTAAAGCATTTGCACATAACCAACAGTAATACAGTGTAAGCACTACAAAAGGACACCAGTTTGGAAAAATATCCAATATTTTTATATACTTAAGACAAGACCAAAAATGATTTTTTTTAAATCCACAATACAGTACTTCAAAATCTTCAGTTATCAAAATAACCTTGTAAAAGAGTTCCTTGATGTCGATAGCTCCGTCCGGGGCTATCACGGCGTCGTGAGCAAACAAATCCAAACACTTCTAGCTGACCAAGGCGTCGCGGGCCAGCTACGGTGTCGGGAAGACCCACAAATAGTACCTTTCAGAAATGCAGGGCGTCGATGAACTCCCGTTGAGCTTCAGAACACACGGCGTCCGCAGGTGTCGGTTCCGGAGGTCGGTGCAGGAGTCGTCGGGGCACTCAAAGTAACACGCGTTGCAGATCAAACTCCTCTTTGTTGAAGTCAGGAGCGCTGGCATCGGGTGCTGCGGTGCGAAGTGCAGCGGTGTGGCGTGCGGTGCCCTCCGGTCGCGGTGCGAGCAGCGGCTCCGTGGCGGCGTCAGATGGCGTCGTCGGTGAGACCAGGGTTGCGGTGTGAGATGAAGGCGGTGCTCGTCACGGTGCAGGCAGAGGCGTTGTCATTGCTGAAGTGCTGTCATCGGCTGACGAACTGGAGTCGATGGCACCGGCATTGGTAGGCCAAGGCTGCGGTGCAGGCTGTAATTCACTATCAGGACATGCCACACACACCAGGGCATATCCTACCCTTTACATACAATGCACCCTGTCCACAGGGGTACCTTGGGCCTACCTTAGGGGTGACTAACATATAGAAAAGGGAAGGTTTAGGGACTGGCAAGTGTATGCACTTGCCAAGTCGACATGGCAGCCCCAGGCTGCACAAAGGCTCTGCAATGGCAGGCCAGAGTTACACTTTACGGGCTGTTTGCGTGGGTGGCACAATCCAGTGCTGCAGCCCACCAACAGCATTTGATTTATAGGCCCTGGCACTTGCAGTGCACTTTACTAGGGACTGAAACGTAAATCAAATAGG
The DNA here is from genome assembly GCF_964204655.1 of Triturus cristatus. NCBI lineage: Eukaryota > Metazoa > Chordata > Amphibia > Caudata > Salamandridae > Triturus > Triturus cristatus. Next base: position 505,091,684 of record NC_140583.1, on the reverse strand, counting down.
CCAATCATGGAAACACCTATCCATAACACATTTTACACAGAGAGCATATGCACTTTAGCACTGATTGGCAGTGGGAAAGTGCCCAGAGTCCTAAAACCAACACAGGCAGGTCAGGAAAAAATAGGAGGAAAAAGCAAAAAGTTTAGGGATAACCCTGCAAAAAGGTCAATTTCCAACAATTGCACTTTGCAATGATTTGTCCATACTGAAATAATCCTTCTTAAGCATCCTACTTAACAATCACTGTGTTCAGGATTTTTTAATCATAACACTTTCCCAACCCTTTAAAGTGAACATTGTTGTTTAGAAAATAAATGGGTCCCCTTTCAAAAGCTTTTGCATAAGTCCAAGCTTCAGCATATCTTTTGGAGAGTGACCTTTCTAGTGGCCATTATATCGGTCAGCAGAGCATTATGCTCTGCTGAAACTTAACACTTAATATAATATTAAAATGCAATTGAGAACTCATCCTTCTTTGCTTAAAAATATAATTTAAGATTTCCTTATATATCAGACTGCTTTGTTAGCCACTTTCTTTACCAATCTATCTTTTACATAAGCAAAATCTCTCTATAAATACGACGTAAAGAGAAACCGCGGATATTTAAAAATAACTGTTATTTGTTAACTTTGGTGCTGTCAATACTGGTTTGACTTCCTTAAAGGCGCTTTTGCTCAATAATATTCCATCACATCTTGATAATTACATTGATGCAAACCCCGAGGATCCAAAATTTGAAAAATACAATATATAAGTACAAAAGTTTCTTAAGTTCCTCGTTCGTTTATTTTCTTTCTTCTTCATTTTTCAATTATTATCCTTAGTACATTTCATAGTGATTCGGATAACTTCTGTAGCCAACACGTGTTTCGTAAGTTAGGTATGTACACCTCTGACTTTATCAAGGCTGGCGTCATCAATTATATAACAGGTAAACGTGATTGGTCAAAAACCAGTTTGTCAGTTATTCCTTTGAAACGTTAATAATCCTCTCCTCTTTTTATCGCATGGTGAATTCAATAAGCCAGAAAGTAATTACCTCCCGGAGGCTTCCGTATCGGGACCTGTGGCCAGACTGCAGGATCGGCTACCGGACTTGACTCTGTAATTAAGTTAATAGTCCCCTTCCAAGTAAATCTTTGTCTTAGTTGATTGGCAACAAGGAAGCTACACTTGTTCTTACTGGGGGTATCCCTATCTGTGACATTTGCAGAGCAACTAACTGGATGTTAGTTCATACATTTTCCAAGCCTTACAGTGAAAATTCTGCCTCCAGCAGTGATACCATAGTACATAAACTCTATTTGCAATTTTAATTTACAAGGATAGCTCAGGAACAAGGTTTCACTGCTATTCCATTAGTACTTAAGTGTAAATTCTCTAGGTGCTACTCACCCAGGAGCCTGTAATCCAAACCCCCCTAATAAACCACTAAGTGAAATAAATGTATTCTATTGGGCAAAGCACTCGTATGTAAGAGGTCTGGTTTCAGGTCACCAATTATTATCACTTCAAATTTAAAGGGCCATAGTACAAAAATTAATTTGTCTCCTCTTCACACCAACTACATCAATTTCCAGTTTTCAAATTTTCGTTTTTAAAATTTGTTTTCAGAAGGATTATGGAAACAGGTCAGCCACGCCAAATCATTTTGTTCCACATAGGAACTTCATCAGGGCTCTAGAAATATGTAAATGGATACATTGAAAATCAGACACATGACACATACACACAAAATCAGACACATGTAAAGCACAGCCTTAATTCTAAATCTACATGCAAGTGAAATCTAATATTTAAAAATAATTAGATTTTCGAAATCTCGTGTGTTTTGTCTACTTATCGAGCTATCTGTGCAAACATGGTCAGTTGTACAAGAGGAGAAAAATTAACTTTGCTCAACATTCTATGTTAAATGCCTACTAAGCCCTGGGAGGCTCTTCAAGACCATGAAGTCGAATTGCTAACAATATGTGTAATAATATTCTTATTCTTATTAATATTATTCGTAACAATAATTTAAAAAAATGACTCCTTGTGTAGTTAATTAAAATCATTACACTATCAGTAAAAAGGAACATATAAATTAAATATAAACTGCCAGTCAGGTAATGTTATTATGATTCTTCCATGTTGTGGGACGAAGGAGGGTATTGTTAAAGGAATAATATGATCATAGGGTATGTTCTATCCCCAGGCATGTACGCTCATCTGTAAAATTTGCGCTTGGTAATAGCCTTTGCTCATTGTAAAACAAAATAAAAATGATATGTTTAAATTGTGTGCTTGTACACTGGTGCTTAAGGTATATGTGGACTCCTTCTTTATCACTTAGTGGATGCCTCATGAAACTGCAGCTGTAAATGCCCAGTTTACTTCATTATTCTCTACTGACATTGCTTAGAAAGTTTCAGATTTAGAGGGCCATTAGGATAGCGGACGGACTTTCGTCTGTCTGCCATCATATTTGGGACCGCCCGCCTACAAGACGGCAGTCCCACAGGGCAAATTAGGATGCGACCGCCACTGCGGCGGTCACATTGCCCATGTTGTTTATTGCGGCAGGCTCTGTGCTCTGCAACAGCTGTCGCAAGATAAAACAGACACACCTCACATATCCCTGCAATACATGGCAGGCACCATGAGGTGCCTACCACATGGTGTAGTGATATTTCGGGGGGCACTATAGGTGCCCCAAGTGCCTATGTCCCTAGCCCAGGGTGTTAGGGGGGGCCGCTACAGGCCCCCAAACCTGTTTCCGCCTGTCGTTTTGCTCCAGTTTGACCGTTGCAGAAGGACCCGCAGAAAAGGTACTGTAATCCACTCTGGGACTACAGGGAGGTTTGACAGGCGGTCGGATAAAGCCTGCTTGCCGGGACCGCGGTGGTCGGTGTTTCCGACCGCCACCCGTCCAGAAGCCATTGTAATATGGCGGATGGAGATTCCTGTTACGATGGCCGGGGGACCGCAACCGACAGCCTGTCAGTGGTGGCCCCTAATCCGTCGTAATCGTAATCTGCCCCTTAGTCAGAGGCTTGGGTGTAATGTTTAAATGAAGACTCATTACACATCCGTCTATGATCTTAATGCTATCGACACACCTTCGTACAAAACCATGGCTGTGTGCTGCCATTAAACCCATTGTCGGGCATCATGGTCATTACAAGAGGTATGGGAGTTCCAAGATGTTCTAATGATTATGAGCACCATGGCCGTCCACCAATAAGATCAGGAGACTTGAAATGAATAGGGAGAGGTGACAGATCAATGACAGAATATATCTTAATCCAGGCAAGCCAAAAAATGAGGTAATATGTGGATAGGCAGGCACGAGAACAGCTACGTATTAAAACTGTTGCTTTCCATCACTTCATCTTACACTTTGAAGTTGAAGGTGGCTCACCTGAACATTTCAATATCTCACAGTCTCAAAGATTAGTTGTGGTCCTAATTAGGTTGCAGTCACGCAGGGTAGCCCATTAAGCTTGACTTCCCTTTTTAGGAGTTTCTTCTTAGTGCAAAATGATGCTGGGGGTCCAAGAGTCATCACTTGGGTTTAACACAGCACCTTTTTTCTGCCCTCACTTTCAGTTTGTCAGTGTTGTCATCCATTCAGAATGTCAATCGCACAGGAGATAAACCAAAGGTGCGCCTATGGCAAAATCGTCAGCAAAAGCCTGTGGCAATCCTAATAAGGGACAGGCCATACTGTTATTTCTTATTGCAGAAGATAGGATCAGGAGAGTTTATTATCTTTTAATTTTTCACCAATTATATGCTGAGTGACTCAGCTAAATTTGCCCTGAAAGCAGAAATAGAGTACACGTGGTGCTGCTTCAAAAAGCGTTCTCTGCATTTATGAGCTCCGCCAATTAGATAGTTGACGTAAGGCATCATACTCTCCCGACTGGTCTTATAAAAGATGTGTATTGTTGAATAACAGCTATAATTACTCTGTTCGAGGCATATGAACTGCAGAATATATACTTGTGCATAGATCGCCATTCGGTGTTGGGCTCGGATGTTTGCACTTTATTTTTTATTGGAAGTGGTTCTTTGTAATCCAGAGAATAGGTGACTCCTCCTTAGGACGATAGTGCGCATGGGCAACGACTCCATCCTCAGATTGTTTTTTTCCGCCATCGGGTTCGGATGTAAATTGCTGCGCTCCAGGTCGGTGTCTTACTCAATCCCCCTTCGATGAGTAATCCCTCACTACTCGACGGTATTGTTTCGATCGCGTTTGATTCTGGTCGTCGACGCGGGCCGATGGGCCTATCTGAGCCATCAGGCCCTACAGTCAATGGAAAGAACTCCATTTAAAAAATGCCCACTGTGTGGTGCTAAATTTCCACACACTGATCTTCACGAGGTCTGTACACTTTGCCTCTCTCCAGAACACGAGGACAAACAAGGCCTGTGCTTCCTTCAGATCAAAGAAGACCATACGTGATCGTCGGGCTCGATGTCACATAATGTCTCGATCAACTACCTTGGCGCCGAACGACATCTTCGATGCAGGTCCCGATGTTCCAGAAGAACAAGAACCGCAGGATGAAGACATCAGCGTCTCTGAGGCCGACGAGTCAGATGCCGAGAAGCAGACGGTTACTCCAGGTCAACGGATCGTGAGTACCCAGATCCAAACTCCTGCCTCATCTAAAATAAATGATAAAGCTCCGATGACACCTTCAGGCTCAGGTCGACACCGTGGTAATACTTCAGATGCCCTGTCCTCGGCTCAGAAGACCAGAGACAAGCCTTCAGGCGGCTCGGGATCGAGCCAGCCACATAGCTGTACCTAAAAACCATCTCCGGCACCGAAACAAAAGCCAAAACGACAGACATTGCCACACCTTGTTCTATCGCCACCTAAGACGGCTTCGACGCTGAGCGCTTCGGCTCCTAAACACACCGAGGACAAGCCCTCGGAACCAAAAAAACTCCATAAATCTTCAGAGCTGAAAAAGATTTTGGACTCGAAAACTCCACCAAAGCATAAGGAGACCAAGACCCCTCATAAAGCTACAGAGCTTAAACCAAAGCACCACTCGAAACCAAAGTCGTCAGTGCCAATGAAAGACAATAGCTCAAAGGAACTGTTTCAACCAGATCCCTCGGATCCGAAACAAAAAACTCTACACATTGACCATGTTACCGGTCATGTCACAACAATACCACCTAAAAAGAGGAAATTGGACACCTCAGAGGCACCTGGGATACCCTTAAAGAAGAAAGACATAGCAACTTCATCTTGCAGACCCTCCTCTCCCCCTCCAAATCTTTCAACTATACCACTTTCTCCAGTACACTCTTCACTGCTTCCTTCTTCACCTGCTCCACAAGATGATAAAGATGTCTTTGGGGGTGGGGGTGGGGATGGGGATTTAGACCCACAAGGGGATGATGATGATGATGATGATATCGACAGTATCCCACCACCTGATCCTTGGGACGATTATAATATCCCAGATATACCTGAGCCGGACTCATACCCATCTAAACATCCCCTCTAGATGACAACATAGGTTTTGCGCAACTCGTAAATAGAGCAGCCATATATCATGGGGTAGAATTACACTCGGACCCTTTGGAGGAAGATTTTTTATTAGAGACTTTTACTCATTCACTAAAGTCAACAAGTACTTTAACTATGTTAAAAGGGATGATTAAACATGCCCCTGTTGTGTTTAAAGACCCTGTCAGGGCTAGAATTCTCAACTCCAGAGTTGATAGAAAATATAAACCAGCTCCAAATGATTCAGCTTATATCAAGGGACAGCTCCCTCTAGATTCTCTGGCAGTGTCAAATGCCCGTAAACCGGCAAATTCCCAAACAATAAGTGATGCCCCTCCTCCGTATAAAGAATCTAAATTATTGGACGCATCTGGTTAACGGGTTTCTTCACAGGCGGCAAAGTTCTGGCGCATTGCCAATGCCCAAGCTTTGTTGGCCAGGTATGATAGGGTGCATTATGATAAGCTTGAGATACTCATACAACATCTTCCAGAACAATATAGGTCTAAAGCTAACAACCTCATACAAGAGGGAAAACTAATTACAAATACTTTTATCAAATGTGCTCTTGATGCAGCGGACACAGCATCTCGTGCCCTTAACACAAGTGTTTTACTGCGCAGGCACGCATGGCTACGCATGGCTACGCATGGCTACGCATGGCTACGCATATATGGTTTTAAACAAGAGGTACAGTCTCAGATTCTTAATCATCCTTTTGATCAAGAACACTTGTTTGGACCTACGGTAGACAAATCTTTAGAGAAGATGAAGAAAGACACTGAAACAGCTAAATCCATGGGGGCCTTACAGTCACCAACAACTAGAGGTTCCTTTTGTCGCTCCTTTTATAGGGGTGCCTCCAAGACCATTGGAAGAGACAACACTTCTTCTTCCTACAAAAGCCCCACTCAAACTTCCTCTAACAGAGGTTATTTTAGAGGGGGTTACAGAGAAAATAACAACAAAGGACGAGGCCGCAGTAATAACACCCACACCTCCCCTAGCACAAAATGACTTCCCTCCACTCCCCCCAGACCATTCCACTCCAGTCGGGGGAAGACTATCACAGTTCCTACCTGTCTGGAATTCAATCACCACAGACAGGTGGGTGACACAAATTATCCAGTATCGTTACTGCCTGGAACTCACCTCTACCCCTGCACACATACCATCCAAACAACGTCCGATGTCCACAGAACCTCTCACGCTTCTAAAACAAGAGATTCTCTCTCTCTTGCAAAAGCACACAATAGAACCAGTTCCCATACACCATCAAGGCACACGGGTTTACTCCCTTTACTTCCTCATCTAAAAAAAAGACGGTACTCTCAGGCCAATATTAGACCACTTTCACATGGTCACTCTCCAACAGGTCCTCCTATTGCTACAACAAGGTGATTTCCTTGCCACTTTAGATCTCATGGACACCTACCTTCACATTCACCCTGATCACAGGAAATATCTACAGTTTGTAGTGGACCGTCAGCACTGCCAGTTCAAGGTGCTCCCATTCGGAGTGACTACAGCTCCCAGAGCCTTCACGAAATGTCTCGCAGTAGTATCAGCTCACTTGCGAAGACAACACATTCATGTGTTTCCTTACCTCGACGACTGGCTCATAGAAGCCAAGGCACACAGCAATTGTGTGTACCACACACACAAAATAATCCAGCTGCTGCACAACTTAGGATTCACAATAAACCTCGCCAAGTCAAATCTTCAACCGTCCCACACCCAACAGTATCTTGGCGCCACAATAGATACTTCAAAAGCCCTTGCATACCCCAACCCAGCCAGGATAGCCAGCATGCAAGCTCTCCTAAAAATATTTCAACCTCAACTCTCACTACCAACTCGAGTGTTTATGCAACTAATAGGGATGATGGCCTCTTGCATTTTAATCGTACCTTATGCAAGACTCCAAATGCGTCCATTACAAGAATGTTTAGCACATCAGTGGAACCAGGCTCAAGGTCAGCTTACAGATCTGGTGTTGGTAGACAGCCGCACACATCGCTGTCTGCAGTGGTGGAACACACAAAACCTTTCCAAGGGGCGGCCCTTCCTAGACCCGGTTCCAGTGATAGTGCTAACAGCGGACGCATCGCTCACCGGCTGGGGAGCTCATCTCTTAAACCATACCATTCAGTGTATGTGGATCCATCAACAGAAACTGCTCCGTATCAATCACCTCGAATTACTGGCATTTTTTCTAGCATTAAAATCATTCCAAATACATCTTGTACACAAAGCTGTCCTCGTCATTACGGACAATTTGACAGCAATGTCCTATATACAAAAACAGGGGGGAACACACTCTCTGCAGCTTTCACACCTAGCGCAAAGCATATGGAGACGGGCCATTCCTAAAAAAATATACCTCTTAGCAGAACATCTTCCAGGGGAACACAATCAGATTGCGGATCTGCTCAGTTGTCAGAAACAACAGATCCACGAATGGGAACTTCATCCCCAAGTTCATCGTTTTTTTCAAATATGGGGCCACCCAGATATAGATCTGTTTGCCACACATTTAAACACAAAATGCCCAAGCTTCGCCTTCAGGTATCCACACCAATTGTCCAAAGGCAATGCAATGTGGATGAACTGGTCAGGCAGATTTGTGAACTCTTTTCCGCCTCTCCCGCTCATTCCATTACTGGTGCCCAACTCAAACAACAGTCTCTCACAATGATCCTAGTTGCTCCAAAATGGGCCTGGCAACCATGGTTCACAACCCTGCTGGAACTCTCAGTAGTTCCACATCAAAAGTTGCACCTTTCCCCAAAGCTTCTCACGCAGAACCATGGAGGGATAAGGCATCCAGATCCAGATCCAGCTCAACTGAACCTAGTGATCTGTCTCCTGAAGTCTTAGAGTTTGGTTACCTCAATCTTCCGCCAGACTGTATGAACATCATTAAAGAGGCTAGACGTCCTACCACTAGAGCATGCTATGCAGCTAAATGGAAGAGATTTGTGATCTACTGCAATAACAACACAATCAATCCACTAGGTGCTTCAATTCAAAACATCATTTGTTACCTCCTGCATCTACAACAAGCATTGGCATAGCCAATAGGTCTCGCCTTTGGGACCTTATAAGTGCTTAGCCATGCAACTATTGATGTTGTTGCACCAAGGATATTGTGCTGCATAACTAAATACTTATAAGGTCCCAAAAGCGAGACCTATTGGCTATGCCAATGCTTGTTTTCTCTGCTCCCCACCATCCCCGTGTAGCTAACGCTCCCCCACCCGCTTTTGTTTGTTTTATTTTCTTATTAGGTACAGATCCAACTTGGATCAGTAGCTAATAATAAACAAAAAAAAAAGGTGCTAGTTTCATCCACAAGATGACGTAGGCGGCTGTGTCAAACCTTAAAGATACTGTGCAGCGTGGCAAAAATAAAATTGGCAAAGCCAATAATACATCACAATAGCAGGACCTATTTGCTTTGCCAATGCTTTGTTACAACTTAACTCCCAATCAGTCTGCATGTGTTTTTTTTTTTTATCATGCAAAATTGTTTTTTTGTGGAGTAAAAGGCTTTAGATAGGTACATGCTCAATGATTTGACGTTGGAACGTCACAAAAAAACAAATCTAGGATGAAGTAGGAAAACACATGAAACACGTTTCTAGAAATGTTAAATTTTACAGCCACACTAATGATGATCATTGCTTGCCTTCCTGTTGACAGTTACGTTTTGAAATTCGAGGTGTAGTTGCCTTGCTAAATTTAAATAAATATTCAAGAAGAAACAAAGTTTAAACACATTAACCATTAAACTCTTTACCTCACTCAACCTTTCTAAAGAAAAAGTTAGAATGACTGAACTTTAAAAGACAGCTGTTTGGCCGCATCTTTAACGGGCTGGTTGGATTTATGTTGTGTAGGTACTGGCTGTAGACTGTCTTGACGCAGATTGTTGCTCTGGCTTGGTGTTCTGCGTTTGATCAGATTTCCCTCCAGAAGTTGTCAGAACAAGATTACTACTGGGTGTGTGCCTGGAAGCAGCGGCGTGCTCCTCTGAATGTACTCAGACAATCGAAGTGTAAAGTAGGAGACGTGAGCTGCTGTATCTTGTTCAGCTGGCTTGCAAGCTTCCACCTTGTGCATATCAATTCTAAAGTGCGACTGCATAGACTGATGAAAACTTACAGGTATAAGCATATTCTAAAGCGTTTCTACCTTTCAGAAGTCGGTATTGTAATTTGCTAAAAACACAATGGGACATTAATTGTACCCTTATATAGTTCACATTTTTTAAATCTGATATTAATCAGACACAACACCAATACTGCTTTTCAGATAGTTACAAATAATTTGCATTTAAAACGTAAATATTCAGTGCAGACGTGGCAATGTGCTGGGAAGTAATTATGCTTTCTAAGTAGGAACATAGTAGGAACTTTCTATGACAGAATGTTATTTGGAGTGGCGGACTGGTAGAACCAGTGGTGTAGGGAACTCCCGACTTCAGTGGGGGTTGCCACTCTACCTAATGGGCTAGTAAGCCGGGTCCATCTTAAACATCGATTAGGCCTTTATGGATTCTTCTGTTTGCATGAGCAAATGGAAGGTCATAAATAACACTTTAAGGGATAACATAACAGGACATAGTGGTGTGGGTAGAGAGCTGCCAAATGAGACAAGACAGTGCTGGGATAGAGTGGAGAGCGAGAGAGAGAGAGATACACTCCTTGGCAGTGCAGTGAACTTAAATTCCCTTTCTGCCTGGTGACTTCGGCTCTTTTGCCTTGTCTCATCCTTCCTTCCTTGATTCCTTTCTCTTCTCAATGGTTATAGGTTGCTTTTGATTAAATAAAATTTGCAACATATTAAATCAAAAGCTTTAGAGACCACAAGCATGTCTTTGTGATCTGAAAAACACAATAACCCAGATGCGCGGAACATTTCCGAATCAGTTGCATTCTGATTTGAAACCGTAGAAAAACCTCAATTATGTGACATCCCACAAATTTGCAAAAATAGCACAGAATGAATAATTTGCAACATTGAACTGTAATTAACAAATAATGATTGGGAAATAGCTAATAAAATATGTGTACGAGCCAGCTTCAAACTGAATATTCACAAAAACAGCTAATTACACTAGCACATTGCCATTGAGTGGCAGCAGATGGTAACTTGGTGCAAACCTGAAAATGAAACTCAAAATGTAACACGGACCTTCGACTGGCAGCCATCATAACTTTGCAAGGAGCAGGGCCGGACTGGTCGTAGCGGAAACCGGGCATTTCCACGGTAGGCCGCAAGGGTGGTTGCCAGTTTTAGACCCCTGGGGAGGGGGCAGGGACATTATTGAGAGAAACAATCTTTGGGTTAAGGGGAGGATGTTTATGGCTGGCACAGGTTGAGTAGGTAAGTTATCCTTTAATTAATTGAAGCATGATTGCCTGTGCACACACAATGCAGTCAGGCATCCTCCTGCCCAGTAAGCAAAACCAGGAGCACTTTATTTCATTATGAATCGTTGAAGGCTTCAAGTTATGCAACAGCTATTTTCATTTTCCTTTAAAAGCACATTTTTTGTGCTCCATTGGGTTGTGGGCAAGTGGGACGCAAGGGAGACTGGCAAAGGAGGATTGGAGTGAACTGAGCTATGAGTCAAGGCACTGAATATTTCTCACATTGAGACTTGTGCAGGGAAATAGTGGACTAGACCATCTCAGGAAAGGGAAGGGATCAAAGAGTGGATGTGTCAGATCTGTGTTGGTTTTGGAAAAGATTGTCTTTTATTAAAAGTTGAGATATTAAAACATGTTTATGAACTCTCTCTTGCTCAGGAACATACCATTGCAGGCCTTCGGATGTAGACGAGAGACTTTGTACTTTTCAAAAGTTAATAACAACCATTGGCAATGCCAATAGGTCTGGTTTTAAAAGAATGTTGTATGGTTATGTGTAGCATTACAAGTAAATAGCATGGGAGTGAATACTTGTCTGCCAGCAAAGAACTGTAGAATGCTATTGGTGTAGGTTAAAAGATCAGATAAGAGTTGCACAGTCAAGCCAAACCTAAAAATAGATGTAGATTAAGGACTACCCTCCTCACATCTGTGTTGCTGCCAGAGGAAATACATTATAAATCTTCTAGTTAGCATTACAATATCATGGGTGCTCATCAACGTTCAAGCTCAGGCAGCTGGATAAATAAAATAATCATGGCTGTGTGGATGGCAAGCACTTTTTTGTCGGAAGCACAGAACTTCTTTCAAATCACAACTTGTACACCTGGCTTCCAACATGTGGGCGGATCCAAAACCCCTCTCTAGGAATGCTCACAACTGTCTGGTTGCTGTACGGCTAAGCCAGGCCATTAAACGGAGTTTTTTTAATAAAAAACACCTTCTTCTTTTCTAATCTGTAGGGTGGATGATAACATGAAAAGCTTCTTAATTGATATAGTGCCTTTGTCAGTGTGAGCTCTTTAGAACTCTGAATAATCTCGTCTGCTCTAAGGAACACTGTTTTTCTCATCTCAGTGCCTATCACCATTGAGAATAAGTGGGCTTCTTTGTTCTGAAAGAGGTACACTACATTGCTTTTATCAAGCTATTGCATTTACGTAAGAATTAAGATAAACAGGCTTCTCGAATATTTGCTGGTGGATAACTGCCTAATTGAAATTCTTATGCAGACAGCGCTTTTATGTACTTTGTAGACTTCATTGTAAGTGAAATGGCCATTAGGAGACACTTCATGCATTAAATTTACGCCGTTCGGCCCATAGAGCAGACCATTGTTTCAAACATATCTTAAAATGCTACATGTTTTTAAAATTGTTAGTCCGTTCAATTTTACAGCACATCAAATTGGAAACATGACACTCAATTTTTTCCACATCAAGAAGACCGCATACTGCTTTAAATTCACTTTTGAACTTTACGTCCGGATAAGAAGTCTAAATCAATTCTTCGAAGATGATTGATTAACAGCTGTGTGAAGAAACTTCAGTAGTGTAGTGGCAGCCCTAAGTGTCCGCTCAGTGGAAGACAAGGCGGCCTGCCTTTCTATGTTTCTTTACCACGCACAGCCTCCCCTGGGAATGGGACAGTCTTGCACATTAGGTGGATGTTTTCTCTAAAACCTGGCAGATTCCACAGAAGGAAACTGATCTCACACCCTACCAGTACCATCGACCCAAATGGAAGAAAATAGGCATTGTAGATGAACCGCCTTAGTGGCACTAGCCCTTGTTTATTCCACCCTTATCTTCTTCGCTATACAATTTTGAATAAAGTTAGTATGCGGTAGAGGGAAAGTTACACTGGCCTGTTTACTTTTTTGTAATTGCAAGAAGCACTTCTCAGTCAGCTGGATTGTGCATCGTTTTACACCGCATTCTCTCTCCCCTGCTGGTAATTATCAGATATCAGAGTATTTATTCTTCCAGATATTTCAAGATTTAAAAAGTATCATTTATTTGAATCATGCGTTTTTCCTATGTAATGTCACTCCACTGGATTAGTCATTCAAACTCTAAATCTTTTCTACTGTACCCCTGTGCCTTTTGCACGTCATCCCAGCCGCCATCCACCTTATTAAAGACATTTGTTTCAGAGTTTTCTCCTGGAAGGAGCTCTGGTGCACCTATTTAAGACAAACATTGGTCTTAATACCTCCTTTTCTAAATTGGTCGATGATGTCATCTGTATTTTTAAATATTCCGTTTTTCTCTTCATGGAACCCAGCAGAGTGAAGTTGCTGATGCATCAGTTAGTTTGAAACTGAAGTTCTCCACTCAAGGTTTTCAGCCTGGCCGTGCCAGGTTCCCTATTCTTGACTAGGACTTCAATTCGCCCCCTGTTTTTGGGTAAACTTAAAGTTTGTTCCACATTACTGACTTCCTTAACAGAATAAATTCATCATTTGGAAGTCTGCTGCTGCTTGTTGCACTTACGGACAGAGGGTACGGGGAGAGCGGCTCGCTTGGATTTCCATCTGGCCACCGATGCAAAGAGTTGGGTTGTGCCGACTGCGCAGCCGGCTCCTGGGGTAGCATGACTGCTAGAGCTTGTAATTAGTCTCTGATCTTAGAGGATCCCCTGGTTTTGTAATTCTTTACATGCTACGTTGGACTCCTGATGGTTATGTTTATACCAAATGCATAAAACATTTTACCACTTCTAAATTTTCTAATTATCATAAAAATCTAAACAGCGGGGATCATGGCATTAGGATACATAAGCAGTTTATGATTTTGCCTTGGAGAGGGGAAAAAAAACCTCTTGCTGTTTTGTACCCTTGAGCAACGCAGCAGTAATAAATGAGCAAGTTCAGAGTACTTTATGATGGATCATTAATGGCGCTGTGCCTGAGCCAACAGCCCTTCTTACACAGCATCTGTCACCACTCGCAGTCATTAGCATATCTGTAATGCATCCTTTGAAGTCCCTTTCTAGTAGGGCATTCAGAAAACACAAGTAAAAGCGGGAACATCAGTGTGCCGACTCTTCCCCTAGATGCTCGCTCTTGCCCTTGAGGTACCATTCTGATGTCACAAGTGTACCATAAACTTACATGTGCGCCATCCCAGAGTTGTGTAACACAGAGTAAAGGCGTTATAGTGTGCTTTGAGTGCGCTCAAGTTTGTTTCACTCCCTCCTGCATGGATTCGGGCTCGGCGCCATCAATAATCCTTCATAAAGTAGTCTGAAGCTGCTCATTTATGACTGCTGCGTTCCTGAAGGGTAGAGAACCGCAAGGGCTCCATAACTGTCCTGCCCCAGAACTGCCCTCAAGGGGGAATTGAATCTGTATCCTGAGCAGTTGTAGGCTGTGCAGGAAGGAGGCTGCCAAATAACACCACTCAAGTAGGTGGATCATGGTTGCATCTCTAACAGTGGTTGGCCCCGGGCGGTACTGCTAAAGCCCTAGCGGCATCCATTGTCGGTGTTGTGATGGCTCTACCGCGTACTGTGTACTTTTATCCTTCTAAAAACTCACTTTGCCACCTGCCCTTGGCTGCTAAAAAATGTACCTTGGCAAGTACAATTTTGATTGCCAGGATCTGTGTGATGTACTGGAAGCTTTCCACAAATGTCATGTTAAATAATAAACAAGGCTTCACAGATTCAAGCCCCAGCAGTCCCAGGTCAGTCTCTTAATCTTTTACGGGCGGTAAAAATGAGTACAGGTGAGCGCGTCAATCTGAGTGTTTGTTAATACTTGTTTTGTATAGAAGACTGTTTAAAAAGAATAGTGTGATGCCTGCTTGTTATACTACAATGACCATAATGCTCTGGCTTAGCCTACCCAGCCAAAAGACTGTAGGGAATAAAGTTGTGAAAGATTACCTTAATGACACTTAGCTATGTAGTTCGTTATCTGAAAAAGTCTAGAAGCACAGTAAGAGCTTTTTAAGTCAGGAACTGCGCTTCTAAGTGATTTGCTGGCCTGATGTTGTTCCCCGTTGTGTGTTTTTGGAGTATATGCACCGCACCAAAATTCCTGAGACAGCAGCCTAAGTCCTGATGCACATTGAAGATGGTGTTTGTGCCCGGGACCATCTCTCTGTTCGTTTTTGCAAGAACCCTCCCACGCATAAATTACCAAGACGCAGCTGGAAGTACACCCGTGAGGCATGTTTTTGCTCTGCGCTTAATCAGAAATATATGATGTCTGTCTCTTAGGCGAGTGCCATCAGACAGAAAGAGATCAGAAAACTGTGAGAGTATGCATTTCGATGGAACTCGTTTTATAATCTTTTTTTTCTATGGAACTGTAGATCTTGGGGTTAGGTGAGGCTTTCAGTTTTTCTCTATTGCATGTAAAAACAAGCATTGGCCGCGCGGCCGTGAAAGTAACGGCCGCGCGGCCGTGAAAGCGAAAGTAAGACGGCATGCGAGTGATGCGCGCGCATCAGATCGCGATCGCTAAGACGGGACGGCATGTGAGTGATGCGCGCGCATCAGTGATTGGCGGATGCGCGCGTGCACGCTCACGTGCACTCAAGCTTTAGGCCACAGGCTGCACTTGAAAATTCCCAGATACAAAATGTCTCTCCGAGCCAGCGCAAGCGCTGGGGCTCAGCGAGACCTAAAAATGTAATCTGGCATTCAGATCTATACGATTACATCTTGTTGCCATAGCTACTTACCTACAAAACAGGCAACACTTGTCATTGTTTAGGGTACCTGCCATTTAAGCATTCATGGAAGGCCTTAGAAGAATACTTCCACCCTCTCCAGTCTGGAATCTAAACATTGTCCTTAAGATGCTCATGGGTCCTCCATTTGAACCTTTACATAAATGTGAGCTACAATCTCTCACATGGAAAGTAGCTTTCCTTGTAGCGATCACATCTGTCAGAAGAGTTAGTGAACTCCAGGCATTAACCATACAAGAACTATTTGTTCGAGGCATATGAGCTGCAGATCTCACACTTTGCATTAGATCGCCATCTGGTGTTGGGCTCGGATGCTTGCACCTTGTTGTTGTCTTGAAAGAAGTCTTTGTAGTCACGAGATAGGTGACTCCTCCCTTGGACGATAGTGCGCATGGGCTTCGACTCCATCCTCGGATTGTTTTTTCCCGCCATTGGGTTCGGATGCTATTTTTGCGCACCGGTTCGAAACTTTAGATTTTCAAACTTTTCGACGCGCAAAACCTTTACAAACTATTCCAATTGACTAGACAACATCAAAATCTCGAAGCGCCTTTAATCGGTTCGATTCCAGTCGTCGACGCGGGCCGCTGGGCCTATCGACGCCGTAAGGCCTACGGCTCATGGAAAGGACGCCTTTCAAAAAATGCCCCCAGTGTGAAGCAAAATTTCCACACAGTGACCATCACAAGGTCTGTAACCTGTGCCTCTCGCCAGATCACGCCCGGTCCAGCTGACTAGCCTTCGCTTCCTTTCAATCAAAGAAGACCATTCGAGATCGTCGAGCTCGAAGACATGTCATGGCGCAGAGACCAGCTCCGGAACCGGTGGACATCTTCGACGAAGGCCCAGATGTCCCAGAAGAAGATTCCGAAGATCTCCAAATTGTGTCTGAGGCAAAAGACTCAGACGACCCCATTACTCCTGGGCAACGAGTGAGTACTACTTCCCCTACCCCAACTCCCACACCAAAGCAGAAGGCACCAGTCAAAACTTCGCCTGTTGGCCCCAGTCACGACCGAAAACACACTTCAGAAGCCCCGCCTTCGGGCCCGGCTCCGAAGAAAAAAGACAAGCCTTCCGGTAGCTCGGGACCGAGCAAACCACACGTACTAGTCCCACCGGCACCCTCGGCACCGAAGCCAAAAGAACACTCCGCTCAGAAATCGGCTCCGATTCCTTCCACTTCCAAAGACAAACCGGCCTCGAACACATCGAAGCCCATGGATAAGCCGGTGTCGAACACCTCTAAATCTAAACATAACACCACGGCTCCTAAACCAAAGCCTTCGGAACCGAAAACCAAGCCTAAGGATTCCTCCACGCCTCCTAAAGCCAAAGAGCAAAAGACTCAGCAACTGCCCCGCTCGGAATCGAACAAATCGGCGCAGAAACCGGTTATTGAGGAGGAGGAACTTTTTCATTCAGATCCTGTTGATCCTAAACAGAAAAAGATCTCTATCAACCCTAAAACAGGACATGTCACAGCTGTGCCATGAAAGAAGAGGAAATTGGACACAGCACAAACCCCTCCAGTGCCTGTGAAGAAGAAGGACTGTGCCACATCACCTATGCCACCTTCTTCTTCTGTCTTTCCATCTAACACCCCTCCTCTCCCCAAACCTGTTACACCTCCTCAGCCTGTAACTTCTCCACCACATACACCACCTCCAGACGATTATGATGATGACCTAGGGGTGGGTGGTGACCCTAATGACCCGTTCACAGATCCAGATGACCCACCACAAGACGATTGGGATTACAATGATCCAATAGATCCCCCAGACCTCCCAAGCCCCCAACCACACCCAACAAAACCATCTCCTCCAGATGATAATATTGGGTTTGGACAACTCATCAATTGGGCTGCTGTATTTCATGGGGTAAATATGCACTCAGACACACCAGAGGAGGATTTTCTTCTAGACACATTTGAACAGTCCCAGAAGACTGTACAAATATTGCCAATGATTAAAAGGGTGATTAAGCATGCTCCCGACATTTAAAGATCCTGTACGGGACAGGATTCTTAATCCCAGGATTGATAAGAAATATAAACCTGCCCCTGATGATCCTGCATACATCAAAGGTCAGCTGCAACAGATCCATGTCTTCCCGTATCTGGACAACTGGCTAATAAAAGCCAGATCATTCAACCAGTGTATCCAACACACTCTCTATATACCATACCAAGTCGCACCTTCAGCCCTCTCATTTACATCAATACCTGGGGGCCACAATAAATACTTCCACAGCTCTAGCGTATCCCAGCCCAGCCAGGATAGCCAAAAGTAGTGTCCAATGCTAGAAAGCGAGCTAATTCACAAACCTCGGGGGACGCACCCCCCGATAAAGAATCTAAATTGTTAGACGCATCTGGCAAGAGGGTAGCTGCGCAGGCAGCCAATTACTGGCACATAGCCAACACTCGAGCACTGCGGGCTAGATATGATAGGGCCAATTATGACCAGCTGGAAACCCTATTAGAGCATTTGCCTGACCAGTATAAGACTCAAGCAAATGACCTAATCCAAGAGGGCAAACTAATCACCAACGCATCAATTAAATGTGCCCTCGATGCAGCGGACACTGCCGCTAGGTCTGTCAATACTAGTATACTGCTCAGAAGACATGCCTGGCTGCGCATTTCATGCTTCAAGCAGGTGGTCCAAACAACCATTCTAAATCAGCCGTTCAATCAAAACCAACTTTTTGGGCCGGCTGTGGACACTGCTCTTGAAAAAAGATACTGAGACTGCAAAGTACGTGGGAGAGTTCTAGTCTCTGCAAACGCGTGGCTCCTTTCGTTGCTCCTTTTATAGAGGAGCCTCCAAGAACATGGGCACAGATAGCTCATCTTCCTTAAAAAACACCACCCAAACATCACCCAATAGAGGATATTTCAGAGGAGGTTACAGAGGTAACAACAGTAAAGGGAGAGACCGAGGTAACAACCAACACTCATACCTCCCTGCTGCTAAACAGTGACTTCCCTCCACTACCCCCAGACCAGTCCACTCCGGTCGGGGGAAGATTAACACAGATCTAACCCCAGCATACCAACTCCCACAAACAAGTACTTACCTGTAAACCAATAGCTTCATTTCGTCACATATGATTGCTTTGACTGCTTTTCCTTGAAAATTCTTTAAAGTGTGGAGTTGGTTTGTATGAAACATTGAAAAACTGCAAATGTACAAAATTTGATTTACTTACCTTTTCTCTACGAAATGTTCCAGTGTGATATCTAGGCATATCACGCTGAGTAGAAAAAGTAACTTAAATAGTAATCTAAAAAGTAATGTCCAAAGTATTCTGTAAAGTAACTGAAAAGTAATTTTGCAGTATTGACTTACCTGTAATTCAACCAACTGCATTTGAACCTGCATTCAACTGTAAAACATTGCATAAAAATTTGCAAAGTATTATATCACTTACTTGCACCACGCTTGGCTTGGTTCTAGAAATAAAATAACTTAATAATATTTTTGATACAAACAAATTGGTCTGAGATCTGTCTGAGTGTGTGACCTCATTTGCTGCCTGAGTGTGTACAACAAATGCTTAACACTACCCTCTGATAAAGCCTTACTGCTCGCTCACACTACCACAAATGGAGAGTAAGGTGCTATCTACTTTTACCTCTGCCTACCTTTGGGGTTCCACTGGACTCTGTGCACACTATACATCATTTTGGTATAGTATATACAGATCCTGCTTCCTACACTTGGGGAGCACCCCATGGTTCACCCCTCTCCTCCATTCTTTTAAACCTGGCTATGTCTCTCCTGGCTTATCTGTGCATGGAGTTTGTAGATAGCACACCGATCATATTGAAGGTCAGGGTTGAGGTGAGCCTGGAATTTCCCATTGGCATCATACTCAAACACTGGATTGTATGCGCTGATTGATGAGTTACTATTGTTTGAAACTGAGCCCTTCTAAATATAAGATATTTTTCACCGAAAATACGAATGAATCCCTTTGGCCCACTACTATGGGCACCTGCCACATCCCTTCCAAGGTAATGAGGAACCTGGGTACTCTCGTTGTCTCTTATTAATCAGGTGGCAGCAGATTGTAAATGCTCATCTTTTTACCTGAACATCTTTCCTAGGATTCAACCTTTTTTACCTTTGTTCATCTAACTATAGTACTAAAAGCCTTGTTTATTCCCGCTGTCAGATCTTACGTCATCCTTAGAATTGGACCAGTGTTCAACAGGGCAGTCTTTAATGCATTACCAACTCTGACTGCCGTTCCTTACAGAGTAACGATGTGGCTAGAAGAGGGGAAGGATTATAGGGAAATGAAGGGCTGAGAAGGAGACATGATGCAACAAAAGTATACCATGAGACTTTATGTAACTGTAGCTTTCTTCTATCGAATGTCCTATATTGTGTACCTTATCTGATTGTCTCCAATCTCCAGCCGAAAAGGAGGAGTTGACTAATGAAGTTGCCAGACTTCACAATGTTTCTTCTGTTCTTGCAGTGATTAATCGCACCCTACATCAATTAATGACATCCCGCAGTGGTTAATTGCACCCTGCGATTCTATGCACCACAACCTTCTCTAATGCTAACGAGCAACTAATCAGGCTCTGCAATCCTTATGCAAAACTCTGCTAGAATCAGGAATCGGATATGCAATTCTCATGTCGCAACTTCAAATGCAGATTACTGAATGTGAAACCTTGGATGGGCTCCCTTTTACCCTTGGAGCCATCGAACATCACCACCATGCTCACCATGCTGGAGTGTGTAGTCCAAGCACAGCACTGTGATCTTTTATAGTACAATCAATGTCTGCTTTGTGATTTAGACTATTTGAAAGAAACAGTTAGTTATAGATTCCTTACCTTAGAATTGCCCCCAGGCGTCAGCCCTTGATCCGGAAAGATTTTTTTCCTCAGCAGTACCCCTGCGCGTTGGAGGGTGGCGTCGGTCGACTCTGCGTTCGTCGTTGGCGTCGTGGTCGCCGGGATGATATTGCGGTAGCTACATGGACGCCACCCGCTGACGTCAGTTTTTCCTTTTCCGCAGCAGCAAGCGCAGATCCGGAGATAGAGGTACCTCCAGTCACTTTTTGACTGACTTTTTCTCGACTTTTGTCGACATCGTTTTTTTATTCCATCGACTCCTGGTGCACGAGGGATACCCGGCTTCAAGGCTTGAGGTTCCTGTAGCCAACTGATGTCGGTGACGGATCTGCTCCGCGTGTGCCTCTAATGCCTGGAGCGCGACCATGAGCACTAGTCGTGCTCCGACTGCCGGACCATGAATCCGAAGTCTTTGCGGGAGCGGTCCTAAAAGCTTCTCGAGGCCCGGCAGTCGGCTCCGTGCCATTCGAGGTCCCGCTCGCGTAGGGGGTTGAGGGCCCAGTCGCGGAGCCATCATAACTCTTCATCCAAGTCTTCACACTTGGGGTCAGGTAAGTCGAAGCACAAGAAGAAGTCCAAGAAGCATCGGTACTCTCAGATTTCTCTCCATCCGTCAGCCAATGCGATGAGGGATGCGGAGTCCGAAGGGCCAACACCGGGCTTCCCTCCCTTCTTGGGACCCGGAGCAACCCCTGCCCAGCTTCATCAATTTTACGAACTGATGCATGCCATCTTTGGGCCGCCTGACTCCGCCGGCGTGCCTTTGGGTCCCGCGGACTCGGCTAGGGGCCCTGGGCCTTTTTTGCCTTTGACGCCGGCGGCTCCGGCCTCGGCACCTCAGGGTCCCCTTGGATCCCGCCCTGGATCCGGATCGGCGCCGGTCGACCTTGTTACACCTCCCCTGGCGCCGGTTCCACAGGCACCATGTCCGCAACCGGCTGTGCCCCGGATCCGGCGCCGATGGGTACTTTTGTGCCCCTGTTCTACCCTGGCTCCTTGAGACCAGATTGGCAGCCAAAGGAGAGTGACGAGGGCTGGGAGGGGTCTGGAGACCCTTTAACCGACCAGTTAGGTTATGAACTGGACTGGAGAAAGGAACTGGGGGAAGCCAGTGGTCTCGATACCTCACCAGACCTTGGCATGTTGTCTCCTCCTACCGTGTCTATGGAGGAGGGAGCGCATACGCAGTGGTGTTGCGTAGGGCGGCCGAGGTTCTCAGCCTCAAGTTACCTACGGTGGCAGTCAGGACTAACCTCCTAACAGAGGTGCTTTAACCGGCAGCGAGCTCTTTGGAGCCCCTGCTGCTGTTTAATGAAGCCCTAACAGACATCCTTTTGGGCACCTAGTCCAGGCCATACACAGGGGCTCCTGTGGACAGGATGATTGCCTAACACCATCGCCCGGCCCCGGGCGACCCCACTTTCCTCTCCTGACACCCCACCCCTGAGAGCTTGGTGGTCCAAGCCTCCACCTCCAAAGCGCATTCCCTAACGCACCACCTGTTAGGGGATCAAAAAAGCTGGACCATCTTGGGAAGAGGATGTTTTCTTTCTCCTGCTTGGGATGCGGTCAGTAACTGCTGAATGTCTGTTGGGCCGTTACACCCACTGTGTGTGGGACACCTGTTACGCAAGTGCTGCCTCAGTGCCCGGAGGAGGCCCGGACGGTACTCGACGGTACTCTCTCGGGCAGTTGCTGAAGGGAGAGACGCAGAGAAGTTTACCATCCGCTGTGGGCTGGATACCGCCGACTCACTAGGCATGACGATTTCCACGTCGGTAGCCCTTTGACGCTATGCCTGGTTGAGGTCGACTCGTTTTTCAGGGGATGTCCAATCCACTCTAATGGACATGCCCTTTGATGGTCCTCGCCTATTCGGCGAAAAGGCAGACAGCGCGCTGGAGCGCTTTAAGGACTCTTGGGTTACAGCCAGGTCCTTAGGCCTCTCCACCACCCACCCTGTGCAGTCTGCCTTTCACCCCTTTCGTTGCTATGGAAGGGGTGCCCCGCCACATCCCGCCCAGATCCACAGGCCGGCACAATCTGTTTAGCCTCAGCGTGGACGTGGGAACCACCGCCCTGGTTCTGGGGGGCCAGCAGGTGAGCCAGTCCACCAACAACCTTCTCTGCAGCAGCCTCCAAACCTTCCTAGTCCGACCTTTCAGGGCCACCAAACGCAAGTGGGTGGCAGGATTCGCCATCACCTCCCCCACTGGCGCGCCATCATGTCGAACAGGTGGGTTTTGCAAATATTCCAAAGGGGCTACTCCCTTCCCTTCGAGAATACCCCTCCCACCATGCCACCTCAGTACCATCACATGTCAGAGGATCATCTGGCCCTTCTCCAACAGGAAGTTTCAGCACTCTTGGCCAAGGGAGCCATCGAGAGTGTTCCTATCCCAGAAGTTGGTCGTGGTTACTATTCCCACTACTTTCTGGTGCCTAAGAAGGACAAAGGCCTGCGTCCTATCTTGGATCTCAGGAACGTCAACCGCTTCCTCCGGAAGGAGAAGTTCAAAATGTTGACGCTAGCTCAGGTCCTGTCTGCCCTAGACCCTGGAGACTGGATGGTAGCGTTGGACTTGCAGGACGCTTATTTTCACATCCCCGTCCTGCCAGCCCACCAGCATTGCCTGCGGTTCACGGTAGGCCACGAGCACTTTTAGTTTACCTTGCTCTCCTTTGGCCTTACCAGCAACCCTCGGGTGTTCAAGAAAGTGATGGCGGTGGTCGCAGCCCATCTGCGAAGGTCAAGGGTTCCAGTCTTCCCCTATCTCGACGAATGGCTGTTGAAGGCAAGCTCACCCCATGCTGTCGTCTCCAACCTCCAGACTACGGTCTACCTCCTCCATTCACTGGGGTTCTCCATCAACGTGCCGAAGTCACACCTGACTCCCTCTCAGAAGCTCCTCTTCATCGGAGCAGTTCTGAGCATGATGCCGTTTCGGGTCTATACTCCCGAACAGCGAGCCCGGAATATTCGAGCTATGATCCCGATCGTTCAGCCTCTATCCCGGGTTTCTGTCAGGATGACCCTCAGGCTACTGGGCCTGATGGCCTCCTGCATCCTTCTGGTGGACCATGCCAGATGGCATATGCGGGCTCAGCAGTGGGACCTGAAGCTCCAGTGGGCTCAACATCAGGGAAACCTGTCCGATTGCTTCCAGATCTCGGAGGGCACTGCACACCAGTTGCAGTGGTGGCTAACGAACCAGCAGTGGTTCGACGGCAATCCCTCTACCTTCCCCAACTAGAGTTCACAGTGGTGACCAATGCATCCCTTCTGGGATGGGGCGGCCACATGGGGGAGGCGGAGATCAGAGGCCTCTGGTCTCCGGCGGAGTCCGGGCTCCACATCAACCTTCTGGAGCTTTGGGCAATTCATCTTGCACTCAAAGCAATTCCTTCCCTCTGTCCGAGGAAGAGTAGTGTAGGTGTTCACAAACAACACCGCCGCCATGTGGTACTGCAACAAACAAGGTGGGGTGGGGTCGTGGACCCTATGTCAGGAGGCCCTCCGCCCCTGGACATGGCTGGAACATCAGGTCATATCCCTGGTGGTTCAACACCTGGCAGGTTCCCTGAACGCCAGGGAGGACGAACTCAGCCGCAGGTGCATGATGGATCACGAATGGCGTCTTCACTCGGAGGTAGTGCTAGGTCTCTTTCGACAGAGGGGAGAGCCTTGGTTAGATCCATTTGCCACAGAAGAGAACGTGCAATGTCAGCAAATCTGTGCGTTGGAATTTTTAAGGCGGCACTCGCTAGGCGGCGCTTTTCGATGCGAGTGGAGTTGTGGTCTTCTATACACCTTTCCGCCTATACCACTTCTGCCCAGAGTGCCGAAGAAGATTAAGCGACATCAATCCTCCGATCATACTGCCTCTTCGGGAAGATCTTCTTTCGCAGCAGCAGGGGAGGGTCCTCCACCCTAACCTGTCCAGCCTCCACCTCCTGGTATGGAGATTGAGCGGCGGCAGTTGACGTCGTTTGCCCTGCCTCCCGAAGTCTGCGATGTTATCTTGGCAGCCAGGCGTCCCTCCACTAAGACGGTATATGCCTGCAGATGGAACAAATTTGTGGCGTGGTGCACAGCAAAGGCTGTGGATCCCCTCTCCGCCCGTCTTTCTGAGGTTCTCTTGTTCCTCCTTTCTTTGGCCCAGCAGGGCTCTGCTCTGGACATTCTAAACGGCTACCTCTCTGCCATTTCAGCTTTACTTAGGCTTCCTGATCAGCCTTCTCTTTTCAAGTGCCCTGTTTTAAATCGTTTCTTTAAGGGCATTACTCATCTTTTTCCTCCTGTTGCCTTCGTAATGCCCCAGTGGGACTTGAACTTGGTTCTTACATATCTTATGTGCGCTCCCTTTGAGCCGCTACATAACTGTCTTCTCAGGCTTCTAACTTTGAAAATTGCCTTTCTGGTGGCCATCACCTCTGCACGCAGGGTGAGTGAGGTACAAGCTCTTTCTTCCAAGCCTCCCTTACTGACTGTTCATCTGGACAAGGTCGTCCTCAGAACTAGACCTTCCTTTCTTCCCAAGGTGGTTATTTCTTTCCACATTGGCCACACCATCACTTTGCCCACCTTCTTTCCGCCTCCGCATCCTTCTAAAGAGGAAGAGAGGCTCCACTGTCTGGATCCAAAATGTGCGCTTTCCTTCTACTTCTCTAAACAATTCCGGGTGGACGACCAGCTCTTTGTTGGTTGCGTGGGCACTAAGAAAGGTCGGGCCGGACACAAACAGACCATCTCCAGGTGGGTTGTTCTGTGCATCAAAGCCTGCTATTCTTTGGCAAAGAAGGAGCATCCAGTGGGACTGCTGCCACTGCTTTGGGATGGGGAGTCCCCCCTTAATGACATCTGTCAGGCAGCTACATGGGCAGCTCTGCACACATTCACCAAACTCTACTGCCTGGACAGCCAAGTCCGTAGAGACGGCTTCTTTGGCAGACCCATCTCTGAGGTTGGAATTGCTGGGGTATGTATTGTAAGGTAAAGAATCTATAACTAACTGTTTCTTTCAGATGAACAAGTTACTTCCCTTCGGTAACACTATATCTGTAAGAAACATAGGTTAGTTATAGATTGCTTACCCATCCTCCCCGTTCTGCGAACTGACTTCTAGGGTTAAGGACTTCCTTTCAGGGCCCAAGTTTTGTGCACCAGTGGTCAGTGTCTTGCATGGCTCTGCGCTTCTGGCGTGGAAAGTCGTGTACAGAACTGACATCAGCACGCAAGGGTGGCGTCTGTGTAGCTACCGCAAAGTCATCCTGGCGACCACGACGCCAACGACGAACATGAATCCACCTTCCGACGCGCAGGGGTACTGCTGACAAAAAAAAAACTTTCCGGATCCAGTCTGACGCCTGGGGCTAATTCTTAGGTAAGGAATCTATAACTAACCTATGTTTCTTACAGATACATCGTTACTGAATGTAAGTAACTTGTTCCCCAGAGTCCATAAAGTGGTCTCAGCGTGGGGACTAGTTTGGGAAGCCCCTTTCACGCGGGAGTGAATTGATTGGGGTTCATGACACCCGCTTTGAATTTAACCCTCTTTAGTACTGAAAATGACCCATTGATGTGGGCTGGGGACATCATTAGGTCGTCCTCAGCACTGAAAGTTTCTGACTTTAAAAAAAAAGCATTTTCTTTTATAAAATTAAAGTTGGGAAGTCCCTAGTTTGGTCATTTTTTGTTTTCTGTTATCACCATCGTGCATAGTCAGCTGATGTGATGTGGAAGAGGTGTGGCGCAGCGGCCAGGGTGCCTGACTCCGGACCACGGGGTTCACAGTTCGATCCCCGTCGACAGCGGCAGGTCAGCCCAGCACCATGTGACTCTGGGCTATAGCTCCCTTAATCTTCCTGAGGGCCCCCAGTGCCGGGAAACCACTTCGGAGGTAGCTGTGCGCTTTACAAATTCAAGGTTATTATTATTATTATGATGTCACCTCAAAACAAAAGTGAAAGCAGATGCCAGTAATGTCATGATCTGTTTTCTCTTTTGATCGGTGTTGGGGAATTAACTCAATTCCCACGCACCGATATCTGGGAGAGAGGCAGCACTGAAAATGGGACAATGCCGCTGCTTGGGAATCCCCTCAGAGGAAAAACAACATGGGATGTACGCGGGTCATACCAAACTGGACTTTACTGTGTGTCTAGTTTTCACAAATGTTTGAGTTTGGTAGGTTTCCTTGGGTTGTGGCTGAGCCCAGGTTGGATTTGAGTGGAAAAAATTATCTGTCCATGAGCGTTTTGGGGCCTTTCCTGTTGTGGGTGCTGGGCCCACCGACAGAAGTTGGGTACCATTTGTATCAAGAAACTGTGTGAACGCTGAGTGGTAGGAAATTTGTGGATCCCTTTATATTTTGGAACTTCAACAGCAATGTGAATAAAATGCGGATTTGTGGCTGAAATCTGAGGTTTATAAGGCCTTATGGGTATGTAAACATCATGGAGTCCACATGAATCACACCACCCTAGACTCCCTTGGGTGTCTACATTTCAGAAGTGTCTGGGTTTGGTAGATTTCTCTGGTTGGCTGCAGAGCTAGGGCCTAAAAGCCACAGCTGCCCACATTGTAAAAACAAAAAGGGTCAGTTTTGAGCCCAAAAATGTGATCTGTCAATGTGCATTTTGAGGCATTTACTGTCGTGGGTGCTGGGCCCACCGACACAAGTGGGGTATTGTTTTATCAAGATAGTGTGGGAACGCTGGATGGTTTGTGGATCCCCATAGATTCTGTAACTTTCTCTCATAGATATTTTGAGAAAATGCATGTTTGGGCCAATGTTTGAGATTTGTGAGGCCAAATGGTTAAGAAAACATCATGGGCTTTGCACAAATCACACCACTCTGCACTCCCCTGGATATCTAGTTTTCAGAAATGTCTAGGTTTGATAGATTTGTCTGTGTGGCAGCTGAGCTAGGTTCCCCATTCCCACAGTAACCCACATTGTCAAAAAAAAGTTGAATTTGCTGGGTGAAATGTTATGTCTCCAGGTCATGTTTGGGGTGTTTGTGTGGCGGGCGCTAGGCCCAGCCACACAATTGGAGGAACGTTTTGGTGAGCTCAGAATATCAGAACATTTGTTATTACCAACATTTTTGGCTTCCAAATGTAAGCCAGTGTGCGAGAGAACATATTTTCCAAAATGCCCCCTGATTCACATGATAGTGTGGATAACCGCACTTTCAGAGGTGTACAAATGACTACTGTTACAAAATTCAGTATCTTGTGCACTTTTCAGAAATGCATAGGTTTCCTTCATATCCATTTGTTATTCATTCGATTTTATCATATGAATCGATTCATGGTTGGTACACAATGAAAATAAGCTGCAGATTATAATGTGTATCACATGTTTTTAGAAAACCATATAAATTATTGGGACCAGAAGAGTCTGATGGATATATAACAGTATGTTGTTTTTGTAAATCAGGCATACTGACAAAAAAAACTGCAGATGGAAACATTATCATCAAATGAAACTTTTTCTACTTATTTTTATTAATGTTTTATTTCATCAATTGGTTTCTTTAGGAAAACGTTCTGGTATCTACACAGATGACCCCTTGCTGAATGCAGAATTTTGTTTACTTTCAGAAATGTATAGCTTTCCAGGACCACCTATGGGTTTCAATCATGTTTCTACCACAAACGTGGTACATAAGTTGGTTGAAGCCCTCAAAATTAGGAAAAATAGACTACCTCTTAGAAAAATGCTAAAACTGTGATAAAAAATGTTTTATACAACTTTGCTTGTTCCGGAAAGATGGTGATCATAGCACAGAAAATCTTTGGTTGATGGGATTTGTACAAAAAATGCTTTCTTGTACAGCATTTTTCCCGTATTTTCCCGCAAAAAATGAAGCTAAATTTTAGTCCTAAAACTCTAGGTACCCTTAGAATCCACTGGAGTTTGGAAAAAAGGATACAAATTTGCATTGATACTTTATGGGGAAATAGGTTATAAAGGCTGACGCGTGAAGTACCCTAAAAATCACAAAAGGGCTACGCACTGGGGTTAGAAAAGTCTCAGCAATAAGGGGTTAATCATTCTATCTGTCTTTGCCCAGCAAGTCCCTGGATATACTTCAAGTTTTGCTAAATGCTATGGTTTGCATGCTTTTTGGTCTGAATAAATCCTGCTTTTCGTTTTTCTACAGATTCACTAGTCTATTTCAGGGTCATTATTTTTGAAATCACTATGCATTATGCATATTTACTACTACTTTTAGCCGTGTTTTGTAGTGCAGAAATATATAGCAATACCAGTCACCAAGTATAAATGTTGGCTGTTCAGGTAAGAGGTTTTTATAGATAAGGGACCAAGCTCTGGAGCTTTCCCCCACTTCGGCTGACAGCTAAAGGCAAATTAATCTTTGGAAATATGCTAATATGAAATTAATAGAATAGCATGTGCTAATTAGTCCAGCTTCACCTCGGAGGAGCAGTCTTCTGAATGCTTCATAATGCTGTTGTTAATAAGACTGAATGTCTTTGTCTCTTTAGATTCCATCATATTTAGCAGTCATGGCATGGATTGCGCAGATATTTGTTTACTAATACTGTAGTATTATGGACAGTTTCCAAGCAGCTGGTAAGGGTGCGTTACTCTATAAAATGCAGATATATACAATTGACAAAAACCTTACACAAAAACATGTGACATAATTTAGGAGACATTTACTGGGCCTTAGGTTGAAAAACTCTCTCTGGACTCTTTTAAAAAACAATTTTTTTACTGGGTATCGAGATATTATTTTGTATGAAAAGCACACCCATGCCCCAAAAGGCATCTGTTTCAGAGGTCGGTAAATCCTTTTTTTTTTTAACAAAGCACCTATCAGCAAAACTGCACTTATTATTGCTGGAGATTTCCATAGTATGAACAGCATATGTAGGAATTCATTAATATTCCGCATACAGGACCAAGTTGGAGGGTGTTACCCAAAAGCGGCTTGTTCAATTTTAGACCTGGAAAAGGCGTTTGATTCGCTAACGTGGACTACCTTTTTCAGGTCCTAACCCAAATTGGTGTTGGTCCCCGACTCCTTGCGTATACACGCCTCCTATGTACCAATCCAACCTCCCGGGTCTTTCTAGGCCGCCTTATCTCTGCTACATTCCCTGTGGGTAGGGGGTCCAGACAGGAATATTCCCTTCACCCACTGCTTTTCGCCTAGTGGAGCTGTTGGCTATCTGCTTGCGACACAAGGGCTCTGCCTCAGGGATACTCCTGGAGGTCAGTACACATATTGTGTCTCTGTACGTCAATGCCCTCCTCCTTTATGTAAAGGACATAATGTTGGATCCCACCCCATACACTCAATGATACACCCGCCCCATACTGATCAGCCGTCTCGCTCCATCACACTGGGCTCCACACCAATACACTGGCAGAGCGCAGCTATGTGCTGCTTGGGGATCCGCCTCTACCCCACCTCGGCGGATATGATTGACGGGAAACTCGGGGCAGCATTACAAGGTATTAAAGCGCAAATGCAATTCTGGCGTTCACTACCTCTTGCCCCAATAGGGAAAATTGTGCTTGCGAAATGATTATGCTCCCTCGCCTACTTTACCACCTCACCAACCTCCTTGGGAGCCCCTTCTTTTGAGGCTTACTATCTCGTGGCTCAACTGTAGTGGGTATCACGTTGGACTGATGAGAGATATGTCGGTGAGACCTGCAGCAGAGATGGAGTGAGGACATCCATCTCTTCCCACTTCCTAGAACACTACCTCCTACCCCACCACCTATGCAGGGAACTGTGGCTCATGTCTGCTTGAGCGTATAAACCGCATGTCCCCCAAATCCCATGCTAATGCCCCAGTCCTAGTCTTGATTGGACTCCCCAAATTTCCCGGGTTCTATACAAGGCTTGACCTGGCCCCTTGGACAGAATGCTCACTCCACACAGCATGAGACCTTTACCATGACAGCCAATTTCTTCCATTCAAGCGCTTAGTAGCCAAGTATAGTTTACCCTCCGGGCAGTTTCTCTCACACTATTGACTCACTCACACTTACAACACCCAGTGGAATGCGACGATGACTGAACCTGTGACACACCCTGTCCTTCAGATGATTCTAACAGTGGGGTTTGGTCAACATTTACTTACTTGGCTCTATAAAGACATACGTAAGCTGACCGTGCTCTCCCTCAACACGCTCAGACATAAATGGGAGGAGGAATTTGGGTGTGCGTTGCATGACAAGGACCGGAAAATAGTTTTACAGTTTACGCGTCAGGTATCCCGTAATTCTCACTTCAAGAATCTACAACGCTATATGTTTCATCGCGCATACCTCACTTCGGCCCAAATCAACTGATTTTATTTACCCTCCAGGCAGATGCTAGCTGCCCTAGTTGTCCGGTCCCAGGCGCAGATCTACAGCACATTCTTAGGTCATGCCCATTCCTACACTAATACTGGGAGACAGCACAGAACATCCTCCATCAAATCACGGAGCTCCCTGATATCCACACGTGGGAGGCATGCTCACTGGCTATTTTCAAGCGTCGCTAACCTCGCAAACTGAGTACGCAATTTGCCTCCCTGACACTTCGCCTCGCCAAACGTACCCTTACCTTACATTGTCTCTCCCTAACCTCCCCACCAATTGAGGCCTGATATGGAGTGGTCCGTAGAAGGGGCGTGGCCGAAGAAGAAGCCCTCCATTATGAATGAGTTCGAGGCTGAGGCAAAAGGCCCATCTCCCCCAATGGGCCACTGTTTTCTCAGAGTTCGTACAACATACTAGAAATGATGACCTCCCTCCATACCGACCCAGTGACAACCGCTACACACAGTTATATTCTTACCCCCCCCACCACCACCAAAGGCGCAACTAGAGCCAAATCACGGCAGGGGGGTCAGAGAACATTTGGGGGAGGCTAATTCTTCCTACAATAGGCAGAGTGGAGATGCAGGGGCTCTAAGAAGGAGTGACAAAACAACAAATCCTCATTAACAGGCAACTTGTCTTTTAAAGACCTGTGAAGTACTCGGGTGCAGCTGTGTGTGTGCCCGGGAAGCTGTCTCAGCCGGGGGACTAAGGGGGGGGGGGGGGCAGAAGCCCTTTGAGACCAATGGGCGTGGTGCACCTGCCCCCCACCCTACAAACCGACATAATTCACTGCACAGCTTCCTCCTAACAAAGTGGATCCCCGTGCTCCTCTCATGTCTCTCCTATCTTGGATAGTGTGAATAGAATGAAACACCCTCCAGGCGGAGAGTCGTCCCGCCCCGCTCCCCTCCATCGTTTCCACCAACTGCGCGCTTTTACCTTAAATCACCACTGACACATTCTTTGGTGCCTGAAAAGGTAGCAGTTTATTCATCAACATAAAGAATTTGAAATAAAATTTTACACATTTCCAACGTTCATGGTCATAACACATTCAATGCCCCTGTTCTAACTTTTCATCTCTTGCTCCTTGCAATTCTTTCTCTTGCATTATGGACCCAGCCTCCTCAATTACCTGGGAGGGGAGGGGCCCCTTTTTCTGGGCTTCCGATTCACGGGTCTAGCTTGCTACCGATTTGGAGGGTGTCCGTCTGGACCTGCCCGGGCTGCAAGTGCCGTCCCGCTCACCTTGTAACTCTTTCGTGGGCCCTTCCTTCTCCCAGGGGTCCCTGCCGTGTGGCATCCCTAGGACCTTACTTGAGCATCTACTCTACCTTTCCTGAGGCTGAGTTCTTGCCATCTTCTCCCTCGGTACCCCTGCCATGAGGCATCTCAAAGGTCCTGCGGGAGCATCACATCTACTCTTTCTATGGAAGCACGCTGCCCCTTGGCTCCCCCAGTGCCCTTGCCGTGAGGCATCTCAAAGACACTGCGAAAGCCTTCCATCTACCTTCTAGTAATTTTCTCTTTCTACTAGCGTCCTTGTGTTTGTTCCGCCACGCTACCTATGGTTTCTCGATCGGAGGGAGCTCCCTTCTACCCCGACTCCCTTTTTGCTCCTTCTTGAAACCTATTTGCTCTAGTACCCCCACAATGATCAGCAGAAACAGTCTTACCCCCGTGAGGTGTACCCCATCTTCGAGGTGGTACCCTGGAGACCAATGTTCTAGCAGGAACAGAAATGATACTCCTGGAAACTATTTGTGAACTGTCTTTTCGCCTGAGCAAATATGCATGTGTAGCTGTGCTTGTGTGAAACTGCGGAGGAATGTTTACCTATGCCCTTGCTAGGAGTGATTTTCGAACATTTCTCAAAATGGACAAAGATTAGAGAAGAATTGCTGGATTCCCTTAAAACGTGCAAGATGTTAGGTTACCCAGAATCAAAGGGGGGCATCCTCAACCTTGGAACTGTTGCTTACCACTTCCTTAGACCCCAGTCTGTAGATCTGCTGACGCGCAGCAACATAAGGGGATTGTACGTATTCAAACACTACTAAAGTTTGAGCCCTGGCATAATCGGAGAGGCCATATCAGGTCTCTTCCATAATGAGATTACTGCCATACTCTATCGCCCCACTTTGCGGCCTCAGAGGGACAAGTGAATCTTGCTACAGAACAAGTATATTTATGAAGCAGCCTGCCCCCTGAACAGGTAGATCTTTTATTTCCTTCCACACTCGGTACCTGTCCCCCCTTTTCTCTGTTTTCTACTCTGGTGCCCTGCGGGGCATCATCTCAATTGCCGTGACCCTTTGAACTTTGCCTCTATAACTATGCGGTTTTAGTGGCGTAACCAGTTTGTCCCAAGCCCTCTGGAACGCGGACACAACGTTATTCACCGCAAACCTTGTAACCACAACTCCAGCTCGCCTATCTTGTGCTGTATGGTTTAACTCCAGACGCGATTATAGCGAAATACATGTGAAAACTGCGCCCCTCAAGTCGGTCACCCACTTTGATGATAATTCTTCCGCAGCACCAGCCGTCACGTCCGTAGCCGCGATTGATCTGGGCCCGGCCTATCGTACCAGATACTGATCTTGTGGTAATGTGACTTAGCTGCTATAAGTCCACTCCTATTGTACGAGGGGCCGGACTGACTGTTATTGGATGCCCCCCCCCACCCTTGAAAGGCTAGGGCCCTGGGCCAGAGCCCACTTGGCCCTGAAGGTCTCTGCAGCAGGTATGGGTGACTTGCTCACGTAGGGACCTGGGGGTCTTGGGAGCTCTGCATAACCAAGTCAAAGCAGGAGGAATTGGTAAGAGTAACTCGAATCTCAGAACTGACACGGATATAGAGAAATCGGGCATCTTCTTCCCTGCAGGCAGGGAGAGGGCCACTTTGTTACCATTTTAAAAACACGCATGACTTTCCCTGAATTTTAGGTTCCCCAACACATTTAGCATTTGGACGAGTGTGTCTGGGCACTGTTAGTGACCTGGCTACGGAGGGCAAGGAAAAGCTCTTATTGGATCCTAAATCCAAAGCTGTTTCGAACAGGGGCCCCAAATACATTTGGCCCAGGGCCCCCAACATACTTAAAATGTCCCTGACATGCTGACAGACTTTACTAAATCTCGGTCCTGCTGCTGAGCTGGCAAATTGGGAAGCATGTTTATCGCGCATCCCTTTCCCTGAATATTCGATTCAAAAACACATTTAGCATTTGGACGAGTGTGTCTGAGCGCTGTAAGTGACCTGGCTAAGGAGCGCATGAAAGATCTCTTATTGGATCCTAAATCCAAAGCTGTTTCGAACAGGGGCCCCCGAATACATTTGGCCCCAGGCCCCCAACATACTTAAAATGTCCCTGACATGCTGGCAGTCTCGGTCCTGCTGCTGAGCTGGCAAAATGGGAAGCACGTTTATCGTGCGTCACTTTGCCAGAATATTAGATTCAAAACAATTTTTTAGCATTTGGACCAGTGTGTCTGTGCCCTTTTGGTGACCTGGCGAAGGAGGGCATGAAAGAGCCCTTATTGGATCCAAATTTCAAAGCTGTTTCGAACAGGCACCCCCAATACATTTGGCCCAGGGCCCCCAACAGACTTAAAAATGTCCCTGACATGCTGTCAGACATGACTAAATTTCGGTCCTCCTGCTGAGATGGCAAAAGTTGGGAAGCACGTTTATCGCATAGTGAAGACATTATTTAGCTGTGCTTGCAAGAGTAATCAACCGTGCTGTGAACTTTCTGGGAAAACCCAACGATTATTTTCCAGGATTCTTAATTTTTTACCTCAATCTACCCAACTGCCCCAGGTGAGGCCCGAACCCACGACCTCGGCATGGCTCAGTGCAAGTACCGCAGTATAAGCAACGCAGGCTCACCCGGTTGCACCACTGGAACTCCCAAATGTTTCTAACATGCCGGCTGTGTCACGCAGCAGTAACTCCGAACACCACAGCGATGATTTTAAAAGATAATCACCAGGTCTGCCACCTTGCAAGTGGGGCAGGGATGGTACTTACTCCCGGCTGCGATGTGGCCTAAAGAATACCATGCTAGCTTCTCCCGGAGGGGATTCGCCACCTTGGAGCCTCCCACCAAATCTTTTGCCCTTTGGTTCTCACCCGCGCTCAACCAACTTTAAAACGCAACTATGCTCGGTGCGCCGTCGCATTCACCCCAGGTTACGCTGCGCCCCGCGTCCCTTTGCTAACCGGAAAGGTGCTGTTGTGCTTACCTCCAACACACGAGGTCATCAACTGTTTCGGGCGCACCACCGCCCGCACCGACCTACAATGCAGCGGCCATCTTAAGGTAATGCTGGAGCTCACCCCCAATTATTCTGCGCCCCCATCAACGCCGCTATGCTCAGTGGCGTAACAAAACTTGAGGGGGCCCCCTGCAAAGTACATGGAGGTGGGCCCCCCCTATTCTCCGCGCCGGTCAAGAGCTCTCAGGCCAGCGACCCGCCATACTGCAGGGGCTGCGGGGCTTTTGTTACGCCACTGTTACCAATACAGCCGTTATAAGTAACCCTAGATGGTGGGGTTAATAGTTGGGCTTAGTTTGCTGGCAGTCTATCATAGGTGGTGGTTTATCCACTACAGGGTCCCTGCCATCAGTATGTCGGGAAAGTTTGCCCTATTTTAGGTAGGTTTCCTGATGCAGACTCCTGTCATGATATACATCGGGCCCACTCATTTGTTCAGTTTTGCCAAAGGTGCATCCACTGCTCATTTTTTCACACTTCATCCCTCCCTCTTGCTTTCTGTCTCTTCCTTTCTATTATTTCTGAGCATCTTATCTTTTCTTCATTCTCATCACAGCCTTTTTCTTTCTATTCTGTTACTTTTATGTCCAACCATTACTCTCCCATCCCGTCAAAATCATTCCAATATGCTTTTCCGATCTCCTGTATAGTATTTCTCTCCCTTTTTCTGCTCTTTTTCTGCTATCTGTTTTGTATTTCCTTCATCCATTTTCTCTCCCTCTCCAATCCTACCTCTGTTTTCTCTTTTCCTCTTTTATACCCCACCCTCTCTTCCTTATCAGTTTTCTAGCTGACCTTGTCCCTATAGCACCTTGTGATTTCTTTCCTGCATACTTTCTCACTGTGTCCCTTCTTTAGCACTTCCAGTGTTTTCTTATCTATCACTATGCTCTTCATCAAGACCTGGAGCCTGGATCTCTCATCTTGAGCTCTTATTGCCCTTCTTCTTCCTCATACTCTCCCAGAACCCCTAGCCTCAAAGGTTGTATTTGTTTACTCCAGAGTCTTCACTGGTGTCTTTAGGGAGGCCAGATGGTGCCAGTCCTCCAGTGTTATTTGTCCTGGCTCCCATATTGGGTGACGACACAGAGAAAACAGGCACTGCACCTTGCCACACACATTAAATTGTCCAACTACCTTTTGCCTCCTTCTTCTGTTCTCCCACTGTAATGTCCTACTGTTCTACCTCGCCTGCCTTTGGATTTAGGTAAGAGTATTTGTTCCTGGATAAATTGATAAAAAGATATGAACCGTAAAAGATCAATGGGTTTGCAAAATATTTACATTTTAACATTGTTAATATAATATTCCATCAACACAAGTAAAATTCAAAGTGTTGAACGTCTATAAGAAGCACTATTTACAAGGAGAATAAAGCGAAATAAAACGTTTTTGGGAAAAAGCCAAGACCTAATTATATCAAGCAGAATAGGATATGCCACCAAATACTTAAATATTTTAAAACAAAGATATTTTAACTGCACCAAGATTGAAGAAAATTACATTCAGGTTGATTTGTATGATGGTAAATGTGAGCCTTAAATGTGAAATAATCAATGTATTAAGAGTTATCATCTTGGGAAGTTTCATCCCTCACACAGGGTTGGATTTTAATTATGGAATATGCAGAAGTGGTCCATGAGCCTTAATGAATGAACCTCGATCCCACTGAGCAGTCTGAGAAGGAAGCATTGTCGGGGGATACAGCAGTGGCTGATCAGATCAGTGTGAGCTATTTACACTTAGCTAGAGAGTTTCAAACTCTGTGCTCGCAATCCAGCACATCACACATGCACTGAACACTGACAACCAACTTATGTAAAGGGAATACTGTTGTCCTCTCCCTTCCGTGTTTGCTTTATCTAATTTTCATCCTGTCTGTCTCCTTTACCCATTATTTCAGGGGATTTCTCTTTCTGCATTATTTCTCTCTCTTTTGAAAAGTCTCAATACTTTTCAGAAGCCTTCTCCCCTTTCCCTTTGTCTTTCAATGGCTCTCTCTTTTACCTTTTCACTCTCTTTGTGAGTTCCCAGTTGCTTCCACCCATTTTCCTATTTGGGATCTTTTTACCCTACATTTTTGGTGCTCTTTCTTTCAACAGTTTTCAATACCTCCCTCTGGGCTTGTTTCTTTTCGCCCTTTCTGTCTCCCTGGGGCCCATACTATTGTTCCCTGAGGCTCTACTTCATCCATCTTCGCCCCATCTCTCAATCTATTTGAAGGGATTTCTTTCACTCTCTCCTAGGTTGTCTAACATTACCTTTCTCTCTTTGCTCATCTTCTCTTTATCTATCCCCTGACACCAGTCTACGCAACACAATCTACCATCTCTGGCTTATTTAATTTTCTCTGCACAACATATTTTGATGATGTTCAACAGAAACAAAACGTATTGTTTTTCAGTGATCCTTACAAAATAAAAAATTCATATGCTCTCTCTCTCTCGTGGCTTAGCTGCCTTTCTCCCTCATTCTTAAGGGTGTCTCGTTTGCTCTTGTGGGTCTCTTTCACTCTTTATGCGACTCTCTGGGTTTCTCAGGCTGCTTTTATACTTTCTCTTTGGGGCTTTCTTTCACCTTTTGATCTTATATTCTTTCATACGCCAGAGTGTTTTCTCCTAAGTGCAAATCAATACATTTTCCATAGCTCTAATCCTGTTTTCTTTCTCAGATGCACACATTTGTGCTCTTTAAAGATTACTTTTTCTCTCTCTGTTTATATATTCACATCTCAGGGTGCTTTAAGGTTTCTCAGATTTGTGGTCTTATATTTTCGCTGTTACTCTCAAACACTGTAAACCTATTTCACTCTCCTTTGGTCTGCGGAACTCTCTGATAACCCTCTTCACATCAAGGCACCTCTTATAATAAAGTGTTTCTTTGTTTTGTATTTCTAAAGTCTCAAAGGCATTACTGTACAAATTTACCATCCTCAAAAAGATGAAACTATGACTTGGCCTAGTTGAGATTAAAATTAATGAACTACATATCACAAAACATGCCTTCTCTTTTGATCTCACTGTATCTACTCTCTCACTTTCTCCCTCTCTCAAAGTATTTATCTTCTCTTCTTAGTTCTCTCACCCTTCATCTCTCTTTATCTCTCTGCCTCGCTTACTCTCATTCTTTCCATTTATCTCCTTCTCATTATTTTGCTCCTCCTCTGTTCTTCACCCCTTATGCTCTGCTTCTTCTGTCACCTAATTTTCTCTCTGGCTCGTCACATTTGTTTCCCCCCATATTGTTACACTTCTCAATCATGTTTCCCTTCTTTCATTTTCTTGCTCTGATGGATGCGCTCTCAGCTCTCAGATTGAAGGGGGGAGAGAGACTGTTTTAGATTGTTGCTCAGACCACCGTTTTAAAATCTTAAAAATTATTGATTGTTTCTTGCTGAATTTGCACTGTGTTTTTAACGTGTTTAGCGAGGGGAATCTGTGTGTCATCACTGTTTAGCGCGTAGCCCATTTCGGAGCAAGCCCTTCCGAAGTGAGTCAGCGCTCTAGTTCCCGGGTCGCACACTATAAAACACGCAATGACGCGACCGCGCACCTGATTGAAGGGGGGAGAGAGACTGTTTTAGATTGTTGCTCAGACCACCGTTTTAAAATCTTAAAAATTATTGATTGTTTCTTGCTGAATTTGCACTGTGTTTTTAACGTGTTTAGCGAGGGGAATCTGTGTGTCATCACTGTTTAGCGCGTAGCCCATTTCGGAGCAAGCCCTTCCGAAGTGAGTTAGCGCTCTAGTTCCCGGGTCGCACACTATAAAACACGCAATGACGCGACCGCGCACCTGATTGAAGGGGGGAGAGAGACTGTTTTAGATTGTTGCTCAGACCACCGTTTTAAAATCTTAAAAATTATTGATTGTTTCTTGCTGAATTTGCACTGTGTTTTTAACGTGTTTAGCGAGGGGAATCTGTGTGTCATCACTGTTTAGCGCGTAGCCCATTTCGGAGCAAGCCCTTCCGAAGTGAGTCAGCGCTCTAGTTCCCGGTCGCACACTATAAAACACGCAATGACGCGACCGCGCACCTGATTGAAGGGGGGAGAGAGACTGTTTTAGATTGTTGCTCAGACCACCGTTTTAAAATCTTAAAAATTATTGATTGTTTCTTGCTGAATTTGCACTGTGTTTTTAACGTGTTTAGCGAGGGGAATCTGTGTGTCATCACTGTTTAGCGCGTAGCCCATTTCGGAGCAAGCCCTTCCGAAGTGAGTCAGCGCTCTAGTTCCCGGGTCGCACACTATAAAACACGCAATGACGCGACCGCGCAGCGGACGCGCGCAGCGGGCGCGCCGGCGGCGCGCCAAAGGCAAGCCCGTCTGCGCCCGTCCGCGCCAAGATCGCGGCCAGCGCCATGTGCCGTACGGTCGGTATCAGACTTGGGTATCAGCCGGATGAACTACTAGCCTTAAACACTGGTAAGTGTCAGCGGCCGACTCCTTTGCTCGACCATGATACAATAGGTCCTAACTGCTGCTCAATGTGCGGCCTAAAGACGGCTTTTATTGCGCCTTATGGTATCTCCGCCCCTTTGAACCACTCCGGCTTCAGCCCTCCCACCCAATGTTTTGAACAAAAAGCTCCCTATGATAGGAACGTCAGCTCTGTTAATATCGCAAAATCGTCTAATGAGTTGCACTGTATTCTCCTTAACACTAGGTCAATGGCAAAACATAAGTATGAACTGGAGGATCTCATCTCAGCCACCAGTTCTGACTTGATTTTTCTTACAGAAACCTGGTCATCGGTTACCTCTGCCCCAGATTGGAACAATGCGGTCCCCCCGGGATACTCACTGGCGCAAGTAGACCGGACAGGATCGGTCGGGGGGGTATTGCGCTTATCTATCGCTCCCACCTCAAAGTTTCTTTTAAACAAGAATCCTCACTAGAGGCCGAAGCCATGTCGTTTATTATAAAACTTAATAATGCGGAACTTCTATCCGGTCTACTGGTCTATCGACCCCCTGGAGCAAGAGCCCCTTTCACAAAATCTCTACAGACCTTTCTTGAATCGTGTTATGATACCACAACACTCACAGTCCTAGGTGACTTTAATTTTCACCTAGAAGACCTTACCAATTCAGACTCCTCCAACCTTATTGACATCATGGCAGGATATGGACTTTGCCAAATCATATCTCAACCCACCCACTTGGCAGGCCATACTTTAGACGGAATTTTCACCAATAACGATAGGATTGCTGTAAAAAATATTCAACGGGTCCCTTGGACGGACCACGCAGTAATCCTTTTTAAGGTGAACCTCCATCTACTTATAACGGGACGGAAATCCCGCCCTCGGCTGGTCAACACCCGCCCTTGGAAGGACATCCAAGGCATCGAACTAGCTGAAGCCTTGCTAGAGGGTACTCCTCACCCTAAGGAGAGCAATGGCGGGGCTACTAAATTTGATTCCTGGATCAGCAAGGCAATTGACAAGCTAGCCCCAGTGAAACTCACTCAGCCAAAAAAACGACTAGTGACTTCACCCTGGTACACACCAGAGTTGAAACTTGCCAAAATCAAATGTAGACGGCAGGAACGTCTTTGGAGATCAGATTATAGTCCTGCATTAAAGAAGGAGTATAATCATACTCTGGATATGTACAAGTCCTTAATAAAACAATCCAAAGTCACATACTTTACTAACAAAATTCAAGAGGCTAATAGTTCCTCGAAGGAACTTTTCAAAATAGTGACATTGCTATCTAGGAGTCCCAACGATTCTACTTTCTGTCCTGATCAAAAATTCATTGATAATCTCGCCCTTTTCTTTCAACGCAAGATCCAAGATGTCTATAAGGAACTCCAGGAGCTACAATCTGCTCCTGGGAATAACATAGGTCAGCCCTTGGAGTTTCCCACACCGCCCAACAGCCTGTCCCAATTCTCTCCTCTCAGTGAGGAACAGGTCAGTGACATACTACTCCAAATTAAATCTGGCTCTCCTCTAGATCCCTGCCCTCCTCGCATTTATCACTTGGCCTCTACGGTGATAAGCGCATCTCTGACTCCCCTGCTAAACGAGATCATTAGCTCAGGTGTCTTTCCTTCAACCTGGAAAAAGGCGTGTATAAGGCCGATTCTTAAGAAGCCTGCACTTGACCCTCAGGTCACCAAACATTATCGCCCTATATCCTGTCTTCCTCTGCCCGCCAAAGTTTTAGAAAAAGTGATCAATCAGGAGCTAATGCAATTCATCGATACTAACAGCGCCTTGGACACCACACAACATGGTTTCAGACCGCGCCACTCCACTGAATCTGCCTTAATAATGGCTACAGAGGAAATTCGTAGAGCCATGGACAGTGGGGGCAGGGCCACTCTTGTCTTACTCGACCTAACGGCGGCGTTTGACACCGTTAATCATGCAGTTCTACATGATAGATTGATCCAGCTAGGCATAAAGGATTCTGCTCTGGCGCTCCTCCAATCTTTTCTCGAGTCCAGATATCAGCAGATCCACTGGGATGGTCTCCAGTCTGAAGAACTTCTTCTTCCTTGTGGTGTGCCTCAGGGATCAGCATTATCCCCCACATTGTTTAATCTTTATGTTACCCCACTAGCTAAATTAATAAAGGATCATGGGTTAAACCTGGTTTCTTACGCTGACGACACACAATTAGTAGTGTCCCTGTCACAAAGTGTTGAAGTTACAGCGGAGAAATTTAGAACCTGTCACTCCAGAGTGATGAGCTGGATGAGTCTGAACTTCCTAAAACTTAACACTGAGAAGACGGAGGTGATAGAATTTGGCCACAAGCCGTCCATCTGGAACCATCTTTGGTGGCCATCTGAAGCGGGCATCTGTCCAGTCCCCGCACCCAAAGTAAAGAACCTAGGTTTCCTGATGGACAAAGACCTTTCACTGACGTTCCAAGTCAATCAGGTGACCTCGGCCTGTTTCCTCATGATTAAAATACTCCGGAAGATCCTACCTTTTATCCCGTTTACCTTGCGGAAAACAGTAGTGGGGGCCCTAGTCCTCTCCCTTATAGACTACTGCAATGCATTGTATGCCGGGATAGGGGAGCGTCAGCTTTCTAAGCTTCAATCCCTGCAAAATGCGGCTGTCAGAGTCCTGCTTGATCTCCCGAAGCATCATCCCACATCTTCCTACATGAGGAGACTCCATTGGCTTCCTGTTCGTAACAGGATCCAGTTTAAGACTTTATGTCTAGTGCATAAGGCTGTACATGGAGGAGGGGCTGACGACATGAAATCCCTATTTCCTACCTATGCCCCCTCTCGCACACTCAGATCTTCTACCATGGGCCTAGTCTGCCCATCATAATTTAAGAGGTCGCGATGGGGAGGCAGGGCCTTCTCGTTCCAAGCAGCAAGACTTTGGAACACTCTACCAACAGCACTTCGACTGGGAACTAACATGATCCCGTTCAGAAAGGCCTTGAAGACCTGGCTGTTCACCAATTCTTAATCTAGCTCCACCTCGTCCCTTCCATCATAGCGCCAAGACGCCTCGGCATAAGTGCGCTTAATAAATAACTCAGTCAGTCAGTCAGTCAGTCAGCTCTAATTTAATCTTCCACTCTGTCCCTTATATTTCTCTCTGAGAGTTCAGTCTTCTTTATGTGTAGACGTCTCACTTTGCACTTTAAAATGAAACTTTAGAATGAAACCATAAAATAAGGTTAGAATCCCATACCTGAGTAATATGTTAAATAACTCCAAGGGCTGTATCACCTCATGGATAGGCAGCATTCTAATATAACACTGCATATAGGTTTTAACAACATAATGCCATCTGAAAAATTCAAATTGCAGCATTTTTGCCCCCACGTTCAAATATTCACTAGCCGCCGCCTTGTGTTCTTGGGTCCTTTGCAGTGTTCACCATGGAGAAAGGAACCATTCTCCAGCACAAGGGCTGTCCCTAAATGGACTGCTGTGAATCTAAGCACATTTATAACATTGTGTTTATGAGCTCTGGCATCCCCCCAAAAATGGAAAAGACTTTGCACCCCAGGAGAGACTGTATGTACAGACAACAAACTTTAGTTTAATGTCAAGTAAGTGTCTTAAGTTTGGAGAACAAGAACAGAAGCACTCACCTTCGTTCACCCTGGAAAATCACTTTGTCTTCCTTAGATGTGTTTATTTCAACTTTCCACTTCTAGTTCATTTTTATAAGTTCTTCTAGCTTTTAGGGGAAAATATGCATATAACAATTGAGCGTGGGAATGGTGAGCAGGGCCCGCTTAAGGGCAAGGCGAGTGGTGTGGCCGCACTTGGCGCTGACCTGAAGAGGGGCGGTACTCAGGAAGGGTGCTGTGCTTAGCAGCTTCTTACGATTTAAAAATACCTGCTGCAGAGTTCCTTGTGCATCCAGCTTTCGGGCAGCAATAAAAATGTCAAGATAACTCTTGTGATTAATGTTCCTTCTAGAGAGAAAGAGATCGAGTTTTGTCTAGGCAGTGGCAATTTTGACTTGTCATAAAGTAATAGAGGGTTAATATGTCTGCTGCAAAGAACAGTTCTGTATTTTATTAGGCTAGGTGAGTGGATTACTATAACCAGCCTTTAAAACAAATGAAATGTTTGTGAGAGAGGGGCTATGAAGAGATGAGGGACACTTTTGCTAAATGATAGTGAGGGCATCCGAGGAGTAGGTCATTGGAGGAGGGGCGCCAAAAAAGACTGTAGCACTGGGCACCACCAGAGCTAAAGCCAGCCCTGGTGGTGAGTGACGAACTCAAAGCATTGCATGTGCCGAAAGTGCTTAGCCTGCCTTCTCAGCACCTCCTCTAAAGTGTCTTGATTATGAACTGCTCTGTCATTGAATGGCGGATGCTGCACCACTCACTTATAAAGCATCACAACTCCTGACAAGCAGGCAGGGCATCATTGCGATACAGCTCTCAGAAATAATCTACAAATTAAACCACTGATCATCTCTGATGCCTAGCTGTGGTCGGTCTGTTTTTTTTCTACCTGCCCTTCCGGTTTCTTTCTACCAGCGAGTGGGAACAGAGAGGTTGGCGCAGGGCAGGTACGAGGAAAACACATATCTGAGGAGCCAACCAGTAAAATAAATGCAGTCTACACTGGCAAGATGCCCCCCCCCCCCTCGCTCCTGAATCCCGGTGCCACTGCACTGGCTGCACCACTGATAGCTCTGCCCCTGATTTTGTACCTTCCAATGTGTCCCAGCAGAGTCCTGCAACTGGAGCTGCAAACCTTCTCCTGCCCCAGTCAGCACTTTTTTTCCTGAAGTTTTATGTAGTGCGAACTTGACTGAAGGTAT
Source organism: Triturus cristatus (assembly GCF_964204655.1). Classification (NCBI taxonomy): domain Eukaryota; kingdom Metazoa; phylum Chordata; class Amphibia; order Caudata; family Salamandridae; genus Triturus; species Triturus cristatus. The sequence continues at coordinate 505,047,221 of NC_140583.1, read as the reverse complement.
CGGGTATCAGTGCGCTTTACATGAGCACCAGTTGCATTTAGATAAGGACACATTCATTTTTGTTAGGCACGGGGAGATTAAGTGATTTGCCCAGAATCACAGGATGTTGTGCGTCGTTGCCGGGACTCGAACCCGGTTCCCCAGATTTGAGGTCGACCGCCCTAGCCCTTAGGCCACATCCTCTCTTAATTATCTGTGATTAATCATCGATTCTGTGTCGGGATGGTCTACCCTGTTTATCTTTGATATATGGTTGTCAGGCTGAGTTCCAACCTGTGGTGTATCATGTTTTTCCAGTAACTATTGTATGGTCTTCTTCGGAATAATTCAACAGCATTCTCAAATTTACCGATCTTTCAAGTAGGCATTCGTCAGCTTTTACTTGTAGGAGAGTGTCCCAGGTGGTGTGTCCACCCCTTTCAGTATTTTTAATAGTGTGTAATGTTCAGCGTTCGCCCATTTCTTTACATCCATGAGCAATACTTCTGTGGAAAGGGCTTCTGATTCTTTCCACACCATGCCCATCCTCCTTTTTGCTAGCATAAAGGCCACGTAAATGAATTTGCTTATGGTTTTTAGGTCTCGCCGGACCAGCGCTTTAGCGCTGCTCTGGCGAGACTTATAGTAAGCGCGTTTTGGAAGTGCAAACAGTGGCTTTGCAGGCCTCCAACTACAGTGCATGTGACCCGTCCGGGCGCGCGCACCATTTGGAGTCCTGCAACCACTTGTTTGCTTTCACTTTCGCCGTGATGGAAACCCCTCTCCAAGCCCTGCCAAACATACCCCGTGCACCTCCTTCCAGATCTGACCTTGCTAATCACCCGAACGCACTCGGACAATTTAAAGCAAAGTTGTATTTTTTAATTATAAATGACACGCTCCGTCAGGGCACCTCCTTCAAGACACACAAAAGACAAAATGGTCAGCGACAGTCGCCCGCAAGCCAATTCCATATAAGACATCTTTGCTTTTTTTGGGGCTACATTGCAAAAGAAAAATATTCTTACAATAAACACGGAATGCCACCCACACATTGCTAGAAAACAGTAGCAGTACTTTTAACGTTAGTTTTTTACCAGTTACTACTTATACATTTAACGTTTGAAGCCCATTGACGCGCAAAGTTGTAAGGTTGGTGTTCGGGTTTGAAAGCTGGCATCGCATGGCAGGATTGCCTCCCCCCGCTCTCTCAGACGATCCTAACCCTCGCTTACATACAGTGCATGTGCGCCGGTCGCGCGCACCATTTGGCAGCCTGAAAGCACTCGTTTGCTTTCACTTTCGCGGCCGCTTTGATGTTTGATCGCGATCTCGCGATCACTTTCACTTTCGCGGCCGTTGTGCAACTCTCCCCAAGTCAGGAACACCCCTCTTTTCTGTGCTTCACTTATCTTCTAAAAACAGACTGGGCCTGGTACCGTTCCTGCAGCTGCATAACACCCCTTCCCTCTGCAGTGCTCGGGAGCCTCTGTTAATTAGATCTATGCATCTGGTCTGACGTGAGCTCACGGGTTACAGGTGACTTCCAGTTTAGGATATAATTACTACTTAATTCCGCTTTACCCAGGTACCAGCTGGTTTGCCACAGAAGTGCACTTCCTTACCTCTCGCTGACATCTTCCTGGACTGAGTTGTTCATTTTACACCTGTTTTAAATGCTCGTTTCCAGCACCCTGCCCCTGTTCCACTTAGTCATCTCTGGACGCGTTTTGTGCATTGGTCGAAGATTGTGACGCTGTCTTTCATGCCCATGCTGGTATTACATCTTTTCTGTCTCCTACTCAGTGATTACTCCGTTTGCGAATGTGATGCGTCTAACCGTCGCAGCTCATTTGTTTCTTATGCTCCGGCCTTTCAAGGCATTGTACTGTGCTCTGTATTTATATCACCACGGACTTCCTCTGTGCTTCTTATACCAAAGTTTCGTTTACCGCTTTGAAACCTGGACGGGTCGAGTTTTGTGCTATAAAAACAATCTATAAATACATGAACTATTTTACCCTTGAGTCTTAACCTTCCTACAACACCTACCGTCCCCTTCTCAAGCACCTGAGGAGATGCTGCACAGGTTAGCTAATACCATTGGATGTGCCAGTAGGCCTAAATAGCAAGACCAATTAGCTTTGTCAAGGCTTGTTCTCCAGTGTCTTTATTCTTTCAGTATTTCATTTGCCCAAGGGGTTCCCTGAAAGGGGAAAATGAATTGTAAAATAGTTTTTTTGGCTCCACTTTATGACTCACACCTGCCCGGCAGATTTGTAGCACGCACTGTCACCCGGGAGGGTATCTTGTAGCCGAGGTGCGAATCTACCCAAGCACTTGGCACAGTGGGACTACTCGAAACAGGGCCGGCTTTAGCGCTGGTGGGGTGTTATCTTTATGGGGCCATGTGTTTCAAACACATGGCACCATAAAGACAAGAGATCCTCTTTCACATTGAAGCAGGCACGGAGCGCACAGGGTCACGGGGAGGACAGGCTGCTCTCGCTGCCCACCCCCTCTATCACTGGCTGGGAGACCTGCACACACTTACAGGCTGCTGTCTCCACTTCCTTTAATGTGTGTTTCAGGTCGGCGCATCTGGAGGGGGAGTCGCCAGGTTCCCTTCCCCGCACCTCACTGGAATTATCAAGGACGCAGCCAGCCCCCTTGCTTTCTGTGTTTGCATTCGCAGTTTGGACCAGGGTCAGGTTGCAGCTCCTATCACCCCAAGCCTACACACCACGATGCTTAATCCCTGCCCACCTTTCCAGTACCTTAGCAATAGATGTCTCAAAAGGGTGGTGAAACAGAAGCATTTCTTTTTTTTTTTAAACTCCGGTCTTTGCAGCTGTGACTGGTCGCTTGTAAAGCGCTTTAGAATCTTTGGATAATGTCCGGCGCTATATAAAACTTCACGCATAAACGAATAAACAACTCGCGTGATTTAATAATGTCTAAATAAACAAACCGTATGCCCGGCAAACAGGTACATCACAGCAAAATGGAGCAAAGCAAGACAAAGCCCCAGCTAGCGCCATGACACCGCTCGGCGTGTATCTTATGCTACAAGTGACTTAAAGAAGAACAGACATTCGTAATATTATTGTGTGTGGAAGGCAGTGTTGAGCACGGATGCTTCTTAACAGCAATCTATGATGTTTTATTTTGCGCCTATATTTTTATATAATACTTAAATTTTTTTTTATTTCTGACGGAATCTAAATCGACTCGCTGCTATTGGAGGAGGCTATTATTTATAAATTGCTTAAAACTGAGCACTCTGAGTGTGTGCGTTTGCTCCACATGTGTATCAGTAGGTGCCACTGGGGACGCACTGTGACATATCTGCCTGTCCGACCCCGTCCGTGTGCTTTGTGTGTGTGTCAGTTTTTGACTCGATTAGTGTGTTCTGGGTGTGCATCAAGTGCACTTGTGTATTTTTGAGGGGCCCGAATCTGTGTATTTGCTCCTTATGCATGCGCGTCTCAGTACATTTTATTTGTGAGCGAGCATCGGAGTGCGCATTTTGCATTTGGACGTAAGGACTTAGGTTCACCTAAAGTGAAAGAACTAAAACGAGTCCCATGACAATTGATCCACACGCAAGATTGCTACCAAGCGTTGCTTTTTATTTTATTTTTTATTAATGTAAGTGAGTGAAAGGGAGCACTGGACACGGTTTAACCTGGGAGCACATGACTCGCAGTGGCCCAAGCTTCCCACTTAAAGCACCAGAACCTGCAAAAACCCACCCAGGAAAAATAAGCATTGGCAGTGCCAATAGTGGGAGAGCTATAGGCTATGTACATTTACTTATCAGTTTTGTACACCTGATTAGCTGCTGTGCAGCATGGCTGAAAGTTAGAAAAACAACAAGCATTTGCAATGCAATAGGCCTCGCAATTACGCAGGTTTGAGCTATTGGCACTGTAAATGACAATGTCTCTTATTTATGTTTTTGTTTGTAAAACAAATAAAACGCATTGTCAATTACAATGCCAATAGCTCAAACTCCCGTAAATGCGAGACCTATTGCATTGCAAATGCTTGTTAATTTTTTCACCTTACATGGGGCAGATGTCACCATATGTCAACATGTAAGCAGGACGAAAATCACTATAATTTAAAAGGTATTAATAGAGTATACATGCCTTTTGTCCCTTTGTCAGTTGTTTGGATGATCAATAAATAATAAACAAAACACATTTCTTTTGCAAACCTCAGCGAAGTTTCTCTGTAATCCTTACAACCACTATCCAGATTGATATACAAATCAATGTAGAACAGCAGCAAGTGTGAGATCCTGTGAGAGGAGGAGAAAAAGAATGGAGGATGGATGTACAAAAAAAACCAGAGGAATGATAACCCAAGTTCCTGAAAGCTTTTGTACCATCTTGTGCTGTCAAACATCCAGGCAGCAGTGCTGCCTTGTCCTGCTCTCTCTTGGGTCCCCACCCCCATCCTTTTCCAGGCCTAGCTCGTGGCTCTGACTGAAGAGAAACAATGTAACTTGTTACTTTGTTTCCCTTCAGTCTTGCCCTGTGTCAGTGCGAGGAGCTCAGAGCAGGCTGCACACTGCAGCTGCTTTAGAGAAAACCTCACAGCTCTCTACCGAAGAGCTGAGGGGGCCCCCTTCTCCACTAAAGACTGGGGGCCCCCCTGCACCGCGGAGGCTGCCGGGGTGTTTGTTACTCCCCTGGCTGTGCTGGCCCCATTGTTGAGCCCTCCGCCATCCTCTCCTGGGCCTGCCGTCTTCCAGGTTGCGGGGCATCTTCTTCGGTAGCCCCAGTCGTCTGAGGAGCAAGGGTCAATGGCGAGGGCACCCGATTCCTTTCATCGTCATCGGAGTCTTCTATTCCTTCAAACAAAGAAAAAGGCGCGAAAAAGTTCCATTCGGCAATCTGCTGCTGGCGGGGGTGGCGGCGCTGTTCCTGCCGAAAGCCCAGCATTGTCCCGATGTGGAACACCCGGCTCGACTATCAGCTGCAAGCAGAAGCTGGCGGTGGTGGGTGCGCTGCTCCTTCTGAAAGCCCAGCATTGTCCCGATGCGGAACACCCGGCTCGACGATCAGATGCTGGGTGAAGCGGCGGGGGTGGAGGCTCTGCTCGTGCTGCTCTCGTCCTTGCGGAAGTCGGTGAAAGGGCGTAGGGCAAGCCCCCGCTGTAACTTGTACTTTCTCCTGGTCTGCAGCTTCTCCGTCCCAAGAAGCAGCGCCAATCGTCCTCCAGCAGCATTCCTTTCTTCTTCTTGCGATGGGGGAGTAACACGCCTGCTTTGGGCCGTTGGCCCCTTCTTATTCCCCCCTCGCGCTACCTAACTCGCCCCTTGATTGGGGAGCAGGCTCGCTTTGTTTCCTGGGGCCAATCCTGGCCCCCAGCGGCCTAGCCGGCATGCTAATGGGGGTGGAGGAGGGCTCCCGCCTCCGGAGTGCGTTTAACCCGGGCCCCCATCTGGTCCGGCTTTGCCTTCCTGGCCCGGGTCCTATCCCGCTTTGCCCTCCCTTGAAAAAACCCTTCTCCCCCCCTACCCCTTCTTTCCCCCCTTTCCCTTCTTTCCCCCCTTTACTAAGCTCAACCAGGCTAGCAATGGCATACATAACTATGAGAGTGCTTAACTTAAGTATGTTCTTTCTTTCACATTCTCCTTGCATGCCAAACTTACTTATTATGTACATTTTGACACGTGACTCATCAGCTGTGTATGCAAAAGTGCCCCATAAACTGTCGACAGTATCTACTCTCTGTTTATTGTCTGTCTTTAAAACAATAAAAACATATATTGTTTTAAAGTAGTAATTCACGAACAGCTTCATGGAGCAATAATATCACAGTTGTCCTCCAATTAATAAGAAAAATATAGATTAGCTGAATGTGTAGAAATGCATGTCAAAAGGACCATTTTCTAAGAAAGAGGTGAATTATTGTGACACTGCCAGCGATGTACTGTACCATTGGTATGACATATAATTCTATTTTTATGCTCCTAGATTCCCCGGTTTGCTGGAGAATACGATCTGAAGATCCCAAAAGACATGGCATATATTTTTAGTGGAGCCTATGTGCCTTTGAGTTGCAAAATAATTGAACAGGTAAGTAATAAAGTGCATTGATTTATATGACACTTTTGATGGTGTTGCACAGTTGCAGATACATTCTTGGCTCTTTTGGTGTGGATTAATTTCCAGTACCAGCTGTCGACAAAACATCTCACTCCCATCCTCTCTCCAGCAGACTGTCTCAGAGTTCTAGCATGCCAATATGTCTTATTTTTCATTACGTCTGGCCTGGAAACAGCTTTTAAATAAGTCACAGCCTCCGGGCGACTCCCTGGAAGCTATATGTAGCCCCGCAGAGCTAAAAGCCTAGTGAGAGTGAGGAGAAAACTGCAACCAGGAACTGGTAAGCCTGATTCTTTACAGATACTCATATAGACAGTGGAAGCTGGTCTTTTTCACACACCTAAGCCTGTGGAGGTGAAATAATCCTAAAACAAGTGAGGGGAAATCCTTGCGACCTCTGAAACGTTGGAAACGAGACAGGGCACTCGTACAAACCTGGAATCTTCGCAGCCCACTGTTGTAAATGCATGGAGGATAGAGTACTGGAAGATTAACCAGTGTCTGTATTGGTAATTGAGCCTGGTGGTGTATTGAAAGGAAGTGGTTGTGTAAAGAACGCAATAGAGAGCGCCAAGGGGCTCATTAAAACTGCAAGGCAACTGAAGAGCTCTTCAATACGAAAACGGATGTAGTGGGTAAACCACCCAGAGAAATAAAATTGTACAATATGCTGTTGCGCACAGATAAGGGAGCCCATCATGAAGGGAGAAGATGTGGCGCAGCGGCCAGAGCTGCCGACTCGTCGCAGGGGATACGGTTTGCGTCTGGCGTTGGCTCAACATCCTGTGATTCTGGGTAAATCACTTAATCGCCCCGTGCCCATGGACAGCGCCTGGATACCCTCACGGGTGATAAGCCGCGCTACATAAATCTACAAATTCTTACTATCCCTTGCCTACAGACATCATGCAAGAAATACAAAGCTTCAAAACAGCTATTGAGCACAAAATTGCCGCAGTCGCCATATTAATTTACTCCTCCATGTATGAAAAAAATGGCAGAAAGAGTGCAAGCCGGTATGTTCAATAAAGAGACAGTGCAGAAAGAAGTGCAAGCCCTGTAGGAAATGTATAAGGCCCTAGCCTCTCAAATGCAAAAATTGGAGGAAAGAGTGGCGAATGCTGAGAATCGGCCATAGGGTTTCCCTAGAGCGAGGAGCGAGGATCCCTTGGCTGAATACGTTTGTGAAAACTGAATTCCTAATACACTGAACCCAAGGAATTATACATTTTCTTATCAATTGAGAGAGCACCCCCCCACCTTCAGCCACCTCTGCTGCTTAGCACACCTCTCAGAGGTCTTATTGCACGACTCCTAACCTACTGCAATCAGGACACTATCCTAAAACATGTTAGGAAACACGGTGGTCTGTATTTTGAAAACAATTCTATCCTTCCAGACTATACTAAGAAAGTGCGAAATCAGCCGAAATCTGTTTTTCGGGCAAAACAAAACAAATAAGAGGTTGGGGTTAGCGTTCATTTTAATTTATTTTGTCCTACAAAACTTAGTTCTACAAGGAGACTGGTCCCACTTCTTTTAGGATCCTGACAGTGGCTCAGGACTTGGGACAGATCACTTTCAAAGACCAGACATTTTGGTGCCCGAGGGATAGGACATTTGTCAACAATGAGAAGTGGTTATCAGGTTTCTTCCTAGTATGGTTTGTTAGACAAATAGCTTGAAACTACTTCAATCAAATGCAGGAGGAGGCCGCCCTTTCATAGGATTTACAGCAAGAAGGGGATCAGCTGTAAGAGTTCGTCCAAGAAATATAAAAACGAAATAATAGCGAAGATGTGATGAACACTGCTTGATCTTTTTTAAGAAGAGCTTGTTGACTGGCTTTTGCATCCGTCATGTGGTGTGACTTTGCACAATATTTGTATACATGCTATGAGGAAGGGGAAGCTACTTGCAAAAGCTGTACCTACCTACGTTATGCCTTGTTACAGTGATGAAGTTTGTTGTGTGCGTGTTAACCGTTAGAATCAGTGGTTATTTTCTATCTTAGTCTGGGTGGGCCTGTTTTGTCTTCACGAGAGGCACAGCCGCTCCACTTGGTGGACCGGGAATCACAGGCCTCTAAACAGCCCCCTTGCATTAAATTAGAACAGGTAATATTACTTTTGAAAGTTAATGGCACTTTTACTTTGAATTTGGAGAACATTTGTGTTTATCTGTGGGGTATGTTTAACAGATAAGGTATCCTAAGCATGTGTAGACCTGGTGGCATCTGGGCACTGGGGTGCGAGGTCTCCATTGAAAAGCCCGGCCTTGAGGAAACGGCGGGAATAGAAAAGAAACAAGTAGAAAAATGCTTCAGGGCAGAAAAACAAGCAGAAAAGAAAGACAAAACAGAGGGCAGAAAAACAAGCAGAAAAGGCAAAATAAAGCAGAAGAAGGCAAACAGAGGGCAGAAAAACAAGCAGCAAAAGCAAAAAAGAGGGCAGAAAAACAAAGCGAATAGGCAAAACAGAGGGCAGAAAAACGAGCAGTAAAGCGTTTCGGAGGGCAGAAAAAACCAGCAGAAAAGGCAAATCAGAGGGCAGAAAAACAAGGAGAATAGGCAAAACAGAGCAGACGCGGGCAAAACAGAGGGCAGAAAAACAAGCAGAAAAGCATTTTGGAGGGCAGAAAAAACCAGCGGAAAAGGCAAAACAGAGGACCGAAAAATGAGGAGAATAGCCAAAACAGAGCAGACGAGGGCAAAACAGAGGGCAGAAAAACAAGCAGAAAAGCATTTCGGAGGGCAGAAAAACGAGCAGAAAGCAAAAAAGAGGGCAGAAAAACAAGGCGAATAGGCAAAACAGAGGGCAGAAAAACGAGCAGTAAAGCGTTTTGGAGGGCAGAAAAAACCAGCGGAAAAGGCAAAACAGAGGACCGAAAAACGAGGAGAATAGGCAAAACAGAGCAGACGAGGGCAAAACAGAGGGCCGAAAAACAAGCAGAAAAGCATTTTGGAGGGCTGAAAAAACCAGCAGAAAAGGCAAACCAGAGGGCAGAAAAATGAGGAGGCACAAACCAGAGGGCAGTAGGGGACAGGAGAACTGTCACAGGGGGAGCTGGCACGAGGACCTGCTTAATGCTGTCATGCTGCGGCCTCCATTAGGTTGGTCCTGGGGGGGTGGGACGCAGGGTGCCGGGGGGAAGGAAACAGCGGCAATGCGACAGAAAAGAGCAAAAAAGGCAAAACAGAGGACAGAAAAACGATCAGAAATTCAAAACAGAGCAGAAGAGGGCAAAACAAGGCAGAAAAACAATCATAAAAGGCAAAATGGAGGGCAGAAAAACTAGCAGAAAATGCACAACAGAGCAGAAAGGGACAAAACAGAGGGCAGAAAAATGAGAAGTGAAGGCCAAATGGAGGGCAGAAAAATTAGCAGGAAAGGCAAAACAGAGGGCAGAAATCAACCAGAATAGACAAAACAAAGCTAGAAACGAGCAGGGAAGGCACAGTCAGAAGGCAGCAGGTAGATAGGCAGCAGAGGGTAGTGGACTGCGGGCAAGCTGGTCAAGAGGGCTGTGCAGGATGAGCTGGCACGAGGACCTGCTCAATGGGGGTGCGCTGCTGCCTCCATTAAGTAGGTCATGGGGAGGACAGGGAGCTCGTGGAGGGAGTAGGGAGATGATGGGAGGAGGGAAGAAACTAGCATAAAGAAACGGCACAACATAGGGCAGAAAAGGGCAAAACAGAGAGCCGAAACACGTGCAGAAAAGACAATACAGAGGACAGAAAAACAAGCGGAAAAGGCAAAACAGAGGGCAGGAAACCAGCAGCAAGGCAAAATGGAGGGCTGAAAAGGTAAAACAGAGGGCAGGAAAACGAGCGGTAATGGCAAAACAGAGGGCAGAAAAACAAGCAGAGAAGGCAAAACAGAGCAGGAAACTAGCAGAGGAGACACAAACAGAGGGCAGCAGGGAGACAGTCAACCGAGGGTAGTGGACTGTGGGAAAGCTGGACAGGAGAACTGTCGCAAATGGAGCTGGCACGAGGACCTGGTAAATGGTTTGGTGTGATGGGCATATACTAGGAATATGGATGTTGTTGTTTACAAAAGTACCTGTCTCTGGGAGAGGGAGATGAAAGAAATGTTCACGTTTACTATTGCTCAAGCAGTGGAAGCACATGAGAGGTGTAACTTTGTGGAGAGTCTAAGTGGTTCGGTACTCCTGTAACTGTTAGCATAAGACTTGGTGTATAGAAATAGAGGGGTTGGGAGGCCAATAGTTTTTTTTTTTTGCATATGATCAGATACATTTGGAACTACTGGAAGGTTGTCAGGTGGACTGTAAGAGGGGCTTCATGACTTAATAGAAAGTTTCAGAGTCGATGCCTGCTTAAAAAGACATAGCGTGTCTGTGGCATTATAGGAGACACGCCATTGCCTTGAAAACATGATCGTGCTAAGCAGAAAAGGATGGTGTCTAGTATCTGCCTCCGCCTACCAGAGGGGTTTTAATCTGGGTAATCAGTTTCAGATGAAGGAGGTGTTAACAGATTTGGAGGGTCAATATTTGGTGCTTTAAGGAGTATGGCAAGGAAATGTGTGTTGTTTATGTGTATGCCCCAGATGTGAGTGATAGACACTTTTTCCATAGAGATAATGCGAGCTGTCTTCCCTTATGTAGATCTGATCTTGCTTTGGGTTAGATATTTGAATTGTACAGTGGCGCTCAAATAGACTGCCTAAGAATCCAGGCATGATTGAAACAATGAGGCAACCAATGGTGGAAATGGATATGTTGGCTATTTGAAGGCTACAGCATCTGACAGAAAAATTATATGTGTATTATTCATCAACGCACAAGACAGCTGAATAGATTTAGTTTTAGTAAAAAGCAGCACTTTACCTTGTTTCACGGATGCAGTTTATTTGTCGAGGTTTTTATCAGCAGATACAGCCATTGCAGGCACACTGCACAGATGCATATCTCAGACCAGGGATACTCACTTGGCGGATTAAGGCTGAAGAATTGTGGGATTCAACTTTTATGGGGGGAGTACAGTAGGTCACTTAGTAGTACTTCAGTCTTAACTGGGGTGCATCTATGACTAAAGCTAATGTATTGGAAGCATCTAAGTGTTGCTTGGAGGATAACGCCTTACTGGAAATACTAGAATTTGTTGAAATCACTAAGAAAGTGTTATGTTATGTTATTAAAATGTATTGAGCGCACGTATACCCTGAGGTGTCTTAGCAATGAGTTAAAGAAGAACACAACTGAAGAAAGATACTAGATAGTGGTGGATGCAATGCTGGAATTAATCTCAGCCACTGGTGATCACTCAAGCTGCATGCCACTCTAAACAAGGGCTCGTTTTACACAAATCAATACTGACCCTGCTCCTCATAGCAACAGTCTATCAGAACTCCCAGTGAAGATCCTTTCCAGAAGGGAACTGTGGTAATGTGAGCATTGGCTCAGAATGCCCAGACATTGGAATGTGTGATGAGGTCATGAGGGCACTGCATTCCGATTGTAAGCAGTTGCTCCAGGGCCCCTTCATGGTGAGACTTATCCTCTCCAATAAACATCTTCATACCTTCTCAGACTGCTTGGAGTCATCTTTATCAAACTGGCGACGAGGATGGGATGTTTATGGATGTCACTACGCAATTTGGATAATGACAAGATAAAGAAGGGGCCAGAGAGCAAACCATTTACTGGCTTGTTTTCCTCACGACTGAATTCGTCATTGTTCACGAGTAAGTGAACCACCAAGGTGAGAGACCCATTTTTCTGTCATCTGCTCATCGTCTCATAGTTAGCAATCCAAGACCGCTTTTGTCCTCGATTGTGGGCTTGAGTGCTATGGTGGTATGAGAAAGGGAAGCATGCCTTGGCATACCGATTGCATACCCGTCACTAAGCGATTGCCAGTCGCTAAGGTTAAATTTAAACATTCTTGTAAACGTTTTGTTGTTTGTTACAAGGATTCATGCCACTAGACTTCAGTTATAGTAAAGTCTCTCCAAAAGAAGGAGCTGCAGCAACTAGAAAAAGAAGTTGAGATTGGGAAAATGAGGGAAGTTGTGGAATTAAAGAGGTGGCACAGGGACACCTGGGACACACTGGACAAATTCACAAGGGGAGATCATGCAGCAGCTACGCAGGGACAAAAACTGTGAAGCCTGCATTCCTGGTTGCTCAGTAGAGGAAGGTCTCACACACATACTGAAGTTAAATGTCAATTACGAAGAGACTGTTGCCACTGAGGAGGGACATATAGATATATAGTTTGAGCAAGTGTATGCTCTGCCATGTCCGAGAAATGAATTGAATTGAATATAATTGAATAGGGAACTTACAAATCGCACACTGTCACTCTGAAAGGAGCACCCTGGCGCTCTCCAGGTAAGGTCAGGCATGCTGAAGAAGGAGGAACCTATATACGAGAGTGACAGACTTCGTCTGGTATACCAAAGATCCATGTCTTTAAAGCCTTCATGAACTGATTTTCTGTTTCAAGGCATCTCAGTTTGTCTGGCAAAAGGTTCCAAGCTCTGGTTCCTAAGACCGTAACTGCTTTTCCTCTCCTGGTTTTACATCTGTAGCAGGGGCTTTTAAGAAGATGCGCTGAGGAAGATCTGAGGGTCCTAGTTGTGGTATAAGGGGTGAATTTTGCTGACAGGTAGGTTGTACCCTGTTTGTGTGCTGCTCTAAAAGTAATTTAGAGGATTTTGAATAAAATTCTCTTATGTAAGGGGAGACAATGGAGAGCTTTTAGAGCAGCCGATGCGGAGGCCCTACGCGGAAGTTTCAGGACCAGACGAGCTGTCGCGTGCTCGACCACCTATAATCTCTTCAGTGTTGATTTATTGATCCCTGCCAGAAGGCTACTACAGTAGTCCAAGCAGTAGTCCAATGCAGATTGTTTTAAAAGGTTCTTGGATGCTTTGAAACTGCCTAGCTCACGAGGGAAGAGAGAGACATGTTGGACCCTCTGCATATTAAAGAATAACTCCTAGTAGTTCTTAAGACAGTGCAGAGAGGGAAGCCCCATGGGTTTACTGCTTTCTGTCAGAATTGTACCATGTATTTGACAGACCACTGGTAGGACATCTTGAGGTATACCACAAGGCATATGAACAAGGGAAGTTGCCATGCATAGCGAGAGAGGCTTTTCTCACCCTGATTCAAAAGTCAGATAGAAACCCGACCAACATGTGGTCTTATTGCCTGTCTTACAGTGGTAAACGTAGATGTACTGATACTAAGTAAGGAACGGCCACAAGACTGTTAAAAGTTGGTAAGCCTTCGCTTAATAGTGTTCGCCGTGGTTTTGTGCTGAGCAGGAGCATCTCACACATCCTAAGGCGTTTTATGCATACAATGCATAGACTTGTGGAGGAAGAGAAACACTGCATGCTGGGGGTGTTGGACTTTGAGAAAGCCTTTTTATACAATTGAATGTTAATATATATGGCTGGTACTAGAATGCATGGACTTTTACCCTGTATATCTCAACTGGGTAAAGTTATTATTCTTCTCCCTGTCAGTAGGGATAAAAATAGGCTGCCTTGTGTCGGACAGAGTGACACTTCAAAGGGGGACGAGACCAGTATGTCCTTTTCCGCCATGGCTGTTTGTGTCAGCTGCAGTGTCATTAGCATGTCAGCTAGTAACCCAGCTTAATGACTGGAATCAAAGTGGGCAATATTACCCGTGTGTGCCCCATGTATGCAGATCATCGCTGTTGTAGCTGATCACTGCTGTATCCGAGAGACTTGACTATTTTGGTGCCTATATTCTTACCAGAGCTTGATGTCTTTGGAGAAATATCTAGACTTTGTATTATCCTTTGGCAGACGTAACGTCATTGAGCAAAACTGACTTGCCAAAGGTAGGAGATGATAAACTAAGTGATTTTGGTATATGGGAATGCTGGTTACTCATGAGACAACGGCACGGTCTACCCTCAACAATGGCAGAGCAATAGAGGAAATAGAAAATGTCTGTCACATTGGAAACGCTTTGCTATTGTTGATAATTGGTAGATTTTGTTTAGCTAAGGGGATGTTTCTCCCACGCTGTAAATACATAGTACAAAGGTCTATGCCCACTATCCCACAGCATACATTTGGGACATTTGATCAGCTCCACAAATCACTGATTTGGGAAGGAAAAAGGAGCAGTGACAAACTAGATACTCAGAAATTGCACGGGGACAGAGGATGGATACGTCTGCTAGACATGGAATTGTATTGCATGCAAATGAATGGGGAGCAATCCTTTGGCAATTGCTATATCCTCCTGACACAAAATCCGTGAATGATACTCAATTGATATTTCAATGTCAAGCGAGTAATTTGGGATGCAATCGTGAGAAGCGTATAGGATGTGGGTAGATGCAATACAACATTGTAACTAAAGCTGCTGTCATAGAGGGCTGCTTGAAATATTTCCAATCGACCAACTAGAGTGTCACAACGCAGAGTGGGTTTGTTGATTGCTTCTGCATTTTGACGAACAGACCTGTGCAAAACATCTCTTCATACTGCTCTACAATGGACCTCTGAAAACATTAAGTCTTTGTTATTAGTGACTCTCAATATTGATCTATAGTAATGTTGATTACTGATTGCAAGTGTTATATCAACCATATTGCTTTACTTGCTGAATGAGACCATCAAAACATAAAAATCAGCACCTAAAGTTCCTCTAATTTTTGAAGAGCTGGAGTTCCTATTTCCTCATTTGGGTGGCATTGCATAAGTATGGTCTGACGCCTGAGGAGTATTTAAAAGACTCTTTCTACTGCAGATTAATCACCTTTTGAGTATTTCCTATGGTTCAGACTGGCTCTGGAAACTTTTTTGAAGTACCTCTGCACGGCGTTCTGCTCCGCAAATGAAATGCTGAGCCTTTGTAGGTTCCGCTGACTTCAGTTGCTTTTGAGATTGTCCCGCCCACCTCCAAACGCAGAGCCCCAAAAGCAAAGTACTGTGACCAGAGTGTGGATTCCTAGACATGGGACCTATTAATGTATAGTGTTCAATCACAGAACGGGGAGGATGGAAGTCGGTGATGGACCTGTAGCTACATAAAGTCTCTACCAGAAAGAGCATTACCAAAGATAAGTAACTTGGTTTTCTGATATAGACTTCTAGTCGCAGATTCCTCACCTTTTAAATAGATACGAAAGCAGTACCTAATTGGAGGTGGACAGTGAATGAACTCAAACCAAAAGTCTTGGAGACCAAAAATGCCTTTGTTGGCAGACCTGACTGTCCAGATTTTAGTGCTTCTTGAACATATGGAGGGACACCCACATAGCTGCCTGGCAGATGTCTAGGTCAGAGACTCCACATGGTAACTCATTGGTAGCAGCTTTGGCTCTGGTAGAATGATCATGCAGTCCTTTCCGGAGGCTGCTTTTTTGCTAGCATGTACCAGATCTTAATGCGAAGCATAATCCAGCTGGAAATGGTTCTCTTCTGCGCCGTCTTGCCTTTTTTTCATTCCAGTGAACCCACAAAGAGCTGATTGTCCACCCTGTTGTCTTGGTACGATCTAGGTAGGTTGATGCTCCCTTGGTGTCCAAGCCATGGAGTCTCTCCTCCTTCTTTAAGTAGTGAGGTGGAGCATAGAACACCAGCAGTGATTTTATGACTGACGTGCTGCAGCATCAAACGTTTGGTAGAAAAGATTCCCAAATCCGTAGAACCAGTTTGTGTGGGAAGAATGTGGTGAACCGGAGGCTGACGCAGAGAGCTTGAAGCATTCTAAGATACCGCGCTTATGATATAGCCGATGAGGATCACTGTCTTGAGGATAAGGAGCCACAAAGGACAGCTGTGAAGCAGCTCAAATAGAGTGCACATTAGAAAGGTGGGCAACAAGTCAAGGTCCCATTGTGGCATGACGAAGGAAGAAGGAGGAAACAAATGTTGCAACCCTTTCAAAAATCTCATAACCACAGGAGACTTGAACAAAAGAAAATGGAAAACAAATTTTTAAGCCTTGCTTTATTATTGGCAAAATGCAGTACAGCAATGGCGTAGAAAGTAACAGATGGTCCGAAGGTGTGAAAGTGGATCCGCTCTGTACTGTATTAGGCCAACATTGAATTGGAAGCAGTGTAGAGACAACTACAGAGGTATGGGTAAGAGAGATAGCAGAAGAACCACAGGGACCAAAGGGTAGTGAAAATTGGGCCTGACACCTTTAGTTGCAACCTTGCCTGAGGACTGATTGGGCCCTCAGGGTTGAAGGTTAATTAATGCCATGGGCTAGCTGGTTGTAGGTAACTGTCATCTTGGGGCTGAGCCATGGCGAGCTCCGTGGCCTTAAGGCATCACACTTGGTTGCGAGATAGCGTCTTCCCTGAAAATATCCCGGAGCGACTGGTTGACTTGCCCTTTGATGGGGTTTTGCTCTTTGATACTCACGCCGAGTCAGCGGTTCGCTGGCTCCTGGCGGGCCTTTGTCCTCCCACTTAGGCCCTTTTGGCCCTGTCGTTTATGGTACTTTTTCATTTCGCATCCTTTAGATGCGCTCTGTGTTTACCATGGGCAGTGAGTCTTACGTCTTCTTTTTTCTGTGGTCAAGTGTGGCTTACACTTTTATTGGCATCCTTTGGATGCGTTTTTGCTTTCAGCTGCCTGTGGCCTTTTGTGGCCATGTTCCACAGGTTGCTGTGTCCTCTGACTGTGGCATTCAGCTGGTGGCTTGGCTCAGTGATGTTATTACGGCTCGGAACTCAGCTCCCGGGTTTGGTTCGTTACTGCGTTCTTTTGGCCTGGCTTCTTTCCCTAAGAGGTGTCCCCAGTTGTTTGGGGTATACATACTCCATGTGGGGTACTTGTACACTATTATAAAGCCTTGCTTATCACACCTGGGAGTCATGTGGGCGCCATGCATCACTTGGTGGTCCGTTGTACGGTGTTCAATGTTTTTCCCTGTTGCCGTCTGCTTTTGCCATGGTCATCCACATCCTTGGGAGGTTTCATGGTTTCCTCTTCCGAAACGGCTCCTACCTGCCCTTACTCTTCTAGGTATGGTCCGGTATAAACATGTTCATGCTCCTGGCTCGTTCTGTCTCTCCATAATTGTATGTTTATACATTTATGTCTACATGCCGGTTGCCTTGGTATCCTCTTCCTACGTCGCCACCTCTTTTCGGGGCTGCGACATCTGGACCAATCTCTCCATGTGTGGGGCGGGGGGCTTTTCTGAATTGTTGCAAGTTGGCCATGGGTTCCTCCTTGCTTCTGCTTACTGGAGTGGTTTTCCAAATTGACATATGCTCCCTTTTTGATGTTCGACGCTGTACGTGTCTTTCTGGAGTGATGGTCTTGGATTCTGAGCTTTTTTCCCGCCTTTCGTTAACGTGGTGTTTTTGGCTCTTCCTTCAGATATGCCTGCTGTTAGAAAAGCACACTCCCACACTGGAAGGGTGGTGGTGTTCTCCTAGACACACTATGGTAGCTTGGCTCGAGTGGTCAGGAATCAGGCACCGTGCTAAGCATACGTCATACCCATACAATAACCATGCGTGCATCCGTTCCAAAAACGACTCTACACCGTGAAAATTATGAAAATATCTCTCTATCTTCTTTTCTCTTAGTTGCTGATTAAATAAATAATAACACAATCACCATATACAAGGCTTTTTCTGTGGAAGGGTACGTCAAATAAATACTGTCTTAATGATTCAATAAATAGGGGAGATCATAAATAATTAAGGCATAAATATAAGTGCATTACATAACAGGCAATTAAATATTTTGAGGCAATAAATATTGTGCGGCAATAAATACTGTGGAACAATAAATACGGTGAAGCAATAAATAGGATAAATACAATAGATACAGTGCTCTCAATAAATAATTAAAAGCCAACAGTGACACTTGTAAAATCAGTTCACATTTAAAATACTATGGGCTGATTTGGCCCAGTCACAGCTTGTGGTTAGGTGGATGGCCTGAGGGTGTCTCACCTAGCTTGGGTAAGGCTGAGGCTAAAACTGAGGTAGATCAAGGGTATTCTAGGAATCTGGCTCTCCCAAACTACACAACCCCTCACACAGGTCACTGTATCAGTCTCAGTCCACCCCTGGCACTCCCAGGCTGGTCCTAACACCTCTTTATCCCCTAGGATGGTCTCTTAGGGCTCCACAGGGCCTTAGGCGCCCTCTATTCCACTTACTGCCCTTTTTATGAAGCTCCGACGCCGCTGGAGTCGTGTCGACGCCGTGAGGCGGTTCCGGTCCGATGTCGGCGGCCTCGGTGCAATGTCAGTTCTTGACGACGCCGGAAGGCGGTTCTGGTCCGATGTCGGCGGCCTCGGCTCGATGTCGACCTCCGGTTCGATGACGTCGGGCAATCTTGGCTCGATGTCGACTTCGGGCGGCTCCGGTTCGATGACGTCGGCCGGCCTTGGCTCGATGTCGACTTCCGTCGGCTCCGGTTCGATGACGTCGGCCGGCCTTGGCTCGATGTCGACTTCCGTCGGCTCCGAAGTGCGATCTCCACTCCCGACCTCCGGTGCTCCTTTCCTCAGGTTCCGGCGACTCCGGAGTGCGACCTCCACTCCCGACCTCCGGCACGATTCTCTTCAGGTTCCGGCGACTCCGGAGTGCGATCTCCACTCCCGACCTCCGGCACGCTTCACCTCGGTCTCCGGCGACTCCGGAGGGCGGACTTCACTCCCCCGTCGACGCCGCTCACTCGACCTCGGGTGACTTCCTCCTCGACCTCTGGTACTCTCTACGACCTCCGTCGGCACCCTCTCTCGACCTCTGGCGGCTCCGGGTACGACGTCTGCTTTCCAGTCAGCGCCGCTTCTCCACCTCGGGCTCCAGGTCTCAGGCTTCTCGACGTCGGACTTCAGGGAAACCAATAAACAGGTCAGGTTCTTGCTTTTCTTTACTTCTAAGGCCTGTTCCTGCTGTCCAGGTCCTTAAGATGGTTTTTCTTGCTTTTTCCCCCACAGGGCTCCAGGCTGGGCTCAGTCAGTAGGGACTAGTATCAAGGGTGGGTTTATGGACCCCACTCCAGGCACAAGTTTCCACCCCTGCTGCTTCACTCCTTCCTCCTTCAGGTTTCTGCTGCTCTCTCTTCACCAGTCAGGTGCTAACTGCCAACTCCAACTGCCAACTCTCTGTCTTAGCTTCCCAACATTCTCAACCGCCTCCAACTGTCACAGGGCTCCAGAATGTTGCAGAAGGTTCTAGTAGGTTCCAGTGGGTTCTGATGATGTCACAGGTGGCCACCATTTTGTGCTCCAGGCCCTCAGACAGAAGTTCCAGGGGTAGATAAAATGGCTCCCTGAATCTGCATCAACACTAAAAAGTCTGGTAGTTCCCAAAAAGGAAAAAATACTAACAGGGTTTGAGGCAAAAGTGGGACAAAATAAATAATGATGAGGAGGGACCACCCAAAGGGCTGACCGGTCTAACACGCGTCCCCCCAGCTGAAAGTGGGGAGAGCTACCCAACCCCTTGGGAGTTCTCATCACTAAGGCGGAAATACCTTGAGAGACCGTCTGCATTGGCGTGGTCCACTCCAGGCCGATGTTCCACCTGAAAGTCCATTCCCTGTAGGGAGATAGACCACCTCAACAACTTGGGATTCTCCCCCTTCATCTGCATCAGCCAACGAAGGGGTCTGTGGTCGGTCTGAACTAGGAAGTGCGAGCCAAACAGGTATGGCCGCAACTTCTTCAGAGCCCATACCACTGCAAAGGCTTCACGCTCTATTGCACTCCACTTCTGTTCCCTGGGGAGTAGTCTCCGGGATAGGAAGACCACGGGTTGATCCAGACCCTCTTCATTGAGTTGCGATAACACTGCCCCAATGCCATGTTCTGATGCATCCGTCTGGACAATGAACTCCTTGGAAAAGTCTGGGGCCCTTAAGACCGGGGCCTCGCACATGGCTTTCTTCAGTCTCACAAAGGCCTGCTGACAAGCCTCCGTCCAGACTACCCGTCGAGGTTGTTTCTTGGACATGAGCTCCGTGAGGGGGGCTACGATGGTACCGTACCCCTTCACGAAGCGGCGGTAATATCCCGTGAGGCCCAGAAAAGCTCGGACCTCAGTCTGTGTCTTGGGGGGTTCCCAGGCCATGATGGCCTCGATCTTCGCCTGGAGGGGTTGCACCGCTCCCCTACCCACCAAGTGTCCAAGGTACACTACCGACCCCTGCCCGATCTGGCACTTGCTGGCCTTGATCGTCAATCCAGCTTGTCTCAGGGCCTGGAGAACAGCTTGCAGGTGATGCAAGTGATCCTCCCAGCTGTTACTGAAGACGGCTATGTCATCCAGATAAGCAGCAGAGAAACTCTCCATTCCGGTGAGGATCTGGTTTACCAGGCGCTGAAACGTGGCAGGTGCGTTCTTGAGCCCAAAGGGCATCACACAGAACTGGTAGTGGCCATTGGGCGTGGAGAAGGCTGACCTTTCCCTTGCTCCATCAGTCAAAGAGATCTGCCAGTACCCAGAAGTAAGGTCAAAGGTACTTAGATATTGGGCAGCTCCCAGCCGGTCAATCAATTCATCCGCCCTAGGGATCGGATGAGCATCAGTTTTGGTCACTGAGTTCAGTCCCCGGTAGTCCACACAGAACCTCAGTTCCGGTTGGCCACCCGGTGGTGCGGCTTTTGGTACTAACACCACCGGACTGGACCAGGGGCTGCTAGAAGGTTCGATCACTCCTAGCTCCAGCATCTTAGTGACTTCACTGTGAATGCTGGCCTTCACCTTGTCTGACATCCGGTAGATCTTGGACTTCACAGGTGGGCTGTCTCCTGTGTCCACGTCATGGACGCACAGGTGAGTCCTACCCGGGACAAGGGAGAACAACGAGGAGTACTGCCCCAGGACCTGGCGGCAGTCCTCCTGCTGTTCAGGAGTTAGAGATGGGGAGAGAATCACTCCCTCCACCGACCCATCCTTCTCTTGAGACGCAAACAAATCGGGGAGAGGCTCGCTTTCCACGTCCTCTGCTCCGTCAGTCACCATCATCAAGATGACTTCGGGCCTCTCGTAGTGGGGTTTGAGGCGGTTGGCGTGCAGCACCCGTAGGGGCTGACGAGGGGTCTTAAGGTCCACCAAGTAGGTAGCCTTACCCTTCTTCTCCAACACCTCAAAGGGTCCTGACCAGCGATCCTGGAGGGCGCTAAGCTCTCCTGGTTCGATCACCCACACCTTCTGGCCAGGCTCCAATTCCACCGGGTGAGCGTTGTGGTCATACCACGCCTTCATCACTGCTTGGCTGGCTTCCAAGTTGTCAGAAGCTTGCTTCCACAACTTAGCCATTTGGCTCCGGAAGGCCAGCATGTAGCTCACCACATCCTGGGGAAGCTTTCTGGGAGTTCTTTCCCATCCGTCTCTCACCAGGTTGAGAGGTCCACGTACAGGGTGCCCATACAGAAGCTCGAAGGGGCTGAAGCCCACTCCCTTCTGTGGCACTTCCCTGTAAGAAAAGAGTAAACAGGGTAGGAGGACGTCCCATTTCCTCCGCAGGCTTTCAGGCAGACTTCTGATCATGCCCTTCAAGGTTTTGTTAAACCTCTCCACCAGACCATTGGTCTGGGGGTGGTAAGGAGTTGTGAACCGGTAGGTCACTCCACACTCCTTCCACATCGCCCGCATGTACGCTGACATGAAGTTGGTCCCCCTGTCGGACACAACTTCCTTGGGAAAACCCACTCGGGTAAAGATTCCCATTAGGGCCCTCGCCACAACAGGTGCTGTTATGGTCCTCAGAGGTATTGCCTCTGGGTACCGTGTGGCATGATCCACCAGAACCAGGATAAACCTGTGACCAGCTGACGTAGGCGGATCTAACGGACCCACAATGTCGATGCCCACCCTTTCAAAGGGGGTGCTAACGACAGGAAGTGGTTCCAGGGGAGCTTTCAGCTTCACCCCTGTTTTCCCACTGGCTTGGCAAGACACACATGTCCGGCAGTAGGTATCGGACGACACTTTCATCTGAGGCCAATAAAAGTGTGGGACAAGACGGGCGAAGGTCTTGTCTTGCCCCAGGTGTCCTGCCAATGGGATCTCGTGAGCCAACTCCAGAAGGAAGGCTCGATAACGTTGAGGGACTACCAAGGCTCGTGACGATCCATGTAGGGGTGCCTTGGGTTCACTGTAGAGGAGGCCATCCTCCCAGTAAACACTGTAGTTCCCTTCAACGTTCCCTGCTGCCTGGGCTTTGGCCTGACGCCTCAGCCCCTCAAGGGTAGGGCACTCCCTCTGGCCCTGGCAGAATTCCTCCCTGGACGGGCCTCCCTCCACGTGCCACTCGGCCGGGATGGGTAGGTCCTCCAGTTTGGTAACATCCCCCACCGCAGACTCCTGGTCCACCACCTCCGGTGGCCTATCCGTCCTACGGGGTGGGGACGCCGAGGCAGGCTCCTCCTGTCCTCGGTTCTTCCCTTGACTGGCAGCTGGCTGGGCCTTTGTTCCAGGCTCCAGCCGAAACGAACTCCCTCTCCGGGTAGTCGCGGACCTTGTGCTCACACAGGCCCAGTCAGGTGTACCCAGCATCTCAGTATGAGTCCGGTATTCCACCTCCTTCCAAGCATTGTGCTCCATGTCATTCCCCAGCAGACAATCAACTGGCACGGCAGGGCTTACGGCAACTCGAAGTGAACCTGCAACCCCCTCCCATTCAAACGGAACCTCGGCCACCGGATAGTGGCCTGTTCTGCCGTCAGCCATCGCGGCTGGGTGGAGTACATCGGGAATTACCTGCTCTGGAGACACCAGTTGGCTACGTACCATAGTCATACTGGCTCCTGTGTCTCTCAGAGCCTCCCCTCTTTGGCCGTTGATGGTGACCCACTGCCCATACTTTACAGTATTTGCGGGCACCTGGATCTTAGGAACCATCTCCCGTTCTCCCAGGGACACTAAAGTGACACCCGCCCACTCCCTTCCCTTAGTTAAGGGCATCTCCTCCCCGAGCACTGCACTAGCTACTCCGGGGGTCTTTCCTCCAATGGGAGGGGGTGGTCGTTTCAGGCACTTCGGATCTCCCTTATAGTGTCCAACGCCACCGCACTCGTAGCAATGGACAACCCTTGGCTGCTGACTCTGGCCAGGATTAGGGTTTCTGGGTGGGTTAGCCCTAGGGGTGAATCCTGTTCCCTTTCCTTGGAAATTATTTTGGGGGCCTTTGGAGAACTCCTTTTTCTTTTCCCCTCCCTCTTCTGGGGGGCGCCCTGTCCGGCCTTTTGAGTATCCCCTCCAGTCCCCCTTGTGGACACCCGGGTACTAGCCCAAATGTCCGCCTCCTCAGCAAGCTTCCGGAGACTGGTCAGCTTGCTATCCACCAGGTGTTGACGCAGTTCAGGGAAACATTTCTCGAGCAGGTGTTCCTTCAGTACTAGATCAAACAACCCCTCGTAGTTCCTCACTTCACTGCCCTGAATCCAACCCTCTAGTGCCTTCTTTGCATAGTCCAGGAAGTCCACCCAATTCTGTGTGCCCAGTTTGTGACTACCCCTGAACTTCTGTCTGTACTTTTCGGGTGTTAGTCCAAACTTTCTTATGAGCGCCAGTTTCATGGTGTGGTAGTGGGTCTGCTCATCCTCCTCGAGGGCCAATAATGCATCCCTACCAGCTGGAGGCATGTACTTGTACAATCCCCCTCCCCAGTACTTCTCTGGAACCCCATGGGCCCTTAACGAGACCTCATAGGCCGCTAGCCACTTGGCGATATCGTCACCCGCCCCATAGCTAGCTACTATGTCCTTTGGCAGGTAGGGTTTGGGTTCCCTGGTGTACTCTCGTTCTTCGCTGCCACCGTTAGGTACAGGGTGTGCCCCGATTCTCAGGATCTGAAGATCTATCTCTTTCAGCCTTATCTCATGAGCCATCCTCTGTTCCTCCTTCTCTTTCTCCAGCCTTGCTAAGTCCCATGTGAGCTGTCTTTTCTCCCTCCGGTCTGTTAACTCCACTTCAGACAAGCCACCGCTAGAGGCACTGCTGCCCTTCCTGGAAAGTGTCCTGGGCCCCGCTAACAGGTTCCCCACCTCAGGTTGGTACAAACCAGCTCCCTCACTGTCGGGCTCTCTATCCCTGTCCTCCTCCTCAGCCTTGCTTTCTCGTCGTGCCTCCCCCCAAGCCCTTAAGCTGGTTTGGAGTGCACCCTTCTTTGCTCCTGGGGGACAATACACCCCCTCCGCTGACAAAACTCCCTGAGTTGGGCCAGAGTGTACGTTTCTAAATTCTCCAGTACAAGCTCCATCTTGCCCACTCAGGTCAGAGGACAGTTATTTGCAGTAACTATGTGTAGGAAGGTGGATATCTGACTATGGTTACCCCCAACTTTTTGCCTAGTGTCTAGCTGGTTTTTCGACTTAGTTGGCCTGAGATCCTGCCATTCAGGGTCTCAGGCTGTCTGCTCTCTCTTTAAAATGGACTCCATGTACCCTAGGTACATAACCAATTGGTAAGAATCACCTTATTGGACCCTGTACAGTGTACCCTAGGTACCCAGGGCATAGGTGTACCCTAGGGCTTCCCAGGGGCTGCAGCATGTATTATGCCACCCCTGGTCTGGACTTCCAATCAGACACAACTGGCTGATCACTCAGCTGGGGCAAGGTCGTGTAATCACCCCTTGCTTAGATATAGTATGCCTATATCTACCCTTATATATAGACACATGTGTACCTATCAGTCACTCCTATGGCAGGCCTTAACAATCCTGGAGGCAGAGTGCTTGGTAATATGTGAGATGGTGCTCTAGCATGAGCTGAGCCTGTCTGCAGCTTTCGGAACCATGTCCTTATAGCTGTTCTATGATATAGCCTACCATATACTCTTAAAGTGCCTTATAATCTTAAACGGTTATGGTAACTATGGTTTGGCTTTATCAAAACATGTCGTGTAAGGTGTCTAACACTTTGGAATAATACCCCCATACCATTTCTGGTGATGAGGATATTATTCCTCCCTTCTAGAGGGAGAGACATGTTAAAATCCTACTTTGCTGTTTAACTCTAACCAAAGCCTCAGCATCACAAAATGGATGCTGCTGCCACAGACACAAGTCTGACCTCCTGCTGCTGGGAGTGATCCCAGCCAGGGAGGCCTGGACAATAGGTTTCCTGCTTGGGGAGGTGCTAGCACCTCCCCAGACAGCCTTTAGTGTATTGGGGCAGGGTGGGCTGAAAGGAATGAGACATGCCTGGGGCACACAAGGTGTTCCTTGCATAGTCCAGTTCAAACCGGCGCTGGGGCACTCCAGCCCCAGCTCTGGCGCGAAACTGGACAAAGGGAAGTGGGTGTAACCACCCCCTCCCAGGTCCCACCCATAAGGCGTGACCTAGCAGGTATCCCAGCCCCCCAGATTAGTATAAGAGTGGGAGTTGGGCCTCAAGACTTTAGATTATCCTGAACCTGCAAAACTGAACAGAAACTCTGGACCTTCGACATTCGACGAAAGAAGAAGACTGAAGAATCTCCCTTGTAGCCAAGGAGTGGCTACCCTGTGCAAACAGGCACCATCAAGAGACTACCCTTTGCTTTGCCCACGTTCTACGAGGAACCGACTGCAGAGCCCGACCACAGCCTTGACTTCCAGACTTCTCCGACCATGATCCACATCGACAGCAAAGCTGAGATCCGTGGAGGCGACGAGCGACGTGGGACCGGCTACCTGGAAAAAGTGGCTAGTAACTTAAAGCGCAGCTTCTGAGGTACCCTCGAAGTTGTGCACCGGGGATTGAGAAGCCCCAACCCCAAGCACCATCTGCACCGAAGATCAGCCCCCCACACTCCACGAGTCCTGCGTGGGGCCCTTCTGCATTTTCCTGCTTGCCGCGTCTGTCCGGTTGCTTGCCCGCTGGCTAGTGGCCTTTGTGACGACGCTCCCTGAAATCTTCTGCGCTGGTTTGGCTCCTCCAGACTGGCTCCCGCTTCTCTGCAAAGAAGAAGCACCCCAGACCTTCTTGGTCTGCACCAGAAGCAAGTCCTTCGTTCTTCGTGGGTTCCGCTTGCCAAGGCTTGGTGAGTCCTAGTCCAACTTCGACGCCGCCGACAGCAAGAGCCTTCGTGGGACAGCTCGCCTCCTGGTCCTGGTCGTCCTCGACGCTTCCTGCTCCTCCTGGCTGCAGCGACAAGCTTCACCTTCACCTGCAATCTTCACGACATCGCCTGGTTCCTTCCTGGTTCCACGTGGTCACTGGCTAGTGACCTTGACTCTGTCCCTTCTGCTTGCAGGTTTCCTTTCTTCTTGATCCCAGCCTTGGGATCCACCGGACACTCTTCACTGACTGCCTGTCAGCATCTTTCTTCAGGCATCCATAGGAGTCGACGACGAAAACGACGCATCTTCACCCCTATGCACCCGCAGCCTGTGGGCTAGGTAACTTGGGTACTCCGGTGCTCATCAGGATAGTGACTATCCTAGTGTCTAGTTTTCAAGTCTCAACTTCCTAGCTACTCCGGAAGTGTCCTAAATCTACCGTTTTCTAAACTGTACTATTGCTATTGACTTTTACGCATTACGCGTGAGTGTTTCCACTCTGCACACGAATCCCGTGGGCCTCCCACTTCCTAACTAACGCTAGTGTAGTGTAGCCCCAGCGATTCCCTAGGCCTAGGCCTATTCTATTTCCGTGACAGTGGTTCTTATACCACTTACTTAGTATATGGTTTGCGTGGCCCCTAGGGCCTAACTGTATTACTTACCTGTGTGACTTAATGTATGCTTAAATAAGACTGTGTTGTACTTACCTCTAATCTCATAAAGAGTGCTGAGGGTTTGACTAGAATAAATACACTTTATTTTATATATATATCTGTTGTGGTGTCCTTTCATTTGGTATTCAAGGGATTATATATGGTATCACAGCTGGCTTCACATGCCATTCAGAGTTTAGCCTAAGACTGCTCTTGTCCATGCTACCACTAGGATAGCTGGTCTATAAGGTTGACTTTACAACCAATCACCATAAGGGTATTTGGACTGATATAAGGTGTACACTAGAACTAGTGACATCATACATCAGGCCAACTTCTCACACTATGCAGGGGGGTACCTTATATAATACCTCCTCCCACCACCAGAGTAAATTTGGAAAAACAAAAACTCACAATTAGGAAGGCCGCTTTGAGAAAACTCCCGGTGTAGGCCTATGGACTACCCACAGTTATTGTCGAGTATACGTAGGCACAGCTCTATCCCGCCGCTGAACACCAATCATGTTAGAAAAACACACTCCCACACTGGAAGGGTGGTGGTGTTCTCCTAGACACACTATGGTAGCTTGGCTCGAGTGGTCAGGAATCAGGCACCGTGCTAAGCATACGTCATACCCATACAATAACCATGCGTGCATCCGTTCCAAAAACGACTACACCGTGAAAATTATGAAAATATCTCTCTATCTTCTTTTTCTCTTAGTTGCTGATTAAATAAATAATAACACAATCACCATATACAAGGCTTTTTCTGTGGAAGGGTACGTCAAATAAATACTGTCTTAATGATTCAATAAATAGGGGAGATCATAAATAATTAAGGCATAAATATAAGTGCATTACATAACAGGCAATTAAATATTTTGAGGCAATAAATATTGTGCGACAATAAATACTGTGGAACAATAAATACGGCGAAGCAATAAATAGGATAAATACAATAGATACAGTGCTCTCAATAAATAATTAAAAGCCAACAGTGACACTTGTAAAATCAGTTCACATTTAAAATACTATGGGCTGATTTGGCCCAGTCACAGCTTGTGGTTAGGTGGATGGCCTGAGGGTGTCTCACCTAGCTTGGGTAAGGCTGAGGCTAAAACTGAGGTAGATCAAGGGTATTCTAGGAATCTGGCTCTCCCAAACTACACAACCCCTCACACAGGTCACTGTATCAGTCTCAGTCCACCCCTGGCACTCCCAGGCTGGTCCTAACACCTCTTTATCCCCTAGGATGGTCTCTTAGGGCTCCACAGGGCCTTAGGCGCCCTCTATTCCACTTACTGCCCTTTTTATGAAGCTCCGACGCCGCTGGAGTCGTGTCGACGCCGTGAGGCGGTTCCGGTCCGATGTCGGCGGCCTCGGTGCAATGTCAGTTCTTGACGACGCCGGAAGGCGGTTCCGGTCCGATGTCGGCGGCCTCGGCTCGATGTCGACCTCCGGTTCGATGACGTCGGGCAATCTTGGCTCGATGTCGACTTCGGGCGGCTCCGGTTCGATGACGTCGGCCGGCCTTGGCTCGATGTCGACTTCCGTCGGCTCCGGTTCGATGACGTCGGCCGGCCTTGGCTCGATGTCGACTTCCGTCGGCTCCGAAGTGCGATCTCCACTCCCGACCTCCGGTGCTCCTTTCCTCAGGTTCCGGCGACTCCGGAGTGCGACCTCCACTCCCGACCTCCGGCACGATTCTCTTCAGGTTCCGGCGACTCCGGAGTGCGATCTCCACTCCCGACCTCCGGCACGATTCTCTTCAGGTTCCGGCGACTCCGGAGTGCGATCTCCACTCCCGACCTCCGGCACGCTTCACCTCGGTCTCCGGCGACTCTGGAGGGCGGACTTCACTCCCCCGTCGACGCCGCTCACTCGACCTCGGGTGACTTCCTCCTCGACCTCTGGTACTCTCTACGACCTCCGTCGGCGCCCTCTCTCGACCTCTGGCGGCTCCGGGTACGACGTCTGCTTTCCAGTCAGCGCCGCTTCTCCACCTCGGGCTCCAGGTCTCAGGCTTCTCGACGTCGGACTTCAGGGAAACCAATAAACAGGTCAGGTTCTTGCTTTTCTTTACTTCTAAGGCCTGTTCCTGCTGTCCAGGTCCTTAAGATGGTTTTTCTTGCTTTTTCCCCCACAGGGCTCCAGGCTGGGCTCAGTCAGTAGGGACTAGTATCAAGGGTGGGTTTATGGACCCCACTCCAGGCATAAGTTTCCACCCCTGCTGCTTCACTCCTTCCTCCTTCAGGTTTCTGCTGCTCTCTCTTCACCAGTCAGGTGCCAACTGCCAGCTCCAACTGCCAACTCTCTGTCTTAGCTTCCCAACATTCTAAACCGCCTCCAACTGTCACAGGGCTCCAGAATGTTGCAGAAGGTTCTAGTAGGTTCCAGTGGGTTCTGATGATGTCACAGGTGGCCACCATTTTGTGCTCCAGGCCCTCAGACAGAAGTTCCAGGGGTAGATAAAATGGCTCCCTGAATCTGCATCAACACTAAAAAGTCTGGTAGTTCCCAAAAAGGAAAAAAATACTAACAGGGTTTGAGGCAAAAGTGGGACAAAATAAATAATGATGAGGAGGGACCACCCAAAGGGCTGACAGGTCTAACACCTGCTCTTGTTGCAACTACGCCTGCGGGACGGTTCTTTTGATGGCAGTGGTCATTGATTACTGTCTGAAACTCTATATTGTGGGTTGTTTCTCTCTTTGGCCTCATGCTGCCCGGTCGGGCACACTTCTGTTCCTGTGTAAGTCACTTTAAGGTCTCTATGGCCTTTTTGCCGGCAAAATATTCTACCTGCTTTGGCGGGTTGGATATTGGTGCTCTTGACCCTCCCTACCCCTTTTGGGGTTGGTAAGCGCTTGGCGTTCTTCTTGTTCTGCTGGTTCTTCCACTCGCATTGCTCAGGTTCTGGCTCTTGCCTTTGGGCTTTTGCCACTAGCTCCTTCGGCTTCCTTCTATAGGCTAGTCTGTTAGGCGCTGGTTACATTTCTTGGAGTTCTTTTCAAGCTTGGGTCAATGCACTTATCGTGCGCCATTTAGCGGAGAGTGATCCTTATTTCCCTCTCTCTCTCTTTCCTTGCTCTGGTATAAGGCTTTTGCCGTTCTACCTCTCCCTTTTTTATACGGGTATGGTGTGGCGCCATTCTGGCATGTTTTTCGGATATCTTCTATCCTGTAGCTTTTGCTCTTCGTGCTGCTGGGGTTGCTGTTGGGCTGTTCTGCCACAGCTTTCCCCCCTTATCCGTCATTCTGTTGCCGGATCAAATGCTTGGCGCTTTCTGTTGTCCTGTTGCAGACCCGCCTCCCTTGGGGTATGGCTGTGGTATCTATTCTAAATTAAGGAATCTGCGGCTAGATGTCTCTATCAGATGTACGAGTTACTTACCTTCGGTAACTATGTATCTGTTAGAGACGTTGTCTAGCCGCAGATTCCTTAACGCCCACCCTGCCTCCCCGTTCTGCGAGGACCTTGTCTAGTGGTGTTTTCCCCTGGCCTCTTCAGTTGCCTTTGGGTTATATCTCAAAGGGGTTCCGATTGTTGCAATCCCCTGGGTGCTTTCATATACAGCGCGCCTCTGCTGGGGGCTTCTTTTCTGTTATATGGTGCCTTTGATTCACAAGTAGATTTGTTTTCCGTTCCAGTTCCCTTCACTTCCGTCTGCTCTGCTACCTCGGAGTCCTGGTCTCCTCGTGGTCATCCTCTTTGAGGGTCTGTTGTGCCCTGTTTCCTACCTCTGTTTTTAGAGGGAAAGGGCCAGTCTTCTCATTCTTTCTACAGTGGACTGTTGTTCTTACTGTATTCCATTCTTAGTGGATGCCACAGTTCCCCCTGGCACTATTGGTCTATTTCTCCTTGTCGAGATGTTCTTCCCTTGTTGCACTCGGGGAGGGGCTTCCGTTTCGCTTGCGGGGCTCTTTCTCACGGCTTCCACTTATAAGTGTAGGCAGTGTCTATTCTGTCTTTCAGGTGGTGTCTTCCACCATCCTCCTCCTTTATTCACGGATTTTTCATCCATCGCACACTGTTCCCATACTTTCACAGTTTCTGGTTGGTGGCTCCGCGTTGTGCCGCGAAAAAGTTTCTCCGAAGAAAACTGACGTCTGCGCTCCGGGAGGGACTTATATAACCTCGCAGACATGTATGTGGATGACGTCAGGGTGGGGTCGTGTGGCGCCGTTCCCCGGCATGCAGAGGTGCTGCTGCAAAGAATTTCCAGATCCAGTCTCACGCCTGGGGATATTCTAAGTTAAGGAATCTGCGGCTAGACACCGTCTATACCAGATACATCGTTACCGAAGGTAAGTAACTCGTACTTTAGTGGCGGTATAGCGACCACTAACCTCCTGTAAGGCATCATACCAATCATCATCTTGATAGCGCTGAGGGAACTCATTACCTACATCATAATAATTATCGTAGTCCATGTCGAAAAGTTAATGGCATCTTCCCTGTTAAGCGGCAGAGGAATCTGCACCTCAGGTGTCATCAGGCAAGGCATCAGGGGAGGCCGGACCAGCGTCATGTTGGTATCGGGCAGTGCTATGGGTGGCTCTCTGTCCGGAGTTGATGGATTCGATACTGGCGTCGAAGTCCCAGTGACAGGCATGGACAGTAGCACCGGAGGCAGGGTTTGAATTGGAGCCAGAGGTGTCATAATGGCCTCGGAGGGTCCAACTGCCACCGATGGTACTCCAGATGGAAGGCCTGTCGACTCCTTGGAACCTAAAATGCATGCCAAAGGGAGTCGACAAGGATTCCAAGAGATGTAGCATGGTTACACGGAACGCTTTGATCAGTTGTGGAGTGGAATTCGGCTCTGGAAACTTGGGTGTGCTGAAACCAGTTGCAGGATTGGCTCCGAAGTTGGCCAACTCTGCAATCGAGAACATGTCACTGCTCCCACGTCTGTTCAGGCAAATGCGAGTGGCTAGAGGGGGTTGAGTCCCACCTTAATTTCTTATGTTTCTTTTTAGACTTACTGGATGATTTGGATCGTGATAAAGACCAGCCGCAAGAGCAGATTCGGGGCCTACTAGAGCGGGAACAAGAATGAATTGGATTTGTACTGTGACTTAAAGCAGTCTCGGCGAGGAGTCTTCTTATGCTTGACGATGTAAAGTTTTGCCTCGTGGCCGTTGGGTTCATCGATGCTTAATCACTGTAGGCCGTGGAGTCAAGGCTCAACATCAGATGACACAAACATACTTGATGGGGTTCTGTCACAGACGTTTTGCGACAGTCCATACAGAGCATAAAATCGGTTGTTTTAGGGCGTGACATCCCTTGAACACTGTAGGAAATTTGTTGAAATATCGAGGTGAAGTGTCTTTGAGAGACAATGGAGAGCTCTAGATCTGCGTCTGCGTAGAAAGCAACTGACGTCAGTGCTCTTGAGTGGGGCCTCTATAGGCTCTACATGTCAATTCTGGAGCAGTCTCGGTGTGGAGCTCCACAGCTCCACCTACCAGCACGTAGAGGTACTGCCGAAAGGTTTCTGGATCTAGTTTGACGCCTGGGGAATATTCGAAAGGTGAGAAAACTAAGGCTAGAAGTCTCTAACAGAAGATCTTTTATCGGTATTCTATCTGAGGACTAATCAATGAGTCCAGTGCACACTGTGTAACTGGAACCAATCTCTACCTGGCTGATGAGCCCATAACAAAGGGAACACCTGTCCTAGGTCGCTTTTGTTCCTGTTCAGGGAGGACCTGGCTTGGCAGTTCGGGCTGGCCTGTTCCCATTGGAGCAGGGGCAAGACTTGATTTGCATGCAGGTGGGTCCAATCTAAGATGGCGTGGTGTGCAAAATAATTATGGATTGGGATGCAGCCCTGAGTAATTACCAGTGACTGAGATGATATTTATTCAAGCATTCCATAAAACACTTTTTGTATACATTGGTATGTTGCCCTAAGGGAGACGGGTATGCCCAGATTTGGATCCCGTGCACACTTTGTCACTGGTACCAAGTGATACCCAGCTGATGAGCCCATAACAAGGGCCAAACCGGTCCTGGATTGCTTGTGTTCCGGTTGAGGGAGGACCTGGCTTGGCAATTCTGGCTGGACTGTTCCCATTGGAGCAGGGACAAGACTAATTTGCATATAACGGGGACAAACTGAAGTTGTATGGTGTGCAAAATAACAATGGATTGGGATGCAGCTCCAGTAATTGCCAGTGGCTGAGAATAATTCAAGCATTCCATCTATCACTTTTTGTATACTTTGATGTATCTCTGAGGCTATGGCAGGTGGATTTCCAACTATCTGAGAAGCCCTTGGGAACCTTAGCCTCCAACTCAGCGCTTTATGACACCACTCTCAACTACCTAAGTAGGTTGCACAAAAAAAGCTTAACTCTTTCGGTGCTCATGACGGAATGGTTCCATCATGAGCACCAGTGCTCCTGTGCTCATGATGGAACCATTCCATCATGTGCACTGGTGCACTAAATCCCTCTGCTGTAAGCAGCTGAGGGATTTCCTTTTTTTTTGTTTGGCCTCCCAAGACCTGTCTTTTATTTTCAATATTTTCAATGTAATGACGATCGTGTGCATGGCATACTGACGTCATTACATTGAAAAATTAAACTGAAACTTAGTTTTAGTTAAATTGTTTTGGTGCTCGTGGGGCTATCTCAGGCCCCTGAGCAATGAAGCACTTGGGAGAGGTATCGTTGGACTGGGGAGAATCTTCCCTTTCCAGTGGTACCCTTCTCTAGTGGATCCCTGCTTGGGGAGGAATACATTGGGGGACCCACGCAAGCCATACCTCACTGGACTCCCCAGGGTGTCTAGTTTTCAGAAATGTGTGAGTTTGGTAGGTTTCCCTAGATGGCCGCCGAGCCTGGGGCCAACAACCTAGCTACCCCCCTTGCAAAACCAGGCCGTTTTGTGATAGGTAATTTTGATGTCTCTGCAATATGTTTTGGGCCCTTGCCTGTCGTGGGTACTTGGCCCACCCACACAAGTGAGGTACCATTTATATCGGGAGACCTGGGGGAGTGCTACATGGTAGGAAATTTGCATCAGCCCAGTGATCCCACAACTTCCCCACACCGAAATTTTAGAAAAATTAGATTATTTTAGCTAAATTTGGGGTTTGCAGGGGATTCTGGGTAGGGAAACATTGAGGGATCCTCGAAATCCATACCTTTCTGGACTCCCCAGAGTGTTTAGTTTTCAGAAATGTGTGGGTTTGATAGGTTTCCCTAGATGGCCGCTGAGCCCGGGGCCAAAAACCCATGTGCCCCCTCTTGCACAACCAGGTCGTTTTGTGATAGGTAATTTTGATGTCTCTGCAATAGGTTTTGGGTCGTTGCCTGTCGCGGGTACTTGGCCCATCCACAAGAGTGTGGTACCATTTTTATCGGGAGACCTGGGGAATGCTGGGTGGTAGGACATTTGTGTCAGCCTCGTTATCCCACAACTTTGCCACACAGAAATATGAGAAAAATTTGATTTTCTCAGCTAAATTTGAGGTTTGCAGGGTATTCATGCAAGCCGTACCTAACTGGACTCCCCCTGGTGTCTAGTTTTCAAAGATGTCTGGGTTTGGTAGGTTTCGTAGATGGCTGCCGAGCGCAGGGCCAAAACCCCCGGTGAGCCCCTTGCAAAACCAGGTCGTTTGTGATAGGTCGTTTTGATGTTTCCGCAATACGTTTTGGGCCCTTCCCTCTCGCGGGTACTTGGCCCATCCACAAGAGTGAGGTACCATTTTTATCGGGAGACCTGGGGGAATGCTGGGTGGTAGGACATTTGTGTCAGCCTGGTTATCCCACAACTTTGCCACACAGAAATATGAGAAAAATTTGATTTTCTCAGCTAAATCTGAGGTTTGCAGGTGATTAATGCAAGCCGTACCTCACTGGACTTCCCCTGGTGTCTAGTTTTCAAAGATGTCTGGGTTTAGTAGGTTTCGTAGATGGCTGCCGAGCACGGGGCCAAAACCCCCGGTGAGCCCCTTGCAAAACCAGGTCGTTTGTGATAGGTCCTTTTGATGTTTCCGCAATACGTTTTGGGCCCTTCCCTCTAGCGGGTACTTAGCCCACCCACACAAGTGAAGTATTATTTTTATCGGGAGACTTTAAAGAATGCAGGGTGGGTGGAAGTTTGTGGACCCACGCAGATTCCAGCACTTTCCATCACAGGAATGGGGGGGAAATGATTTTTTTTTTCTTTTTACAAAGTTTGAGGTTTGCAAGGAATTCTGGGTAACAGAACCTGGTGAGAGCCACACAAGTCACTCCATCCTGGATTCCCCTGGGTGTCTAGTTTTCAAAAATGGATAGGCTGCTAAGTTTCCATAGGTGCCGGTAGAGCTAGGGTTCAAAATCCACAGCTAGGCACTTGGCAAAAAAAGGGTCAGTTTTCACAGAAAAAATGTGGTGTCCATGTTGCGTTTCGGCCAATTTCCTGTTGCGGGAACTAGGCCTACTCACACAAGTTTGGTACTATTTTTATCTGGAGACTTTGGGGAATGTAGTGGGTGGAATTTTAAGAACCCACACAGATTACAGAACTTTCCATCACAGAAATGCGAGTAAAATGTGTTTTGTTTTACAAAGTTTGAGGTTTGCAAGGGATTCTGGGTAAGAGAACCTGGTGAGGGCCACAAAAGTCACCCCCTTCTGGATTTCCCTGGGTGTTTAGTTTTAAAAACCGTATAGGTTTGCTAGGTTTCCCTAGGTACCGGCAGAGCTAGGGTTCAAAATCCACATCTAGGCACAGGTTTCACAGTAAAAATGTGATGTGTCTATGTTGTGTTTTGGGCCGTTACCTGGCGTGGGCAGTAGGCCTACCCACACAAGTGAGGTACCATTTTTATTGGGGGACTTTGGGGAATGCAGGGTGGGTGAAATTTTTTGGACCCACGCAGATTCCAGAACTTTCCATCACACAAATGTGAGGAAAATGTGTTGTTTTGTTTTCACAAAGTTTGAGGTTTGCAAGGGATTCTGGATAACTGAACCTGGTGAGAGCCACGCAAGTCATTTCATCCTGGATTCCTCAGGATGTCTAGTTTTCAAAAATGTATAGGTTTGCTAGGTTTCCCTAGGTGCCGGCTGAGCTAGGGTTCAAAATCCACAGGTAGGCACTTTGCAAAAAAACTGTTTGTTTTCACTGTAAAAATATGGCGTGTCCACGTTGCGTTTTGGGACGTTTCCTGTCGCACGCACGAGGCCTACCCACACAAGTGAGTGACCATTTTTATCGGGAGACTTAGGGGAACACATCATTGTAGAGCATCTGTTATTAGCTATTGACTTTCTATGCATTTCTGCCCTCCAAATGTAAGACAATGTGTAAAAAAGAAGTCACTTTGAAAAATGCTGTATAATTCACATGCTAGTATGGATACCCACAATTTTGGAGATGTGCAAATAGCTACTGCTTCTACACTCTATATTTTTTTCTCATTTCATAAATACATAGGTATCCCTGATACCTATTTTTCACTCTTTATATTTTACCAAATAAATTGCTATATACCTGGTACACACTGAAAAACCATTGCAAGACGCTGATCTGGCTCTGGGTTCCTTGGGCTCTTTGTGATTCTACTAGTCCTATATATCCCCACAACCAGAAGTAACCAGCGGATGTAACAGTATATTGCTTTAAAAAATCTGTCATTCCTAGAAAAAGTTACAGGTGAAAATGTTGGCACAAATGGCTGGGTTTTTTTCAACTCATTTTCAATTTTTCTCATTCTCAACTGTTAGTTTCTATAAAAAAAAAAAACTTGAAGGATCCACACAAATGACGCCTTGCTGAATTCAGAATTTTGTCTACTTTTCAGAAATGTATAGCTTTCCAGGATTCATTATTGCTTTCACACCAATTTCTACCACCAACTGGAAGGAGGTTGAAAGCACAAAAGTAGCAAAAATAGGCTATGTCCCAGTAAAATACCAAAACTCTGTAAAGAATGTTGGTTTTCTGACAAAGGTCTGCCTGTCGCGGAAAGCTGGGAAGATGGTGATTTCAGCACCAAAAACCGTTTGTTGATACCATTTGCAGGGGAAAAAACAGACGCTTTCTTCTGTAGTACTTTTCCCCCATTTTCCAATAAAAATCAAAACTTAGCTGTATTTTGGCTACATTTTGGGTCCCCTCCAGGGGAATCCCTAAACCCTGGTTACCTTACAATCCCTATGATGTTGAAAGAAAAAGACGCAAATTTGGCGTGGATACCTTATGTGGACAAAGGTTACAGTGGCCTAAGTGTGAACTACCCCAAATAGCCAAATAAGGCTTAGCACGCGGGGGGGGGGGGTGGCAGGGGGGGAGGACCTAGCAGCGAAGGGGTTAAGGAGTACTGATTGCACACTTTTCACCACTCCTGGTGGATGTCAAGGCAATCTGGTGCAAGAACTATTTATGAAAGAAGCATCATTCACTGTAATGATAGACATAAAAACACTTAACCACAGATATCAAAGTTGTGAAAAGGCACCCATTCTACTTTAACATTAAGACACTCGGTGTCGGTAAAAGACCAATCACACTTACTCCTGATACTCTAATAGACATTGCTTCACAAATGTAGGCTCAACCTCTAACTTCTCATGGTGCACGTCAACAAAGTGACCAAATCAAATTTCACCAGTGGATGACATCCTGACCTTCCAGAGTGTCCTTGTAAGAGATCTGCATCTTCTAACTCACCCTCCCTTCCCTTCATCATACTGATTTTTGTTTCTCCTCATTTTGGTGGCATTAGGCTTCTTATCTCTCTCTTTCACTCTTACGTTGTACATCTTCCTGCTTCAATGCTGAGGCTCCACATGACAGGGTGCCATTTCACAAGCCTGACAAAGTAGGGAAGAAAGCTTTTGAGAGGTGAGGAGATGTTATTCTTCTGGCGTTTATCCTCATCAGCGCACCCCTTTGAAGCGTTTGTAGAGGACCAGAAAATTAATTAAGCTTTGCTTGGAAAATTTGGTTTTTTTCGCTCGTCTTACTATTTTATTCCCTATACTTTATGATGAATAATTCCTGTGCAGCACAATTGAAATAAAAGTATCATTTTTCAAAAATGAGAGCTGGGAAAAGTTGATTAGTTGCAATCCCAGTTATCCATCCTGGTAAACATCATTGAAGTCACAAACATTGAACTGTTACTGTGCATGTGAGGGATCACACTTTACCAGGGGATACTTTCTGCTTCTTTGACCACTCTTTGAAGGGAGGTGGGGGAGGGGTGTAGGAGGAGGATAGAGAAAGAGATACGTTTTTTCCGTTGCCTGTAATCTGTGCCTGCATTCCCACTTTTGTGCTTTCCCTTGCAGTCTGTAGCCACTTTCCTGAAAGTGTTGCCAAGTCTAAGGCAGAGTCGTTACAGTCAACTGTACCACCCCGCTCAAATGCCAAATGAGAATGCCTCAGCTTCCACCAGGCTGTGGTGGCTGTAAGGCCACTGTGCAAGCTCCTGTAATTGAAATTATATACTCTTCCGCTGTTAGCAGTAAAGCAAAAGCACACACTTCTTAGCAACAAAATAAAAAATATACTCCTCACAAAATGGGCCAGTTTTAGTCATTCATAGAGTTAATGCTTTCTAAAAGCTAAATGTGCTTTAGGGAGGCAAAACACATGCTGTACTATTAAGGACTCACAATATTGAATAGCCTTTGGGTGGATTTTAATAAGCACAGTAAATAGTCAATGCGGATAGAACAGAAAAGTAAGATGTCACAAGTACAGAAGTATTCTGGCGCCATTTCTTGTGCTCATTACATTCATGGTATGGAGATGGGGTAAGGCAATGTTTTGGGTGTAGTTTAAGAGTTTGATAGAAGGTAAATCGATAAAGCAGGTTTCTGAGATCATTCTGAATTTGGAGATCACTCTTAATAGATAGAAAAGGGTTACGCTGTCAAATAATTATACTTCATTTGATGTTCATGCTAGGAAGGATTACATGTGGCTTTCCAAAAGAGGTCACAATATGAACAACCTAATAAGAGATGACTTGCCATGCTTTCTCACTGTGTTGGAGACTCCAACAAATGTGTACAATATATACTGGCTAACTCTATAGAAGTCATGTAAATCCAGACAGAATCACGTAATATAAATTAATGGAGGAGTTGTGTTACCCATGGTTGTTTTATATCCCAAAATGATATTTATACTCCTGATAAAAAGATACACAGGCACAAACATCTACGGTAACTAACCCTGTCTGCAACTTGTTATTGCTACACAGTCTCATTGAACTAGGAATTCAGACAAACAACTCTAGGGGCTCTATTACGAGTCTGGCGGTCCACGGACTGCCAGAGACGTGTGGGCGAGGCTGTGGCGTTCTTCCGATCGTTCTATTACAATTAAGGTGGTCAGACCGCCATTGCCCCACTGCAGCTGCTAGGGAACCGACATTCTCTGCCAGTATTGCAGCGGTCAGGAAGCTGCAATATGCTTGGCTGGACTGCCGGGGTCCCGCCAAGCATATTACGAGTTTCCTCTCCGGCATTTTTGGTGTCAAGTCTTGTGATATTACTATTGCAAGTCATGCATTGCTCTCTAGAGGTCTGTATCTTGATTACCTGGTAGGGTGATGTGCCAATGTGTACAATTTCTGGGTTATGCAGAAGGCCCAGAAGGTGATATTGGTGTATAAAGGGTGTCTGTGGAGGTCTCTGCATATTAGTCATATCCTGTTGAGTTTACAAAAACCTTCATTTGCATGTACAAAGCTCTTTAGTGGAGTCAGGTGGGTTTGTGGAATTCTGGCAAGTAAATCATTGCCTCTGGTAAAGTGGGTCAGAATTATTGCCTGACCAGCTGTTCTGAAACTGTTGTCTGGGAGGAATGCCTTTACTCTTTGGAGCATTGGTTATCTGATGCCATGCAATTTTGGTCTTGTGCACGATGTGTGTTTTGTAGTTGAAGGTTGTGTTAACGTGGAAGCCCAAAGAAGTGGGAAGCCTTCCAGGTACATTTTTAGTTATCACTGTACTTAAAGTTGCTTGTGGTGCTAGCAATAGGACAACATTTCATCTTGTTGGGTTTTAACTTGAAGTAGTTTCTGGACATCCTTGTTTTAATGTTAGTCCAACAGTTCTTCGAGTGGGTGATGTGGATAAAAGTTCTACCCTTCAGTCGGAATGGGTGTCTTCCACGTACTCATGGGTGGTGACATCCATGTGGGCCAGTAGGGTTCCCAGTTGTTGAAAGCATGTGCTGACCAATATGAGATGCTGCATGTGAAAGGCTGACATCTGGAAAAGCTCATTTGGAACTGTTCGTCAGGTATGAGTTGATCCGTTGAAGGAAGGTGCCTTTGAAGCCCATTCAAAGTGCCAAGGTGTTAAACTGTTCTTGGTGGTCGATAGTATTGATGGTTTCATGTATTTTAACAGGATAAACAGGTGGGATTTACCATTGTCTGTAATCTTGAGGGCATTATCAGTCACTTGAATGGTTGTTGTCACTGTGCTGGAATAGGATCTTAAGCTGGAATAGAAGTGCTGTTGGGGGACATTGAGTTTGATAGTGACTAATGACGGCTTGCCCC
The DNA here is from genome assembly GCF_964204655.1 of Triturus cristatus. Lineage (NCBI taxonomy): Eukaryota > Metazoa > Chordata > Amphibia > Caudata > Salamandridae > Triturus > Triturus cristatus. Next base: position 505,006,932 of record NC_140583.1, on the reverse strand, counting down.
TTGATCTTTCCTAGCAACCAAAGGTGTGTGCTTAGATGAAATTTAGTGATGTCATCCTGGGCTGGTTTTTTGAAGAGGGGTAGAATCTGATCAGTTTTTAGGACATAATGCCTTGAGTAAGCGATCCATTACCAATATTTAATAGTGGTGTCATGACTTCTCTAGGTATTGCCTTTATGATTGATGATGAGATGGTGTCTTCTTCATATGAAGTGGGCTTTTGGGAACTGGATTGTATTTGGGTCATCTTTGAAGGGGGTTTGGAATATTGCCCACTTTCAGACATAGGTGTGCTGATGTCACGCGCAGGTGTGCTTTTGATATACTCTTGAATCATACACCCTGAAAAATCTGTTGAAGGCTGTGCACTTCTCATTGGATCAGGGGTGTAGCTACCATTTATGCTGCCGGTGCATGGCCCCAGCCTGCCCTGCATCAGCTTCTTTTACCTATTAGTCAGATTGGCTTGCTGTATTGTTTCTGAGAGCCTTCCTGAGACTGTCTCGGTGTTTACTCTTTCTGGAATGGGGCAGGGTTGTCATAGAGAGGTAGACAGGACTTACATACAGAGGGATATGCTTTATATTTCCGTTTGCGTATGGTGCTTATGTGGGGAAGAGACAATTCTTGAGTAGTTTTCTGAAGATAAGGTGGTTGTCTGTGGATCTTATGTTGGGGGGTAAAGAGTTCCATAGTTTGGCTTTTTTTTCGTATCTTGGGATTTTGAGGCGAGGTGTCACTCGAGAGCGGAGGTTCCTTTGTTGAATGTGTTTGGTGATTTTATTCTTGATTCCTTTAGTCTCATTCCATGAATCGCTTTGTGGGTGATACAAAGTAGCTTGACCGTGGATCTTCTGGCAACTGGTAACCAATGCAGGGCTTTCAAGGCAGGTAAGATGTCTTGCGGTTTGATCTGCAAGAGTAGTCTGGCAGCCGAGTTCTGAATCCGTTGTAGTCTTTTCATGGTCGTTAAATAATGGTAAATAAAATATTAATCTGTGCGCTGGGAGGTCCCATTTCTCCAGTATCGTTCATTATATCACCTTTCTTAAGTTACAGCAAGTCGAAGAACAAAGCACTGTGTGCCTGTGGGCTCTGCTATTGATTGACTTTTCAGGATGTCGGTATGGCCTTTGTATCTACATTTCCTCATTTTTGTCAGAACAAAGTCTTCTAATGTTCCCGACTCTTTTCCTTCTCCGTTCAGGTTTTAGAAAGAAGAGGCTGGATGGGCCTGGAAGAGATCGTTCGTCTTCTCAATGGAAATGAATTTACAGGCATATTAGGTAAATAAATACATGTTATGTATGTTATGCGCGTGCTTGCGTATGTGGCTAGATGAGCGCCTGGGTTTTTTTTCTTTGGCAGATTGGAGTTGTGTTTGGTACTGACTAACGCCAAATTCTCTCTAATTTATACTGTAATCTTGATCCAGATGTGAACGGTAGTTTGCACCCGATACAGGGTTACGAGAACGGCTCGCAAACTCTCGCATCTGGCGTATCCCTCTTCACATTTCACAAAGAAAATCGCCTAAATGAGAAAGAGGAGCGGAATAAGGGGAATATGTTCGTGAAACAACCCGCAAACTCTGATTCTCTCTGTAATTCATTATTACGAGGGGAAAATCTCGAAATCCGAGGTGAATTCGTCCCTGGGCAAATACCTATGTCCACACAGTTGTTGTTTTCTTTAGAGACATTGCCACTGGGGTTTCCAGCACACTTCTAATGGGAGCGTGGAATTTCGGTGATATATTCGTTTCTTTTGAATAGATACCGCTATATTCTTTAACCTTGCTAGCAAAGATTGTACCAAAAAGTGTGAAATATGTTAAATTAGAAAGACGGACCCTGGTTTTATAGAGTACCCAGCAATGTAGTACTGAATGTTCTTTTCACTGTCACAGAATATTTCAACCTCGTTCGGGGTATTTTTCGAAGTGTGTTCATCATTTCTCATCTACCTGAGGGTTACACCAGAAGGGACTGTAACCTGTCCTGCCATAATGAACAAAGAGTAGGCTGGTCAAACCGGGAGTTTACCAGACTGAGGGCTAAATAAATCACGAGGAAAAAAAACTAAAACTGATCAGATAAAGTACCTGAATCAAGAGGTGATATTTTTCGACAGTTTTAATTGAATTATCAAAGAGTGGCCCCTTCTAGAATTTTCTATTTAACATGCATTCATCTGACACCTTTATTAAGGTTCATCTGTGTGAAAGGGGAATTGTAGTATAAATCACTGTAGGTTTAAATGGATGTTTGAATTGTAAGTATGTGAAGTGATTTGTAAAGCAGTGGAGCATTGTACAAAGGAAAGGGATACAGGTGAAGTGGGTGGCTCGCGAGGGAACACATCACGTGACATGGGTAGGTGTTGACTCCCTTGGGAGGGGAGGTTGGACAGGCAGGAGGAATGGGGGTAGGTGGGAATGGAGAAGACATCTCATATCCTGGGACCCAACAGGAGAAAGCTTGTCGTCTAGTTTTCTCCTTCCTGCATTTCGTTGTTTTTGGTCTGATGTTGCGGCAGGTCTCGAGGAGCCCTCCTGATGTTCTGATTTTCACGCTGGACCTGCCGCTTTGTAGACGGCGTAGCAAATTTAATAACACTGATTAAATGATCCAAGAAGGCCCTAATTACGAGGGAACCGTACCTAAAGGCCTAAGAAAGACCGTTCAGTTACAGAAATATCCTATTTGAACACCATAGCTTTTAGCGAAAGTGCGGAGCAATTTCAAATTAAGTTTACATATTTTAAAGAGACTAGCCCGGTGATAGCAGTGATGTGAAAATGGAAAGTAAGAGCGTGCACTTTCTAGAGGAAAGCACAATTAAGGGATTTTCAGCAGCTGCCTGGTAAAGCCCACATTCAAACATGAAAGCTAAGTCATAAGTGTTGTTTCACATCACATACTTATTTATTGTAGTTCAAGAGACATTTCGATCAGCGATTCTGTACATAACAATATGTACAGTACATAGGACAGACTGAGTTATTACAAAACAAATACAATAAAAGTAAACCTTAGCAATAATGAGCAAAGGATCTGCTTATTTATAAATTGGTTTTGAAGACAGTTGACAGAAGTGTCTTGACTAGGCCTGGGCAAAATCCATTTTTACAGCATATTTTGCATAGTTTCAGGAATTTCGTGTTTACACATTGATACACAAAATACCCCAAATTAAACCACTTCACGTAAATATGCACCATTTGCTGTAAACAATGTACCACAAGTGGCATCATTCACGGTAAAAATGTACTGCAAACGCACAGGAACAAGAAAATACCAGCAGCAGTTTTTTGCAGATTTGTTCAAATGTGCCCTTCCGCCAAAAACTGACTGACAGATCATTTTGCTCTAAAATGTAGTTCGAATTGATGCATTTACTTTTTGTATAATTACACTTAATCGTGCTGAAATTACACTTAACTATTCAAAAGCAATTTGCATGAATTTTGCGCAGCCTTACTTGTGGTAAGCTGCGCGCAGCGCTCCCTGATCTGTGGGGGTGCACGGAGGTGGGTGGAATCCTCCTGTTAGCTGGCCTCAAGGAGTTCAGGCACTGCTTGTGGTCAAGCGGCTGGGGCCGCGATATGACTGTGGAGAGCCAGGAGCCAAGTTGGGCCTAGCCGCGCACCAGAGTCGGTGGAACGGAGATGCATCTGCACCCTGGAAGATAGTGCCACTGCTTGAAAGCTGACACAAGATGATGGACGGAGCGCTGAAACTTTTCAGACACTCACCCCCCAGTCACAGATCTAGATTGAATCCATCAACTTTCTTTAGCTCACTTCCCCACCCCAGTTCAGACCCAGCCATATGCAAATCAGTCATGACCCTGTTCTTACGGGAACAGTCCAGCCCGAACTGCCAAGCTAGGTCTTCACTGGACCGGAAACAAGCATCCTGGGACTGGTTTCGGGGTAACACCCCTCATCAGCCAGGCTAGCTTGAATCCAGTGGCAAAGTGAGCAAAGGATCCACGTCCGGGCATACCCTGCCAACTTAGGGCGAACAAAGCAAACACAAGGTAATGAACTGAGCGCTGAAATTTTTCAGAAACTCTCCCCAGTCACAGATTTGGGTTGAATCCATCATCGTTCTTTAGCTCACTTTGCACCCCAGTTCAGACCCAGCCATATGCAAATCAGTCTTGACCCTGTTCCTTATGGAAACAGTCCAGCCCAAACTTCCAAGCCAGGGCTTCCCTGGACCGGAAACAAGCATCCTGGGACCGGTTTCCGGGTAACATCCCTCATCAGCCAAGCTAGCTTGAATCCATTGGCAAAGTGAAGAAGGTGACATACTGTTGTGTGCTGAGGCTCTTCGGGGCTGACTAATTGCTGCTAGTTTTTTAAAATGGTATTTTGCACTTATCTGTTTAATTTTAATTGTCCGTGCACTTAGACCATTTTAATCATTTTAACTGTTAAACTTGACCTGCGGTGCCCGCCTGTAAGGGCGAGCTGGCCTGGATCGGTCAGCGTTCTAGTTCTCTCTCATCCCCTCTATAAAAAGCGCAATGCTACGAACGTGCTGCTTGTGACATACTGCTTTGTGCTGAAGCTCTTCAGGGCTGACTAATTGCTGCTAGTTTTTTAAAATTGTATTTTGCACTTGTCTGTTTAATTTTAATTGTTCGTGCACTTAGACCATTTTAATCATTTTAACTGTTGAGCTTGACCTGCGGTGCCTTCCTGTAAGAGCGAGCCTGCCTGGATCGGTCAGCGTTCTAGTTATCTCTCTCCTCCTCTATAAAAAGCATGATGCTACGAATGCGCAGCGGGCACACCGATGGCACGCCAAAAGCAAGCCCGTCTGCGCTCTTCAGCGTCACGGAGGCAGCCGGCATTGGCCTCACTGCCGGTAAGTTTCCTAATCATAATTCCAGCTTATGCTACAGCAGACATATGCTCCTGGAAACAGGAATGGGTGTGAGCTGCTGCTCCCCTCTTTCTCTCCCCCTTCACCTGGAGCCAACGAAAATGGATTGTTTTCAATGTGGCTGGGATGCTTCTATCATAGAGACAGGATCGACACCGAAGAGGGGGTCTCGAATAATTCTGGTCCCAGCGACGCTGATCAGTCTCAGGAGACTGATCAACTACGGGCCTTGCTTCTTAACACACAGTCCATGAAAAAACATGCCCTTAACATTTATGACTTATTAGTGGATAAAAGCCCTGATTTTCTATTTCTAACGGAGACGTGGCTCAGTTAGGCTTTAAATCCTACCATTGCCTCTGCTATCCCCACGGGCTAACAGTTGATCAGGAAGGATCGGTATGATGGCATTGCTATTAGTTTTAAAAATCATTTCTCTTGCACAATAGTCTCTTCGGAAGAAGTAGCGGGAGCTGAAAGTCTTGGCTTCCACTTGGGGGTGTCTTCACATCAATGACTGGCGAGCATTTTAATATATAGACCCCCGGGCCCCGCCGGCAGGTTCCTTCAGTCCATTAGTGATGCCGCTTCACCCTTTGTTACGAAATATAAACACTGTCTGGTGTTAGGCGATTTTAATATTCACATGGACAAACTGGATGACCAAGACTCTATCAGATTACAAGAGTCCCTGGAGATGTTGGAGTTGGCCCCTTAAATACACCACCCTACCCATGAAAAGGGACACATCCTAGAACAGATCTTCTCTACGGCAAAAATAGAAACTGGCCAACCCCTTCCCCTGTGTGGTCTGATCACTTCCTTCTTAATTTCATAATTAGGAAAGAATCAAATCATCCCAATTCTTCTATGAAGTCCCGCATAAGCAGTTTCAGACCATTCCATCTTATTACACCTGACACGTTGAGCTCTGTCATCAACAATCATCTGATTCCCTTTAGTGGAGATCTTGAGGATGATGCTGCTGGTATGGATAACTGGCTCCAGCTTCATGTAGGGGAGCTTGCACCCCCTGCCTTGCGCTCTGCGAAGACTGCCCAGTCCTCTGCCCCATGGTTCACAACAGTCCTCAAGAAAAGTAAGAGTGCCTGTAAACACCTGGAGAGGATCTGGCAGAAGCATTTTGATCCTAACGATAAAATTATTTGCAAACAGGCGTTGAAGGCTCATTACAAACAAGTTTGTGAGGAGAAAAAGCTTTTCTTCTCCTCTAAAAGTAATTCAATAGCAAACAAAAATAAGGACAATTTTAAAATAGTGAGAGAATTCTCTTCCCCTGTAGCGGCGGTCAGGCCATTTACCCCCTTTGAAGCATGGACATGCCGTATGGCCTCCTACTTCTATGATAAGATTAAAAATATTGAAGATACTTTCCCTACAGTGCCCTTTGTGAACGGAGACAGCACAGAGCACGAGCCTCCCTCAATTCCAGCAAGAGAACCGTCTTTCACGCAGTTTCCCCTTGTCTCCATGGTTAAATCTCGGGAAATCATGAACGCCTCAAATCAGGCTCCCCCTCCGACCCGTGCCCAGCCACTGTTCTGGCATCAATAGCAGAGATTATTAATCCGGCGGTAAATCGGATTCTTAACCTCTCTATGCAGAAGGGGCTGGTTCCTGACAGGTGGAACAGGGCGAGAATTCTCCCCTTATTAAAAAAGCCGTCATCTGATCCAGAGATAGCCTCAAATTACAGGCCAACATCTCTGCTTCCCTTTTTTTGAAGGCCCTGGAAAAATTTGTGAATCTTGTTACCACCTCATTTGTCGAATCTAATCAAGTACTCCACCAGAGCCAGTCTGGATTCAGGGCACATTTCAGCACTGAAACGCCGCTCTTGGAAGTTTCGGAGGCCATAAAGGATGCTTTGGACAAGGGAGGCAAGGCCGTATTGATATTACTGGACTTATCTGCGGCCTCTGACACTGTCCCCCACAACCGACTCCTGTTGAGACTCCAGGACTGCGGTTTTGGCGGTACGGTACTCAATTGGTTTGCCTCCTTTCTAAAGGATCGCCAGCAACCAGTTTGGTCCTTGCCTTTTGCCATCCCTATCCCCCCTCTGGAGTTGGGAGTTCCTCAGGGTTCAATTCTGATCCCAATACTTTTCAATATATATATGACCCCCTTAGCGAATCTGGAAGAGGCCCTCAGAGCAAAAATAGTATTGTATGCGGACGATATGCAGCTGTTCTTTACCTGCGACAAAGATGCGGATTTTAAAGGAGATGTGATTAATTCCTGTTTATCAGAGGTGTTCTCCTGGCTCCAATCAAATCAACTTAAATGTAACTCAGAAAAATCAGAGATCATCTTTTTTGGCCTCCCCCCTAGCAACGTGTGGCGAAACTGGTGGCCAGTGGACATGTACCCTCCCACAACCTTTGTAAAGACAGTTAAAAACTTAGGAGTGAAGCTGGATGATAATCTTTCCATGGAGGCCCAGATTCAGGTAGTTGTTGGATCAAGTTTTGGCATGTTGAAAATGCTAAAGCAGTTCTTGCCCCTTCTGCCTCTTACACACAGGAAGACGGTGATCCAGGCACTGATTTTCTCCAGGTTGGACTACGTTAATGTCCTGTACCTAGGGCTACCGGAATATCTATTGGCACGGCTGCAGGTGGATTAGAACGCAGCAGCCATAGCAATACTTATGCTTGGGCGAGATCACGGAGGTCTCCCCATCTGAAATCCCTACATTGGCTGCCAGTCCGCAAGAGGATCCATTTTAAAGCACTGGTCCTGGCCTTTAAGGCTCTCCATGGCACAGGTGCCGCGTACATCAGGAAGAGAGTCCGCTTCTATTTCCCGCACCGAGCACTGAGGTCCTCAACGCGACAGTTGGCACGCACTCCTAAATATCACCGAGCGTGGATAGGGGGACGCTCTTCCAGGTGCAGACGGCTCAACTCTGGAACACCCTGCCACTGGAACTGAGACTGATGCAGGACCTCCTTGCTTTTAGGAAGTCATTGAAAACCTGGTTATTTCAGCAAAAATACTCGACCTGGTTCTGACAACACACGGCCAGCTCCGTCACATGGTTCTCAGCGCCGGGACACTCCATCGAGTAGCTGTGCGCTTTATAAATACTTACTTAACATAACATAACAAGGGACCCACGTCTGGGCATACCCTGCCAACTTAGGGCAAACAAAGCAAACGCAAGGAGATGATAGGCGGAGTGCGGAAACTTTTCGGACACTCACCCCCAGTCACAGATCTGGGTTGAATCCATCATCGTTCTTTTGCTCACTTCCCCACCCGAGTTCAGACCCAGACATTTGCAAATCAATCTTGACCCTGTTCCATACAGCAACAGTCCAGCCCGAATTGCCAAGCCAGGTCTTCCCTGGTACGAAAAAAAGCATCCTGGGACCGGTTTCGGGGTAACACCCCACATCAGCCAGGCTAGCCTGAATCCAGTGGCAAAGTGAGCAGGGGACCCACGTCTGGGCATACTCTGCCAACTTAGAGCGAACAAAGTAAACACAAGGAGATGATGGACGGAGCGCTGAAACTTTTCAGACACTCATCCCCAGTCACAGATCTGGGTTTAATCCATCATCGTTCTTTAGCTCACTTTGACACCCCAGTTCAGATCCAGCCATATGCAAATCAATCTTGACCCTGTTCCTTATGGGAACAATCCAGCCCGAACTGCCAAGCCAGGTCTTCCCTGGACCGAAAACAAGCATCCTGGGACCTGGTTCGGGGTAACACCCCTCATCAGCCGGGCTAGCTTGAATCCAGTGGCAAAGTGAGCAAGGGACCCACATCTGGGCATACCTTGCCAACTTAGGACGAACAAAGTAAACACAAGGAGATGATGGACGGAGCGCTGAAACTTTTCAGACACTCACCCCCAGTCACAGATCTGGGTTGAATCCATCATCGTTCTTTAGCTCACTTCGCCACCCCAGTTCAGATCCAGCCATATGCAAATCAGTCTTGACCCTGTTCCTTACGGGAACAATCCAGCCTGAACTGCCAAGCCAGTTCTTTCCTGGACCGGAAAGAAGCATCATGGGACCGGTTTTGGGGAAATACCCCTCATCAGCCAGGCTAGCCCCATCCAGTGGCAAAGTGAGCAAGGGGCCCACGCCTGGGGATACCCTGCTAACCTAGGGCGAACAAAGCAAACACAAGGAGATGATGGACAGAGCGCTGAAACTTTTCAGACACTCGCCCCCAGTCACAGAGCTGGGTTGAATCCATCATCGTTCTCTAGCTCACTTCACCACCCCATTTCAGATCCAGCCATATGTAAATCAGTCTTGACCCTGTTCCTTATGGGAACAGTCCAGCCCGAACTGCCAAGCCAGGTCTTACCTGGGCCGTAAACAAGCATCCTGGGACCGATTATGGGGTAACATCCCTCATCAGCCAGGCTAGCTTGAATCCAGTGGCAAAGTAAGCAATGGACGCACGTCTGAACATACACTGCCAACTTACGAGGAACAAAGTAAAAGCAAGGAGATGATGGAAGGAGTGCAGAAACTTTTCAGACACTCACCCCAAGTCATAGATCTGGGTTAAATCCTTCATCGCTCTTTAGCTCACTTCGCCACCCCAGTTCAGATCCATCCATATGCAAATCATTCTTAACCCTGTTCCTTATGTGAACTGTCCAGCCCGAACTGCCAAGCCAGGACTTCTCTGGACCGAAAACAAGCATCCTGAGACCGGTTTCAGGGTAACATCCCTCATCAGCTAGGCTAGCTTGAATCCAGTGGCAAAATGAGCAAGGGACCACGGACGAGCTTTGCCGAACACTGTGACTGGGGCGTAGGTGCAGTTGCGGCCTAACCAAAAGACCTGCAGCCCAGACTTGGAAACCCTGGGAGCTCGGTCTTACTGGGCCACGCACCAATTGCAGAACATCAGCAGTGCAGTCATAGCCTGGTGAGTTGCGGCCCAACCTGTGCACTGCACGGAAGCGGCAGATCAAAGTCCACTCAACAGACGGAGGGGCAAAGCCATTACTGGGCTGCAAGTAAAGGGCTGCTACAGGGGCGTGCTGCGTACCGGTGCCTGCTCTCTCCTATATAGGAAGGTGTCCGGTGAATTACGGGAGCCCCCAGCTGAGTGGATGAGTCCTTGTGTGTAGGACCGTGTTTGGACTCCTGGAGACTGTGGCCCTTCGGGGAAGCAGGTGAGGAGGTGTTGGACCCTTGGTCGACATCAAGGGAGGGGAGTGGGGTTGGAGAATGCACCCCGCCAAGACTACACACTCAAACAAGATTGATAATTAGGCCCTCCGGTGCAGGCTAGAGGTGCTGCTGGACCTTCCCCAAAAGGTGTTCACGGATGCAGTGGGGGCACCCACTATAGCGCATCTCCTGGTGGTAGCTGAGATAAGGGGAACTGAAGAGGCCATGCTGGTAAAAATTTACTCTGTGGCCACTGAAGTGAACTTGGTACGAGCAGACTTCCGGAAAATCTTGGAAAGGGTCACCGTCACGGAAGTGAATGTTAAGGACCTGCAGCAGTGGTGGTGGCCCTGAAGGGAGCAGTGGCTGCACTCCAGTCCCCCTCAACTTGTGCGGAGGAGCGGATCGAGGATTCAGAAGGGTGCTCCCGCAAGAACAACTAAAGATTTGTGGGGTTCCCGGAACAGACTGAGAGGCAATCAGCTGAGCTGCTCTTGGAAGACTGGATCATGAACTCTTTGAAGCCAAGGAAGCTCTCAAAGTTCTTCCCCATTGAACAAGCAATAGCGCCTGTGCCCACACTTGGTGCGCCCCCACGCAATCATCGCCGCTAAGTTTACAGTCAGATGTGGCTTAGGCACAGCAGACTTCATTGGCAGGGCAATGGCCCCTCCACATTGGCTTTTAGGGGCTGTGTTTTGTTAAGGTCAGTAGGTTTTTCGGGGTATGTCCAAGCAAACTTTATGGATATGCACTTCGATGGCTCACGCTTGTTTGGAGATAAGACAGACGCTACACTTGATTACTTTAAGGACGGCAGAATCACGGCCCGTTCCCTAGGGTTATCTGTTGTCCCTCTCAGCCATATTTATTTCACCCCTCCTGGTACTACAGTTGAGGGTCCCAAAGCTGTCAATACCAACCATATCGTCAAGGTCAACTAGCTTTGCACACTTTTCAGACCAGGAAGTGGTTCCCACAGACCTTGCAATCAGCAGAGAAACCGCACAGCCCAGTCACCTCCCCCTGCTGCCCCACTAAAACCCCTTTGACATGTGTTTGCAGGAGCACTGCCATCTAGTATGAAAGTTACCTTGGACATGTGAGTGTTGCAAATTGTCAGGTGGTTTACACCCTTCCATTTCTCGAGTCCCTGTTCCCCATGCCACCTTCTGAACATCAGCTGCCGAAGAACCACTTGTTATTGCTATGACAGGAAGTGTAGGCTTTTTTGGCCAAAGGAGCCATTGAGAAGGTGCTGGCACCAGAAGCAGGTCTTGGTTGCTATTTTCTCTACTTTCTAGTGGCGAAAAAGGATCCTAAATTGAATCTACATCCTCTCAATGCCTTCCAGTGGAAGGAAAGGTTCAAGATGCTCAGACTTGCCCAGGTACTGTTTGTCCTGGACCTCGGAGACTGGATGGTAGCTCTGGACCTGCAAGATGCTCATTTTCACATCCCGATCTTGCAGGGCCAAAGGCATTACCTGTGATTGACGGTGGGGTCTGAGCACTTTCAATTTGCTATGCTTCTTTTGGCCTCATTAGTGCATGTTGAGTGTTCACAAAAATTATGGTGGTTGCTTCACATCTTCGGATGTCGGGGGCCTCAGTTTTCCCCTATCATGATGACTGATTGTTGACGGTGGGCTCGCCCCAGGCAGTCCTTTCTCTCTTCAAAATCTCCGGTGAACCTTCTTCATTCATTGGCGTTCACTGTCAACATGTCAAAGTCACACCTGACTCCTTCCCAAAGGCTCCCTTTCATCAAGGCTATTCTGGATTCAGTGATGTTTTGCGCCTTTCCACTGGCTCATAGTCCATGACATCTGGGCTATGATCCAAATGTCAGCATCACTTGTAGATTCCAGTGAGACAGACTGAGGTTCTTGGGTCTAATGGTCTCCTGTGTCTTGCTTGTGAAGCATTTCACATGGCATATGTAAGTTCTGCAGTGCGAATTGAAATACCAGTAGCTGTGGCACCAAGGGAATCTCTCCGACTGTGTTCAGAGTTCAGAGGAGAAAGCACGAGATCTGCAGTAGTGGCTACTGAATCGCAACCTGGTCAGCAGCAGACCCCTCTCTTTCTTTCCTGGAGCTTAGAGTGGGGACAGATGTCTCACTCTTGGGAAGGGGTAGCCACCTGGGGAAGGTGAAAATCCGAGGGCTCTGGTCTCCGGGGGAGGCTCAGTTCCTCATCAACCTGTTGGAGTTGCGGGCCATCTGTTTGGCATTGAAAGTCTTCCTACCATCAGTCAAAAGGAGACTGGAGCAGGTGTTCACGGACAACACTACTGGCATGTGGTTCTGCAACAAGCAGGGTGTGGTGGAGTTTTGCCCCTGTGCAAAGAGTACTTTAAGACTCTGGACATGGTTAGTATGTCAGGACATCTTTCTGGTCATACAACACTTGGCAGGATCTCTTAACGCCAGAGCTGACGAACTCTGCCATCGTTGCCTTGCGGATCACGAATGGTGCCTGCACCCACAGGTGGTGAGAGTTCTTGTTCGCAAATGGGAGAACCTTGGCTAGATCTATTCACTGCTAGTGGCTCTTGCGGAGACACATTCTGTTTGGGATAGAATTCGGGTCTCCTGTACACATTTTAGGCGATACCACTCCCGGTCCAAGTCCTCAAGAAGATCAGGACCTACCATCACAAGTCATGCTAGTGGCCCAGGATTGGGCACGGAGAGTATGGTGTCCCAAGTGTCTGGGCATGAGTATCTGTCCTCCGATCAAGCTTGCCCCTTCAGGAGGATCTCGTGTCTCAGCAGCAGGGTCGAGTCCTGCATCCCAACCTGCGTACGCTTCACCTTCATGCTTGGAGATTGAGTGGTGACAGTTGAGAGTTTTTGATCTTCCTTCCAAGATGGTTAATGTTATTTTAGCAGCCAGGCATTCCTCAATGCAGTATACGCCTGCCATTGTGACGGATTCTTGGCTTGGTGTTCTGACAAGCATATTGACCCACTACATACCAAAGTATTGCTTTTTGTATTACTGTTAGCCCTGTAAGGCCTTGTTTAAGGCACTATGAAAGGTTACTTGTCTGCCTTATTGGTGTTCTTACGGTTGCAAGATCAGCCTTCCCTTTTCAAGTCGGCTGTTGTGTCTCGGTGTTTGAAAGGTTTACACCACGTTTCCACATTCCCCCTACATTATGCTGCAGTGGGACTTAAATTCAGTTCTCACATTTCTGATGGGTGTCCCGTTTGAGCCTCAGCATAATTGTCCGCTCAGACTTCTGACCCAGAAGACAGTCTTTTTGGTGGCCATCACATGGGCCTAAAGGGTGAGTAAACTTGTCAGGTCTCTCATTTCAGCTCCTGTCCACCTCTTTTTATCCAGACAGACTGGTTCTAAGAACATGTGCCCTTTCACATTGGTGAGACAATCACATTCCCAACATTCTTTGCCTCCCCTCCTCTCCCCTCCCCTTTCTAAGGCGGAGTAGAGGCTCCATCGGTTGGATCCAAACAGAGTTCTTAGCTTTTATATAGATCATACTATAAATCACCAGCTGGGTGATCTGTTGTTAATTGCATTTACTGGAGCTGAGAAAGGAAAAGTTTTTAAAAAGAAGGATCATACTCTGTATCAAGATCTGTTATGTGTTGGTGAAGATTCAGCCCCCGGAAGGGTTGAGAACTCACTCCACTAGAGTGAAGACTGTGACCACCACATTGGCACGTGGGGTACTGGTTCTTGACATCTGTCAGACAGCTACATGGGTGTTGCTCCATATGTTCAAAAAGCATTATTTCCTGGACAGCCAAATCTTTCGGAATGGGCATTTCACACGTTTGGTCCTGCAGGGCTTTTTGATTTAAGTCAGTTGGTATTCCCTCCGTCTGGGAAGTTATTGCTGTAGTATCTATTCTAAGGTAAGGGATCTGTGGTTTGAAGTCTCTTAAAAACAAAAAACAAAAAGAAACCAGTTACTTACTTTAGGTAACAACTTTTCTAGTAGACTCCACCTAACCTCAGACACCCCATGAAGCAAACTGTTCCTGTCTCGATGGAAGGTCCATAGATTCAACACACTGGCCACAATTATTCTAGAATGGCTCTGCGTCTGTGTGTGGAATAGCCACAACAGAAACTGACATCAGCAGCTGGGTTGGCGCCTATATAGGCAACACTCACGTCACATCCTGCGCAGACAACATAGACACAGAGCTGTCGGTTCCATCTACCGGCACACAGAGGTACTGCTTAAGAATTTCTGGATCCAGTTTGAGGCCCAGGAATTAAGGAAATAAAAAAAGAGTTAGATAGAGTCTCTACTAGAAAAGATGTTTTTGAACGTAAGCAACATGGGGCCTTATTTAGATCTCGGCAGAAGGTAATACTCCATCACAAATGTGACGGGTATATCCTAAGGAGATCGTAATCGTAATTATGGAGGGCGGGACATCTATCATATTTGTGACGGAGTATTCCATCTGCTGAGATCTAAATAAGGCCCTTATTCTTTACAGCTGCAAGAACTTTCCGTCTGAGTCATCGACTTTATTATTATTCCTCAGTTCCAGATGGGCTTCATACCTGGCTTTACAAATCGACAACATTGTAGTCCTTTTATTGCTGATTGACAGAAGCTTTGAAGAAGGGAGCTATCTGATTGCCTGCTCCATAGACTTCAAAACAATCTTTGGTAGAATTGACAGAGGGCTGTAACTGCAAAAACTGTTTAGGTGTAGGTATATTTAAACAACTGGGTGCATAAAACATGCAACAACTCATCCGCAAAAGTCTAAAACAAGGCTTTATCTTGGCACTCATATTGGTCATTGGGTGTGCTTTAAAATTCAGGCAAGCCTGTCCACCGAAATGTAATGGCTTGTCCCTGTACATCATGCAGTATTCATAGTCCTGTTAGATCAAACTAAGATCAGGCTGCCGCATATATGCTAGAAGTTAATCAGTCAAAGTCAAAGGTGGCAGTTTTCACATGCCATCAAAAAACCCAGTCCCTTTGGAAACTGCATGGCAAGGAGTTACAGTGTGTACAATCTACAAGTACTTAGTAGTTTCTTTTCACTTTGGAAGTTCTGCTACAAGACTTTTCACAACACTCAAAACTATGATTGCATTTCTGGAACTATCCAAGAATCTCTTCGGTCCATCCCTGATACCTCTCGAAGATTAAAAAGGTCCCGAGTTCTTGTCTACATTGAACTATGGACTTGAGCCTAATCAGCGCATGGCTAAACAAAATACTATGTAATGTTTTCAAAACACTATTCTCACTTTCTTAATGAGCTAGTCCGGTGCAAATTCGCTTGGAATTAAAGCTTCAAGGTCTGGCACAGGCTCAGAGTGCTTCCATTGCTGGTTCAAACTAAGAGTTACCATCCAGGGACATTTAAAGGCAATTTAGGGTAAGAATTGGATTCCTCTGGTCATGCAAATACAAAGCCTTGGCACCAGGTAGGTGACATGCATTACATGAGCTCAACAGGCAGTTGCCCTCTGATGTGGTTCTCATTCTAGGGCTTTAAAAAAAGTATTAAAAAATCTATTTTAGCATCAATTGCAAACAACAAGCAAGGCGCTTTTTAAGAAAAGGAGTCTGTGCCGCCTTATCTTATATAGTAGCACCAAGCAACAGAGGCATCAGTATCTCAACCTTATTGTGATACTTGAAATTAAACTATCTGTGCCTCTGATTTGGCCTCTTTGATTTAAATAAAGTCACACAACCTTGGAAATACAAGGGGCGGAACCGTAGTTGCTGTTACTGTGGCTTAGAGTCGGCAGCTTACCTCATGTAATATGTTGTTGTCCAGGCTTTGTTAGTGATGGCAAAATGTTTTTACTATCACCCGTTCACAAATTTCTTCTCCCCAGTTGCGGGGACACAATCTGTTAGTATTTTAAATGTTCACACGGTCTTTTAATAAGCTGGTTTATCAAGGACATGCAGCCTGACAATCTGAACCATCAACCTGATACAAGTCAATGACTTAGCCAACGTGTGTTACAGCCAAAATGTAATCAAGTTTACCAATGACATCTTGGACATACAGTTATATTCTGTTTATTAATTTAATACTAGCTTTATCAATTGATATGGTTTTAATTGACTATCAATAAATGTAATTCATTCATATAGAGATATATAGCCAATGTCAAAATTCCTGATAAGGTGAGGAAACTCAGTGGTGACTTGCAGTATCCTTTTACAGTGTGATTTAGGGTATTCTTTTCTTTACAATACATAGTCACACTGTAAGAAATTGGATTATTATGTGGGGTGGGTAACTACCCACCTCAAGGAATAATCACAAACCTTGTCAGGGTGAATCTTCAAAGTCACTAAATGAACCTGAGCTCCACTCCCTGGTAGCTATGGCGCAGAGCAGACAGGCTGTACCCAAAGCAAGAGGTAAAGTGTTTATGTAGTACCAAAATACTAATAAAGTCACAAATAAAAACAATAATAACCCCAAATCAAATTAGAATTAAAATGTTTAGAAAACAAAATGACAAAAAATACAATAAGGTGAATCTAACAAATAAAGTTGTGAGTAGCAGTAGAGCCAAAAAGTATTAAGCTCCAATGATAGTTAATGGGCACGGTAGACCAGAGCCTTGGCGGAATTTGAGGCTGAATGCGGTGGAGCAAAGGTCTGATAGACCAACCAGCTTTTAAGTCCCAATCCACCACGAGTACAATTCTAAAGCCCCCAGGACCTCAGGCACTAAGAGGCTCATAGGGTGTCATGCAGAGACCAACAGCAGGGTCCAGTCCATGTGCCAGCTGGGTACATCCAGGAAAAGGCTCTTACAGCTTGTTGTCTCCCTGTGACCACACAGGAGGTCAGCCAACTGACCTTTTGAGTGGACTTCTTTCTCCTGGTAACACAATGGAGCAGGTCTAGTCCTCCAGGGCTCCTCTTATGTCACTGCAAGCAGGGCCAGTCTGATCTTGTTCAGGTCCAGAAAGTGTTCTGAAGAGGGTGCCTGGGGGTGCCATATTTATGCCTGAAACCAGCTGGGGGAGGGTGGGTTGACTTTGGGCATGCCCTGATAAACAGGTCCAAAATTCCACATGTCCGGATATTTTCAAGACTGCTAAAGTCTTCCGCCACTCTAAAAGTGGGACCCAAGGGCCTAGGAGCGTGTGTGGGGAGTATACTATGGTAATCCTAGTGTCCTTTAAAAATACTAAAATTCATTTTGCAGCGGGGCACTGTACCCACAGCAAGCTCAGCGACAGATGTCTGGTAGGATAATAGCAGGGACCTTCAGCAACCAGACAGTGGATATATAAGAATTGGCTTGCCATCCTGTTCTCTCCCTTTCAAGTGTTATATGTAGCTCTAAAGACCTCTCAATCAGACAATGACACTGTGCTATCAAAAGGAGGCCCGCAGCCCCCACCCTGCATATTCTGTGGATTTCTGAGGTATCTTCTCTACCCATCCATGTCAGACTATTATTTGCTCCTGGGAGACATTTCACACCTTTTCCACACCCATTCAGTCGTGCAGCTCTGTCATTGCGTCGCTGCGCCCAGCACCTTCTGGTCTCCAGGTTAGGTGTTTGAGGCCCTCCTCCACACGCAGGCTAGTGCCTGCGCCTCATCCCTGGTGGTCCAGTGGGAGAGCCTTGCTCGTCTGCTGGTCCCCTCTGCCAGCCTTTCTGTTTGTTTTTCTGTCTTTGTCTATTTGTGCCTTTTGTCTTTTCCTATTTTTGCCTTTTGTCTTTTTCTATTTTTGCCTTTTGTCTTTGCCTATTTGTGCCTTTTGTCTGTCTGTTGCCATTTTGTCTGTCCGTGCCATTTTTCTGTGGCTGCTTTCACTGTTGTTCTTTAATTTTACTGTTACCTTTTCGGTCCCTTTTCCCGCCGCTGCTGTCCCTGCGGCCCCTCCCCCTATGTGTTCCCGCTCCCGCCTCCCAGTTGCTCTCCCTTCCCCCGACACTTACTTAATGGTGGCCAAAGGCAAGCCCGTCCCCGACCTTGACCAGCGGAAGGGACCCTGGCCCTCCGACAACCCGCCACTACGACTCAGCAACTCTCCACGCACTCAACCCCAGACGCAACAACAACTGCCAGCTCTCGACGCCAAGCATCATCCAAGGCCTTTTCTCCTGCAGACACTGCTGCTGCACCTTCACCCACCTCCGGACCCCGACAGCCACCGCCAACCCACCAGTCGCCAGCTCACCCCAACCACTGAGCTTCATCCTCCTCAAAGTAGGCTCCCTGCACAGACATGCAGTAGAAATCTGGGGCCTCCTCAACACCCTCTTGCCCGACGTTGTCTTCCTCACAGAGACCTGGACCAACGCCATCTCCACACACGACATCGCAACCACCATCCCTGATGGGTACAAGATTCAGAAGAAAGACCGTCCCAACTACCCCGGAGGAGGCCCCGCCATCGTCCATAAAGGCTCCCTCCGGATGACAACCTTCACCTCGAACGCCTCGCGCCCCCTATGGAACACATCTACTTTCAGTTCGGGTCAACCCCAGAACAACTCTACGCGGAACTCTCGCCTACAGACCTCCCGGACCCCGCACCCCGGTCACCATCACCATCTCAGACCACATCGCACCCTACGCCCTCACCTCCCCGGACTATGTACTGCTCGGAGACCTGAATTTCCACCTTGACAACCTCAACAACCCCAACTCCACCACCCTCCTAGACAACCTTGCCAACATCGGGCTGAAGCAACTAGTCGCTACACCCACCCACAAGGCGGGGCACACCCTCGACCCCATCTTTGCCGGAGGAATCAACATCTGCTTCAGTCACACCACGGAACCCCTCTGGATGGACCACCACTGCATCCACTTCTCCTTTTCGAACCCCACCGCACACAAGCCAAACACCGCACCCCGCACGCAGGAACTGGAGCAAGATCACTGAAGAGCACCTTGTCTCTGCCCTCAGCCGCACTCCTCCCCCCACCACGATCAGCACCAACTCTGCAGCCAACGAACTCCACAAATGGATCACCGACT
Organism: Triturus cristatus; assembly: GCF_964204655.1. Classification (NCBI taxonomy): domain Eukaryota; kingdom Metazoa; phylum Chordata; class Amphibia; order Caudata; family Salamandridae; genus Triturus; species Triturus cristatus. The sequence goes on along the minus strand of NC_140583.1, from coordinate 504,987,872 downwards.
GCGCCAACATGATTGCACCCTTCAAGTACTCCGACAGACAACACACCACGAAAGCTACATGGTTCACCACGGACCTCCGAGAATCGAAGCACTCGCTCTGATGAATCGAGAAAGCCTAGAGGAACAGAAAAACCCCAGAAGTGCATACTGCCTACAGGACCACACTACAGCACACTACTGTAAAGCTCATCAGATTTACGAAGAGGAACTTCATACAGGACAGAATCCTCTCCAACTCGCGCAACTCTAAGGAACTCTTCAACATCATACAATAATTCACCAGACCCTCCCAGTGAAACCTCGAACGTCCCCCCCCCCCTCCCAGGAGCTCTGCAACAACCTCAGCTCCTTCTTCCACCACAAGAGCAGGACACAATATGAAAAGTTCGACAAACAGGACCTAGGCACTGACCCAACACCTTCCACCAGCAACTCCACTGAGCCGACCATCCTCTCCTGGACCTCTGTCACCCCAGAAGACACCGCAAAGACCATGAGGAGCATACACTCCAGAGCACCCACTGACCCCTGCCCACCGCACATCATCCACAGGGCTGCCTCTGCCATCGCACCAGAACTACAACAGACAATCAACTGCACCCTCGAACCAGGCATGTTCCCCAACAACTGGAAACGTGCAGAAGTCAAACCCCTTCTCACGAAGCGCTCCGCTGACCCGACGGACCTTATGAACTACATGCCCATGTCCCTCCTCCCCCCCTTCGCCACCAAAGTCACCATGAAGATCGTCAACATCGAGCTAACAAACTTAATAGAATCCAACGACATCCTCAACACATCTCATTCTGGCTTCCGCAGCAACCAAAGCACCGTGACCGCCCTCCTAGCCGCCACAAACGCCACCCTCGCACTCCTCGACCAAGGCCACACTGCAACCCTCATCCTACTAGACTTCTCAGCAGCCTTCAACACTATCTACCACCGCACACTAGCCGCCAGAGTCCACAACGCCGGCATACAGGGAACGGCCCTAGACTGGATACGCTCCTTCCTCACTGGCCAAAACTCAAAGGATCAGACTCCCACCCTTCCTCTCCGAAGCCACAGAGATCAGATGCGGAGTACCCCAAGGATCTTACCTCAGCCCCACGCTCTTTAACATCTACATGGCCCCCCTACAACCATTGTCAGAAAACACAGACTCAGCATAGTCTCCTACGCCAACGATACCCAGCTCATCCTCTCCCTCACCAAGGAACCCAACATCACCAAGCAAAATTTCCAGAAAGGAATGAAGGACGTCTCAACCTGGATGAGCAGCAGCTGCCTGAAGCTCAACTCGGAGAAAACGGAAGTCCTCATCCTCTAATCCACCACCTCCATGTGGGACGACACCTGGTGGCTCCCCACCCTCCGCAACCCCCCACACCCTCGGACCATGTTCGCAACCTCGGCATCATACTCAACTCCTCCCTCACCATGAACCAACAGATCAACGCTGCACCCTCCACTTGCTTCAACACCCTCCACATACTCGGCAAGACCTTCAAATGGATCCCACCCCCCCCCCGAATCGAGAAAGACTGTCGCCAACGCACTCATCACCAGCAGGCTGGACTACAGGCACGCCTTCTACACCGGAATCAACAAATCTCTACTCCACAAACTCCAGACCATCCAGAATGCCGCTGCCAGACTTGTCCTCAGCATCCCATGACAAGACCACATCAACCAGTGCCTATGAAACTTCCACTGGCTCCCAGTCCAAAAAAGAGTGACCTTCAAGCTGCTCATACACGCCTACAAAGCCCTCCACAACACCAGACCCCATTACCTCAATTAAAGAATCTCCTTCTACGTCCCCAAGAGAAACCTCTGCTCTGATGACCTAGCCTTGGCCGAAATCCCCTGCATCCACAGAGCCAGAATGTGAGGCAGATCCTTCTCCTACATCGCAGTCGAGACCTGAAACAAACTCCCCCTCAGCATCAGACGAAGCCCCACATTGCAAGCATTCAGGAAGAGCCTCAAGACCTGGCTCTTCGGATGACCGGAGTTGCCCGAACCCCCCCGCTCAGCCTACTGCCTCTTTAGCTTAACTTACAGGGGCACAACCTTCCGGTGGGAGGCAGAATCCACCAATTCTTACCAGGTTGACAAGCGATCACGCTAGACTGGTGTGGCCCACAGATTGTTTGCAAGGGATACTCCTTCCTTCCTTTCCTGCTACATCTTTCATATCCACGGTCAAACGCAACTGTCGGATAACCCTCTATCCATTTTGCAGCAGGAGGTGCAAGCTCTTTTGGACAAAGAGGCTGTTGAGAGGGTGCCAGCTCCAGAAGTAGGACATGGTTGTTATTTCTGCTATTTTCTGGTGCCTGAGAAGGATGGAGGTCTTTGGCCTATTCTACACCGGCACCCTCTCAACGCCTGAAGGAGAAATTCAAAATGCTCACCCCGGCTCAGGCCTTACCTGCCCTCAACACTGTAGACTGGATGGTGTGTTAGACCTGCAGGGTGCCTATTTCCATATACCCGTCCTCCCCATACCTCAGCTCTAACTATGATTCTTGGTGAAACAGGAGAATTACCAGGTTCTTGTGCTCCCCTTTGGTCTCACGAGTGGCCCTTGAGTGTTTACGAAAGTGATGGCAGAGGTGGCAACGTGCCTTCAGATGGGAAAGGGGTCCTTGAAGACTGGCCGTTGAAGGCGGGCTCGCTCAGGCAGTCATCTACCACCTCCAGACTACGGCGAACCACCTGTCTTCTTTGATGGTCACTATCTACCTGACTCCTTCTCAGATTTTACCCTTCATTGGGGCCACTCTGGACACAGTTTTGTGCCTTTCCCCCAGGACATTGAAGCTATGATCACGATCTTTCGCTCTTGGTCTTAAATTTGGGTCAGTGGCAGGCCCTTCTCCGTTCTCCACCCAGAGCAAACCTTGATGACCAATGCATTACTTCTAGGTTGGAGTGGCCATCTGGGAGAAGTGGAGTCTCTGTCGGAGTCCCGGCTCCACATCAACTTTCTGGAGCTGAGGGCCATCCACTCAACATTGAAAGACTTCCTTCCATCGATCAACGGGAGGCTGGTGCAGATGCTCACAGAGAACAGCAACAAACAGGGCAGTGGGGGGTGGGTCATGGACCCTGTGCCAAAGGCCTTGTGCCAGGAAACTTTCCTGGTGTTGAACTACATGGCAGGATCATTGAATGTCAGGGTGAACAGGCTCAGACATCAGTGTCTTGCAGACCACGAATGGCAGTTACATCCAGAGGTGGCAGAAGATCTCTTCCATGAATGAGAAGAACCTTGGTTTGATCTATTTGCCACAACTGAGAATGCACAATATCAGCACTTCTGTACATTGGAGTTTCAAAGGCATCTCTCGCTCTGAGAAGCATTCCGTCTTAAGTGGAACTCCTTATTGCCTTTCTACTGCTACCATTCCTGCCCTGAGTTGAGCTGTGATGATCCGGATCAGCTGGGCCCGTGTCATACAAGTGTCTCTGGATTGGGCACATAGATATGGTATCCGGAACTTCTGGGCTTGAGCACATGTCCTTTGATCACAGTGCACCTCAGAGAGAACCTGCTGTTGCAGCTACAGGGTAGGATTCAGCACCAGGGCCTTCACAATCTCCACCTTCATGCTTGTAGATTGAGTAGCGACAGCTGAACACCTTCACCCTACTCCTGGAGGTGGTTGATGTCCTCTTGGCAGTCAGGCGTCCCTCAACTAAAACTGTATACGCCTGTTATTGGGACAGATTTGTGGTTTGGTGTGGCACACTCTAGATCACGGTTACTCATAGTACGGCCCGCGGGCCGCCAGCGGCCCGGCATGCCTTCCTTGGCGGCCCGCGGACCTTGCAGACATCCTATCTGTGTTTTTAAAAAATCTTTTAAATAGTGTTAGCAAACACTGCCGGTTGCAGCAGCCCGGACTCTGAGACTCTGCTCTGTGGGGGCCTGGGGATTCCAGTGATTGTCAAAGTGGAGATGCAGGGGCCTAAGAGGTGAAATACAACAAAGCTTTATTAACATGTAAATGGTCTTTTAAAGACCTGTGAAGTACTCAGGTGCGGCTGTGTGTGCGCGCTGGGAAGCTGTCTCAGTGCGGCTGTGTGTGCGCGCTGGGAAGCTGTCTCAGCCCGGGCTGAGGGCTGACACACACACGGGGTGAGATGACAGAGGGTGACGGAGGAAGACCGAGGGAGGGAGACCGAGGGAGAGGGAGGGAGTCAGAGGGAGGGAGAGGAAGGGAGACCGAGAGAGAGAGAGGGAGGGAGAGGGAGACCGAGGGAGGGAGACGAAGGGAGGGAGACGGAGGGTGAGGGAGGAAGAGGGAGGGAGACCGAGGGAGAGGGAGGGAGAAAGACAGGGAGAGGGAGGGAGAAAGACAGGGAGAGAGAGACAGGGAGAGATAGAGGGAGGGAGACAGAGAGAGAGAGCGAGGGAGGGAGGAAGACAGAGGGAGGGAGATGGAGGGAGGGAGAGGGAGGGAGACGGAGAGAGGGAGACGGATGGAGACCGATAGACGGGGGAGACAGAGGGAGGGAGACGGAGGGAGAGAGACAGAGGGAGAGGGAGGGAGACAGGGAGGGAGACGGAGGGTGACAGAGGGAGGGAGGGAGACAGAGGGAGGGAGACAGACAGAGGGAGGGAGAGAGACAGGGAGAGATAGAGGGAGGGAGAGATAGAGAGAGACGGAGGGAGGGAGACGGAGGGAGGGAGACAGGGAGGGAGACGGAGGGAGATAGGGAGGGAGAGAGACAGAGGGAGGGAGGGAGGGAGGGAGGGAGACGGAGGGAGACAGAGACAGAGGGAGGGAGACAGGGAGGGATAGAGACAGAGGGAGAGGGAGGGAGACAGAGGGAGAGAGACAGAGGGAGGGAGAGAGACAGGGGGAGGGAGAGAGACAGGGAGGGAGACCGAGGGAGGGAGATGGAGGGAGGGAGGGAGACGGAGACAGGGAGGGAGACGGAGGAAGGGAGATGGAGGGAGAGGGAGGGAGACGGAGGGAGAAAGACAGAGGGAGGTAGACAGACAGGGAGGGAGACAGAGGGAGGGAGACAGAGGAAGGGAGACAGAGAGAGGGAGACAGAGAGAGGAGGGCGACAGAGTGAGGGCGACAGAGGGAGGGCGACAGAGGGGGAGACAGAGAGGGAGATAGAGAGGGAGACAGAGAGGGAGGAGGGAGACAGAGGGAAGAGGGAGACAGAGGGAGGAGGCCGATGGAGGGAGGGCGACGGAGGGAGGGAGACGGGGGAGAGACAGGGAGAGAGAGAGACAGGGAGAGAGAGACAGGGGGAAAGAGAGAGGGAGGGAGTGGGGGAAAGGGAGGGAGTAGGAGAGAGGGAGAGGGAGGGGGAGGGGAAGGGGAGGGAGGGGGAGGTTGGGTGAGAGGGAGAGAGAGAGAGATGTGTTTATGCCGAGTCTAGTGGCTCAGTGGACGAAGGCGTCTGCTGCAGGGACTTGTGTTCAACCTCAAGGTCACAATTTTTTTTGCTTTGACCCCGCCCCCTCCGGTGCGGCCCTCAGCCACAAACCACACTGTAAATTTGGCCCCCGAGAGAAACATTGTGAGTACCCATGCTCTAGATTGACCCCTCCAGGCCAGGTTATCTGACATTCTTTTGTTTATTCTGTCTCTTGCCTGGAAAGGCCTTATTTTGGGCACAGTTAAAGGTTATCTTTCAGCCACCTTACGTTTCCCAGATCAGCCTCCTTCGTTTAGTCACCTTTTATGATTCGATTTTTGAAATTACTTTAACATGTGTTTCCCCCTTCTTCTTTTGTGATGCCCCAATGGGATCTCAATCTGGTCCTTACTTATTTGATGTGTGCTCCATTCGAGCCGCTTCACAGCTGCCCTTTATGACTCCTTGCTGTCAAGACTGTGTTCCTCATCACTATCCCCTTGGCACAAAGTGTGAGTGAGCTTCAGGCTCTTTTTGTTAATCCACTGCGTGCTACCTTCTTTCCAGACAAACTGGTTTTGTATACTTGAGCAGCCTTTCTGCCCAAAGTTATGATGCAATTCCATGTCGGCCAAACCATCACCCTGCCATGTTTCATGCTCCGCCCTGCCTGTCTAAGGAGGAGAGAGTCCATTGCTTGGTACCAAAGAGATTTCTGAGCTTCTACATAGCTCATAACAAAGAACACCGGGTGGATGTTCAATGTTTTGTGGGGTTCGCTGGAGACGGTGCAGGAGAGAATCATCTCCCGCTAGATTGTGCTCTGCATTAAGATCTGCTACACATTGGCTTAAAAATATTCTCTGAAGGGACTGCCTCCTCATTCCACCAGGGTCAAAGCTGATATCACTGCGTTAGCATGCATAGTCCCTGTACTAGAAATTTGCCAGGCCTTTATGTGGGCGTCCCTCCACATGTTCGCGAAGCACTATAGCCTAGACCGTCAGGTTCGCAGGTAAAGGCAATTTGCCCACTCAGTCCTGAATGATTTCCTAGTTTGAATCCCTTTACAGATCCCCCTATGAATTGATATGGATTTGTTATCTTTTCAAAAGGGAAGGAACCTGAGACAAGAAGACTCTGTTAGAAAAACAAGTTACTTACCTTTGATAACGAGCTTTCTGAAGCAGATTCGATCTAGCCACAGATTCCACACCTACCCTTCCATCTTCCCCAATCTGTGTTTATCAATTAATAAGATCCCAAATCTAGGAATCTTTACACTGTGTACCAATTTGCTTCTGGAACTCAGCGTCTGGCGGCGCAGACAGTCTCAAAAGCAACTGACGTCAGCACCTCAGAATGGCATCTATATAGGCCCCACCCATAATTTCCAGGCCACAACGTCATCAATGTGGAGCTGCAAGGCACCCCTTCCAGCGCACAGAGGTACTGCTGAAAAGATTCCGGATCCAGTCACACCTGGGGACTATTAAAAAGGTGAGGAATATTCAGCTAAATAGACTCTCTACCAGAAAGAGAGTTACCAAAGCTAAGTAAGTTGTTCTTCTCATAACGAGCTTCTGTAAGTGTATCCATGCTACTAATGACTTTGCATTGCAAATAAACAGTTGAGAAGAGCTAGTTCTCATTTTCATTATTCAAACAGCATATGTACTAATGCTTTGTGACCTGCCTTTCTCACTAGCGGCTGGCTGTCGCAGCAATGCGATTGTAATAATTTAAAATGCCACTGTAATCATTTATTATAGTAGATTAGCTGTGTCATTTTCTCATTGCTGGTGACAAACAATGTCACAACTAGACTTCAATAAGAATATTAAACACATTTTGTATTACAGTCTGTCTAATATATTCTTTAGCATGTCGGATTACCCTGCAAGAGGAGTGTATGCTTTTGCCTGACAACAATGACACATCATTCATTTAATTGCTTTCATTAATGTAATTTCATTGTATTGCAGTGGGGTAGTTCATTAAATTTGTAAACCGTTCTGCTAAATTGCTTTCTTATAACTAAGATTGTTCATTATATGTCAACCGTGCTTTTCTCTAAGCAAGGTTATGTCACTGCTTCAGACTGGTATAATAAGTTCACTGTTTAGTTTACAAAGATATAGATACACTGTTTGTACTTGTAGGACCACCATAATTTAGAGGCTTTTAAGACGAGTACATAGGTCAAATAGCAACCATTTACCTGTGGCAAACATTAATAAAAATAAGGGCCTGATTTAGATCTTGGCGGACTCCATCGTCCCTCCATGGTGGCGGTTACAAGTACTCTGCCGAGCTCACGGAGTACCGCCCACCGTATTTAGATGTGGGCTGGCTGAACCGCTATCCACATCGTCAGACTGTTTACCGTCACATAAGTGGTGCCCTATCTTCGATGCTGTCGACTTCATTGGTGGCTAAAAGTACTCCATCTCCATCAACCACTTAGGTTTGCACTGAGCCGATTTAGGTATCTCTGTTGTTCTGGCGCTGTCCTAGCGGCGGATTCCTGACAAAATAAGTCCCTAGTGGAGTGAAGATAGGTAAGTACCACTTTTTTATTGTGTCACTACAGGTACCGGTTGTGTGTGGTTTAGAAAGATATGTAGGTAATGTGTCATGCCCTTTTTTGTACATATAGCGTAACACACATACAATATACACACATTATTGAATGCACACTCACATGCACCACTAACACAACACCCACAACCACCCCCAAAAGAAAATCACATTTAATACAGATGGGTACATTTTACATTGATAAGTAGGAAAATAAACACAAATGCATTACACATAAGAAGAAAAATGCATTTGGGGCAATGTAAAAATACAGGAGGCTAATGTTAACACACGATTCATAGTAAGACGTGTAAAAAACTCACCTTTTTATCCCTGCGAATACAGAGTTGATTAGCGTTGTGGTGAAGGTTTAGCAGCAAAGAACATACCTGGACAATGAGATTCAAGACGGAAACGGAAGTGGAAAACTGAAAAAAAGGTACATTTGTACCTCATTTCCTTCGATTCTGCCAACTCAAATATGGAGGTATCCCTGCAACAGTTGTCCCTACGGAAAGGCATATTGTGATTAGGTCGGTGGTAATCCTGGCTGGACTCCCTCTGACAGCAGCTTTTGCATATGGCGCCGTCGACGTGGACGGGAATTCCTGGTGGAGTCGGTGGTACTTGGACCGTCTTTTATCCATGCACCCGCCTATATTTAAATCGAGCCAGCAGACTGTCAAGCAGGCGGGCGGTGAAACCGTTGAAAAAGCGGCGACAGGACCATTACCCCCAAGATCCATATCAGGCTCAAAGTTAATTTGCTACAGGCCCTTTCAAACAGGGAACCAGCAGATGAGACAATACTTTTAGTGCTGGCACTGAGGTCTAATACCATTCTGCAGCCTTACTGTAGCAAATATGTGATAAGATTGTGTCATAAGGTGAAATGATTCCCCTTCTGTGTGGCCAATGCAGTCACAGAATAGGACAGAAGAGGCATGGAACCCTTTTGTTGTACACTTGTCTAAGAATGAAGGCAGATTGGGATACCTCAAGGACAGTAGAGTATGAGTAGGAAAAGAAACATACACAGATATAACACAGACAAATATACCAGGTATGGCCAAAGAGCAAGAAAGAGGTATTTGAAGAACAAAACAAATGTATGCGCATGTAAGAGGTTCTCCTCTTCCCATGGGAAGAAGGGGGTCAACTGGGAGAACTTGAGGAAGACAGAAGAACATTATTGAGAAGAAAGTGGGTAGCGGGGAACTTTAAGTATGCAGGGCTATGAGTTCATAGATAGAATACATAAAGGCTAAAGAAATGGTGTTGGGAGAGCACGTTCATTGCACGACCATGGGCAAGTAGTAGGAGAATGTAGCAGAGATGTATAGTGGAAGTCAAAGTGCACAGTGGTAAATAAACTTGTGAATGAGTGGCAGAAATCAATATATTAGAAAATTAAGAGTTAAGCACTCCTTGCCTATTATGTATATGCAATCCACCCCAAAACCAGTGCTCAAAATCAGGAGCTACTGGATGCGTTAAACGTCTCTTCTCACTGCATGGTACCACAAATCAAAAGTAACATGCACAGCATGAGATAATTCTATTTCTGACGGCACGTCAGATGTGATTTTTTTAAAATGTTTACCTGAAACTGATTTTGTTACTTTCAAATGTTATGGATTTTTGTACAAAAAAAAGGAATGCATACTTGCAACACCTGCCGATTTAATCAGCTGATTACTGCTTTTGAAGCTCCAGAACCTGCTACTGGCGATTTGTGTCTCACATTCCACTGTTTTTGAGGAGGCTGGAGCAGGCCTTGGAAATTTACTCTACACTACAGTTAAATATAGCTTCTGCAAAGATAATCCAATCTGTTTTTAAGCAGTGGCGGCTCCTCCGCTAAGGGGGAGGTGCGTCGCCCCACTGCCTTCAAGCAGGAAAAGAAAGGAAAAAATATAATGATAATAACGTAATGTTATTTTTATTTTATTTATTCAGCCTGCTGCGGCAGCTTCTGTGAGAGGGCTGGGCGGGGCTGAAAAGCAGGGTACAACCCTCCCATGTGCGCAATGACTGTTTGGTCGGCCCTCTCGGGCCTCCTAAAACAGTCATGCACACTTCCCTGTTCTCCATGCAGGCTGCATTACAGCCTGCATGGAGAACATGCCCACCCCTCCAGCCCCTGGAAGGGTGGGCATGAGCCGTGTCATGACGCTTAGACCAATCACAATGCTGCATTGCAGCGTTGTGATTGGCTTAGGGGTAGGAGCCTGGCTGCCTGCTTCCTGTTCCGACCTGGAGTCGGACACAGTAGAGCAGGAGCAGGGACGCGGGACTCGGCAGCAGCAAGGTAAGTTTTATCTTATTTTTCTTATTGCAGCCTGTGCCTCCCCCAGTCTACCCATCTCCCACCGCACGCCTGTGAGACATGCCGGCCGCCCCTGTTTTTAAGTCTGGCGTAGAGGCTGCTTTAGCTGTATCGCCAGCTTCAAGTTTTCTAAAACAAAAATGATAAAAATACTTTCTTTTATGTGGAAATACAAGGAACTTTGGTCAGCCATATTTATCCATCGATTGTTATACTTTCATTCAGATTTTGCTTCTCCCCACCACAGTGTACAGCATGGGGCAATGCGCCAGCCCACATCATCCATTAGCTTGCTTCACATGAGTGACTGTATTTCAGGATGCCAATCTCTGCTTTCATTTCCATGGTGATGACACACACTATTAGTCATTTTTAACTTTTCTTTTGATAACTTATCTACACAGTTTATTTATTTACGTTTTTTTGTAAAGCACATCAATCCTCCCAAGGGCACTAGCATAGCTCCCTGTCGCTTGTAGAGGTATTAGATAGCACAGAAACCTGTGTCTTATGTCCTAAACCATGTTTTTAATTTCTTCCTGAACCCCAAGGATCTTCAGTGAGATGCAGATCTAATGGTAGCTTGTTCTACTGTACAGCTACCAGAAACAAAAATTAACGGTCTCCTGCTCTGACTTTTTTTATTCACCTTGTTTTTGCCAATGCAAGATTGCGAGATCTCAGATCACGTGTTGGTGTGTAAAATTCTACTCTAGCCTGCAGAATTATTGGACCAATTTTATGCAGTGCTTTTTGCGTGTGCCAGAGTACTTTAAACTTCACTCTTTGGCACATGGGAAAATTCATAAATATTTTAAAAAGCAAGGGGCTAAGGCAGGAGCCGTGGAGTACTTCCCTTGTCCAACACCAAAGTATGAGACTTGAATGAACACAAAGTTATTGTTTGTTTTTTTTGGGATAAAAACCTCCACACCAGATACCAATCTCCTGCATCTACTGAGTAACCGAGGATGGTACACAGCAAATGCTGTAGACAAGTCTGGCAGCACCAGCATAGATGGTAGGTTAGTGTCTAGAGAGCATCTAATATGATCAGTTACCCACACTAGAGCTGCCTCTATACTGTGTGATGGTCTGAAACCAGATTGGGATGGGTCCAGAATCTTGTTGACCTCTAGGAACTCTGTGAGTTTTTCATTTATTAGCCCTTTATTAGCCCTTCCAAATTTTTTTCCCAATATGGGAAGCAGCAATATTGGGCAGTAGTTGGAGAGATTGGTCGGAGTTAAGTTGGTCTTTTTTTGAATCGGCATGACCTGTGCCTCCTTCCAAGTTGCTGGAATTTTCCCGGTATGGACAGATAGATTAAATAAGGAACAGATAGCAGGAGCAAGCTGATTGGAGAGAGCAGCAAAAATCCTAAGAGGGCAGATATCTAAAGGAGATCCTGATTTAGCGGATGCAAGTGCTAACTGAATTTCCTCGACAAAGAAAGCATTCAACTTTCCTAAGCTTGTAGCAGTGTCAGAGGGGTCAGTAGTCTGAGATTAAACAACTCAGGAGGGCTTGGGATGTTCTTATAAATATATTTGATATTGTCTTCAAAGTGAGTAGCCAATGAGTCAGATAGTGCTTGTGATGCTTGTATTTCTTGAAAGCAGGCTCCAGGGTTTATAAAATTGTTAAGCATTTTAAAAAGAACTTTGGACGAAGTTTTAGCCTGGCAAATTTGATTGGAGATATACACTTCCCGGATACTTTTTATGTTACAGTGGTATGACGTTAAGGCTGCTCTGTTTTTAAAGCAATGCTGTTGGTGCTTGTTTAACACTTCAAGTTGTATGTTTTTCTCTTTAACCTATTAAAAAAATAAAGCATACAAACAAATGTTTAAAAAACACACAAAAAGTGTATAGTTGTTCAAAAACGGCTATTTTCAGAGCTACAGTTTTGTGCGCTATGTTGTTTGTGTTATATTTCTCTCTTTTTCCCCTTCTTCTAAGCTCCGTGAGACTCTTGTGAGAGCCATGGAGGGAATCCCTCGTGTGCAGTCCAAGGGTGCAGTGCTTCCTGGCTAGCTCGTGCGACCCTCTTGCGAGATCGTACTTTTTATAGTGTACTTTGCATTTACACTGCATACATCTTGATGTAGTATATATAATGTATATACCAGTGTGTTTAGTTTAATGAAATGCAATCCATTACATAGTTGTGGAGAAAATTAAATCACTGAAATTTATATTAAAAATTCCACTTGTTTTATGTGCATGAAATGAACATTGGTACAGAACACACATTCATACTCATTTATTTACTTTAAGTCCATTTATTATTATTGTAAAGTTCAATCGCTATTTTTCTGATCCTTTGAGTCTCGCAAGATCGTAAACTTTTTTTTAGAGGAAAATGTTTACTTTCCTTTATTGCAGTACTTATGTCTTATAGTCCCCATTGTTAGGGCATGGGGAGAAAGTAGACTCGCAAATGAGACATTTTCACAATATAACAATAGTGTACTGTAGGGTGTAAGGAGACACTTTATTTCACTGACACCTCTACGCAGCCTACAAACTGTATATAACAGACTTTTTGGGCGAGGCTGATCTCTCCAGTGAGATCTTGCATGAAAGTAAACAGTGTGTAGAGTGGAGTGTAAAGAGACACTGCCTCTCCACTCACACCTTTCCACAGGCTCAGCGGTACACATATTAGGGTGGGGAAGGTACACACCTCACATGTGAGACCTTACTATTCCATAGTAAGTATAACAAGTACTGGCCTCTCCACTGAGACCTTACCCAAAAAAAAAACATATATAGTAGGGTGAGCAAATGGATTTCACTGTCCAGTCACAGCTCCCTCCTGGATGATAGACATATACAGTAGTGTGTAGGGAAACATTCTCCTCTCCACTAATACCTATCTCCAGAGCAACATAAATGTACAATACGGTGTTGGCAAGCAGTAGCCTCTCTGCTGACAATTCTCCCTAGACCAACAGCGATACACAGTGATATCTGGAAAGGGAGCGATCTGTTCTCCAACACATCTTACCAGGGTGACAGGTGTCTGTAGTAGGGTTTGAGAAAAATGTATCTCTCTGCTCATACCTCTTCTCATGCCAACAGGTATGCCACGTAGGCTGTGGTGAGGAACTGCCCTGTTTGCTGACAAATCTCTCTTGCATGATAAGTCTGCGTTGTACAGTGTGAGGAGAGACTGGCCCTTCTCCAGTGGCCTGTGTCTTGGATGATGGGCATGCAAATTACAGTGTGGAAAGGGGCTTACCTCTCTGATCACAGATCTTCCCAAGATGACAGCTGATTAAGTAAGGTGTAGGGATTAAATTACCTCTATGCTGAGAACTCGGTCTTGCAAAACATACAGAGGCTATGGTGTGGAAACACACTGCTGTGTCAGCTGAGATATCTCCCCAAAGTAACATATGTGCAAAGGAGACTTTGGGTAGAAACTGTTCTCTCTGTGCATACTACTCTTCATACTGATGAGTAACCATAGTAAAGTATGAAATGGAGTATCCTCTCTGCTGAAACTGTGTCCTGCACGGCTGGTGTCCATCTTTGATTGTAGGGACATAATCACCTCTTTATCAGACATCTCCCAATGGCGACAGTCATACATAATACTGTGTGCTGATAGGAGTGCATATTAGAGTATGAAGATGCAATCCACTCTTGGCCAATACCTCTCTCTTCTATCAGGGGTCCCTATACTATAGCATGGACAAGGATTGATCTCTCTACTAAAACCTCACTGTTGCATATCAAGTCGCCATAGCTGCATAACAAAATACTTGTTTAATTTCATGGGTTTCCACTTGCTTCACGGGGAAACAGCTTCAATCAGTGATAGGTAGGGATGTCTACTGTGTGTGCAATGTTTTGGGAAGGAATCGATCTATGGGAAGCGTGTTTCTGAGCTATGTCGAAAATGGGAAAACGCTGCCATAGGGGCCAATGAAAATGAGCATTTTTGCACATTTTTGGGGTGCGATTGGAGGGTGTTCCAGTTGGTTCCAAGTGGATTTGCTTTGATAGGAGAAGAGGTAGGAACTTTTAGTTTTGATTGATGGATTTTCTTCAAACCACTTGCAATCAGTCAGGGGTTTGTAAAGCGCATTACTCACCCAAAAGGGTCTCAAGGCGCTGGGAGAAGGGGGTGTGCATGCGTCTCCAGGAAGTTACGGTGCATCAGTAAAGAGCCAGGTCTGGAGTCCCTTCAGAAACTTGGAGAGGGAGGGCAGGCGTTCCATGCCTTGGCCGCGAGGAAGGAGTAGGAGCGTCCACCTGTTCTGGTCTTCTTGATGCTGGGTTCCGACGCAAGAGAGAGCTCGGCCAAGCGAAGGGATCTTTGGGGTGCGTGGAACGAAAGGCGGTGGTTCATGTAGGCTGGTCCGGTGTTGTGGAGGCCTTTGTGGGCGTGGGTGAGGAGCTTGAAAGTGATTCTCTTCTCGACTGTGAGCCAGTGTAGTGTTCGTAGGTGTTGGCTGGTGTGGCAGTAGTGTGGTAGGTTGAGGACTAGTCTGGTGGTGGTGTTCTGGAGTTTGCAGGTGATGTTCTTGCTGATTCCAGCATAGAGTTTGTTGCCGTAGTCCAGTCTGCTGCTGATGAGGTCGTGGGAGACTGTTTTCCTGTGTTTGAGGGGAATCCAGTTGAAGTCTTTCGGAGGAGATGGAGGAAGTGGTAGCAGGGGGAGGTACAGCATTGATCTGGTGGTCCATTGTCAGTTCAGAGTCCAGGATGATTCCGAGGTTGCACGAGTGGTCCGTAGGGGAGGGTGGGTTTCCGAGGGCGGGGGGCCGCCAGGTGTTGCTCCAGGCGTCGGGGTGTGGGCCCATGATGAGTACTTTGTTTTTTCTATGTTTAGTTGTAGGCAGCTGTTCTTCATCCTCCTGGCAACTGCTTCCATTCCTTCTTGGAAGTTGTGTTTGGAGATGTTGGGTTCGTTGGATAGGGAGAGGGTGAGTTGGGTGTCGTCGGCGTACAATACGATGTTGAGTCCATGTGATCTAACGGTGGATGAGAGCGGTGCCAGGTAGACGTTGAACAGGGTCGGGCTGATGGAGGATCCTTGGGGGACTCCGCAGGTGGTCGGTGTGGGTCCCGAGAGGAAAGAGGGGAGTCTGACCCATTGAGTTCTGTTGGAGAAGAATGAGCGGATCCAGTCGAGGGCCTTGTTTCGGATTCACGCGGCCTGGAGTTTGTGGGCTAGGCTACGATGAGAGATAGTGTCGAAGGCCGAGGAGAGGTTCAGGATGATAACGGCCACAGTCTCTCCTCTGTCGAGGATGGAGCGGATGTCGTCTTTCGCGGCGAGCTGGGCGGTTTCGGCGCTGTCGTTCTTCCTGAAGCCTGATTTGGAGGAGTTGAGGATGTTGTTTTCTTCTATGAAGGATGTGAGTTGACAGTTGATGGCTTCTTCCATGACTTTTGCTGGGTATGGGAATAAAGAGATCGGTCTGTAGTTCATGAGGTTGGTGGGGTCCGCCGAGAATTATTTTAGGACAGGGTTGACCTCAGTGTGTTTCCAGTAGTCGGGGAAGGGGGCGGTCTCGAAGGAGCGGTTGATGATTCGTTGAAGCACGGGGGCGATAATGTCTGCGGCTCTGTAGTAGATGTGGGGGCAGGGGTCTGTGGGGGCCCTGGAGTGGGTTGACTTCATAGTCTTCAGGGTGTCTGCAATGCTGAGGGTGGTCAAGCTGTCAAGTATCGGCTTTGTGTTGCAGGGGGTGGCAGTATGGGTTCCGCGTGGAGGTTATCATCAAAGTTGTCGTAGATGGTCTTGATTTTGAGATGGAAAAAGGCGCTGAGTCTGTTGCAGAGGTCCTGGGAGGGTGGGATGTCAGTAGTCTTGCTGTAAGGTTGGGCGAACTCCTTGCTGTTGTGTGCGTGTGTGGAGATTCTGTCCAGGAGTGCTTTCGTCCTTGAGTATCTGATGAGTTTGTGGTGGCTGCTTTGAAGCTGTCAAAGTCTGCTGTTGTTTTGGAGATCCTACATAGCTTTTCGAGGGGTCTGCAGGTTCGTCTAGATTCTCGGAGTTCAGTGGAGAACCAGCAGGCTTTCTTGTCATGGAGGTTGGAGGTTTTCATGAGGGGGGGCGATGGTGTTGGCGCAGTCGGTGATCCATTTGTGTAGTGTACGGGCCGCAGTGGTTGGGTCGTCGTCTGTAGCAGTGGGTACGGAGCTGCTGAGGGAGGTGGTGAACTGGTCGTCGGGGTCTTGTTTCCAATTCCTGCGCTGGAGCTGGTGAGGACGTTTGCGGGTGATGTTGGTTTTGAAGGTGAAGTGGACGCAACGATGGTCCGTCCATGGGAGTTCGCAGATGTGGCTGAAGGCGATGGAGTTTCCTGCTGTGAAGATGGGGTCATGGGTGTGTCCTGCTTAGTGCGTTGGTTTTGGTACAATCTGTTTGAGTCCGATGTTGTGGATGTTGTCCAGGAGTGATGCGAAGTTAGGGTCTTGGAGGTTGTTGAGGTGGAAGTTGAGGTCTCCCAGCGGGGTGTAGTCGGTGGAGGTAATAGCTTGCTTGGTAATGATGTTGGTGATGGACTCGTAGAAAGGTGCGCGGGGCCAGGGTTCTGTAGATGAGGGTGCCTCGGAGGGTGGTGGACAGGTTGGTCTGTATTTTGAAGAAGAGGTGTTCCATCAGGTCTGTAGGCCCGTCGGTGTAGGTGCTCTGGTGAAGGCTGGACTTGTGGGCAATAGCAATGCCTCCTTCGGGGCGGTTGGGATGATCCTTCCGTGTGATCTTGTAGCTTTCGGGGATGGTGATCGCGATGTCGGGTCCCGAGGCGGCCTTCATCCAGGTTTCGGTGAGGAGGGTGACGTCGGTGGTGGTGCTGTCGAGGAGGTCTGGACGTTGAGGAGGATGCATTGCAGGGTTTGGGGTGCGGTGGAGTTGTTGCTGGATGGTGGAGGTGGGGCCTGGGTCCCGGTGAAGGTGAAGGAGTGGCGACAGTGTCGGCAGGTGAAAGGTCCATGGGTGTCGAGAGGTGAAGAGAGTTTGCAGTTGTTCTTGCCGATGTTGAGAGCGCAGCGAGCCGAGGCGCGGTAGTGCTGGGGAGTCGGAGGGCCAGGGTTCCTGGCGCTGGTCATGGACGGGCGCAGACAGGCGCAGATGGGCTTGCCTTTGGCACGCCCACTGCGCAGCCACACAGCAGCCACCGTTATGTAGGGGTCGGGGTGGAAGGTGGGTCAGCTGGGAGGCAGGAGCACACAGAAGGGGGAGGGGCTGCTGGGTCCGCAGCGGCGGGAAAGGAGGCCAAAAAGAGAAAGTGGAAAAGAGAAAAGAGGAGAAGGAAAAACTAAATAAATAAATCAAGGGGAAGGGGTGTTTTGTACATTGTTTCTAAAGGTGTTTTGATAGAATTTTAGGCCTTTTGGAAGTTGCAGTATTGCATGTTTTTAGGATGCAAATTCGGGGTGTTCCCCCTGATAGGGAGTGCGTTTTAGGGCACGGTAGCTGTAGTGGGAATTTCTAATTTTGGATGAAAGTGGAATTTTGCCCTGTTTTCAAGGTTCACTTTTCTAACATAGGCTAACATTGGTGCTAATGCGGTTATTGTAGACAAGCGCCTCAAGAGGGTGACTTAGGGGTCAGAGCAAGGAAGGGGAGAAGCAGCAGGTTTCTGAAGGCTGGAAAGGTACGGAAATGGGTTTGGGTAGCGGAAGCTGATAGTTTTCTGGCTCAGTGGTGGGGGATCTGTGGTTTTTAGGGCTAAGGACTAGGGTTTAGGGCTCATGACTAGGGTTTAGGGTTGAGGAAGGAGTGGTGTTGATGGCTAAAGGGCTAGGGAAGAGTCTGTAGAATAAAAGATGTGCCTACTACCATAGAGATACATATAAATTCAGCAGCGTATTTTCAGTCTCTGAAAATTAAACTGCCAGTTTTGATGAATATTACATTAATATAATAGTGAAATTTATAATCAGTTTTAAGCAAAGAATACAAAACTACAATGATATTAAACTATATGAACAACTATTAAACAAACAAAACAACACTCATCAGCAGGTGCCAATGTCTGTCCCCTTTTTGCTTTATTTGACTCCTGGATTTTGATTGCCGAAGCTCTTCTTTTCCAGTCTTTTAGCCACCTTAGTCTGCCAAAGAGTCTTCAGTTTCCTGCTTTAGATTTGCAGGCTATGTGCCAAGAATGTTTCAGCAAAGCACTAAAAGTATAAATTGCAGGTCACAAAGCCTAGCTGAAAACACTGTGCTTTGAAAGGTAGTTATTGCTGAACAGCACAACAATCCTGCTTGTGTTTACAAGGCTCTGTTTTGCTGCTTATGTAAGCAAATAATTATTTTCTCTTAGAAAGGTTTCCATTTTCCTCCTAAAAAAGACAAAAAAAGATAATATTACATACTGATCAATAAATCATAAGTCATTTATCACTATATTGTCTAACCTTTTCTACATTTTGCACCCGCAATCACATATTTATATCCAGTGCTCAAGTAGCTTGTTATTCATTTCTCCTGAAAAATACCACACCTTCAACCAGTCTGTGTTAATATTTTTGCAGTTAAAGTAGAACATGCAATGAACTCTGCATCCATAACAGTTTCTAAAGTAACACATTAATCTTGACACACCTTTTCTAACACTCACCTCAGTGTTTCTCTCTAGAAATAGCAATATCAACAATCACACATCTCTTAGGGCTACAATATATGTACAACAAGATTCATAAGACCAGTAGAGCCTGTGTTTTTGCATTCTTTTTTATAAAAAAAATATTTTTATTAAATAGTTGCTCAGTATACAACCACATGGTTGATCAACCAGTTTTAGCATAGGCAGTACAGATGGAAATTTATAACATACAGTTGGATAATCAACAAAGTATGGTAATTTCAAATACATGTCCGGAGTCCATCCCACAGGCTATCGCTCACCCAGTTATGGAACCCACTCACGTATTGTTGAATTCTCTGTTTTATAACTTAACAAACACTGTTTCCTTTACTTACAAGTATATATAGTTGAAACACCTAATTTGTAACACAATCTGCAAACCTTACTTACATCTCTCTACATTGTACCTCTCAAAAGCTATATTAACACATAAACACCTCCCCAAACAGCTTTTCACTCTGTAAACATAGTGTAGAACATGTTTACCAAATTTGGTACACTTACTGACACTTCACAACAAAGTGTATCAAATATATATTATTAAATACCTGAACTTGGAGTTCTTTCTTAAATGCATATGAGGCACCAGTCTCTTTCAGCTCCAAATTAAGTCACTTCTGCTGAGCTCAACTCAGAGACTTCCTTCACCTCCAAAGCACCAAGGACAAACTGAGCTATCTCTATTTCGGTTGCCAATCACAGCATTTATTAAACCATGTAATAAGAATTGTAACTATTGGTTGAGCCTTGAACCCTTTTTTGTTTTTTTCTTTCCCCTATACAATATCGCAAGACTCGCAGGGTTGTAAAACACCTCGTGGCAGGCCCAGTAATTTTCCATGTCGATCTTGGAGTGTCTGGAGGGACCAAAAAACACCTCTTGGCAGGCTCAGCAATTTTCCATGCGGGTTTCGCAAGTGTCTTGTGGGATTGTAAGATCCTCTTATGACATGCCTCATTGCCTGAAGCTTGCACTCTTATTTCTCTAGACTCTTGGGGGATCGCCACACAATGGTAGGCAAATAGTGTATGGGAAGCACTAGCCTCTCTACTGAGAACCCTCTGTTGGGTAATGGGTGTGCATACTGGAAGGAGGCACTACCCACGGCTATCAAACATCTCTCTCAAATGATAACTATGCATAATAGGGCATGTGCAGGGACTGGGATCTCCGCTGAGACCCCTCTCTTACATAACAGAAGTACATCTTATAGTGTGTGGTGGGACTGGCTTCTCCTTTGAGACCTCTCTCAGATGACAGGTGTGCATAGTAGTGAGGGGAAGGGAGTTTCCTCTTCTTTCAGACCTCTCTGTTAGAAGATGGGTGTGCATACTAAAGTGTGTGGATGGAGTAAACACTCCTTCGAGACCTCTGTCTCAGATGTCGGGTTTGCGTAGTAGTGTATGTAGAGAGACTGCCCCTTTCTCTCAGACTTCTCTCTGAGATGACAGGTGTGCAAAGTAGTGAGTGCGGAGGGATTGCTCTTCCCTCTCCGACCTCTCTCTGAGATGACAGGTTTGTGTAGTAGTGAGTGGAGAGGGACTGTCCTTTCCTTTCAGGCCTCTGTTACAGATGACGAGTGTGTGTATGAAGTAAACTCTCCTGTGAAACCTCTGTCTCAGATGACAGTTGTGCGTAGTAGTGAGAGGAGAGGGACTGCCCTTTCATTTTAGACCTCTCTCTTAATCTTAATCTCACCTCTGAAAAAGACAGGCATTGTGTACATGGACTGACCTCTCCTGCCAGACCTGTCTCTCAAATGACAGATGTGCTTAATAGGGTGTGCGGAGAGCGACTGATGTCTCCACGGAGACCTTCGTCTCAGATGACGGGTGTGCGTAGTAGGGTGCGTCGAGGGACTGGCCTTTCCTTTCACATCTCTCTCTCAGATGACAGGCATGCGTAGTAGTGCATGGGAAGGGACTGGCCTCTTCTCTAACACATCTGTCAGATGACGGGTGTGCGTTGTAGGGTGTGTGGATGGACGGGCCTTACTTTTTAGGCCTCTGTCTCAGGTGACGGTTGTGCATAGTAGTGTGTGGAGGATTACAGCCCTGTCCTTTCAGACTTCTCTTGCAGATGACTGGTGTGCATAGTAGGGTGTGTTGAAAGAGACTGGCTTCTTCACTGACTCCTCTCTCTCAGATGATTGGTGTGTGTAGTAGTTAGTGGAGAGGGACTATCATCCCTGCTAACACCCCTCCCTCTGATAGTAGGTATGCATAGTAGGGTGTGGGGAGAAACTGCACTCTCCTCACAATTCTTACCAAGCTGATGGGCATACTCATCACAGTAATTATCTCTTACACACTTCCTTTCAAAACAAAGACCACAATATGCATTCCTACTAAAATAGTATATTGAGAACTCATCTACTCCTTTTTACTATTCACCATCCCGCAAGATCGGAAAAATTATTTTAAAACAATATACATTTATTATCTTCACAGTAGTTATCCCTTAGACACCTCCTCTCTAAATCTAGGAGGACAGCATGCCTTTCTGCTACCCACTTATATAACTTTTTTACTAATTTCCCCAACACCTCTAATTTTTCACAGTAATGGTGGCCATTTCATTTCTAACATTCCAACAGTGAGCCAATGACAGTGTAAAGTCTCACGGGAAAAAACGATTCTCTCAACCAATCACTGGGCTCCATTTTTTATTTTCCGTGCTTGCGGGACTCTTGCGAGCCCAGCTGCCAAAATATACAATTATTTTTAACCTTTATTTTCTGAACGTATTTACACCAAATTACAAAAGCACAATCTGTGGACCAAGATCTAGCTTCCTGATGAATTTGATGTAATTTCGTTCAGCAGTTTTTGCTGTAGCCCTGCCTAAAGAAGTTTATGGAAAATGCATGATTTTATGTATTGGGACCCCCCTTTTTTTTCACAGCCCCCACTTGACAGATCACCCCAAAACTTTCCATAAAGGAGCTGAGGTGGATGAACTTTTGTTTTGCAAAAGTTCTGTGAAAATCTGTCAAATGGCACCAAAGTTATTAGCAAACCAAACAATACTCCCATCTCTGGAAAAGCAGACTTAACTATAACTACCTTGTGCCGACCGCCACTAAGTAAAATGAATATATATATATCTGATGTCTTACTGATGTATCAAAAGAGAATTGTGAATCATCTACAACTCCCACAAGACAGAGGATATTCTGTGATTTCTCAACTACAAATGGTTCTAGACGGTTATGAGGTATAGTCATAGAGAAAATTAAGCCCAAAGTCCTTCATGGAAAGACTGGAGGTAGTCGACCAAATATGATCATTCTCTTAATAGTATTATCTATTGTACCAATATTTTAAGGCCTTCTGGTGTATTTCTGTATGGAAGATGTGTTTTACAAAACATTCTGCTTTGTTCATTTCAGATCCGGTAACTGAGGACGGTTCCTCTCCAGACTCTCAGCGACTCATTCTGGTAGTTTTTCTTGGAGGATGCACATTTTCAGAAATTTCTGCTTTAAGATTCTTGGGGAAAGAGAAAGGTAAACCTAAGAAGAAAATAATTGAAGAATGTAGATCTAAAATGTAAAGGGACATCTATAGGGACAAATGCAATACAAAATATATGACTTGAGTCTGGTACTGATGAGGGTTTGTTAATGTTCCTCACACTCTGTAATGTGACAACTGTTCAGTCAACCTGAACTAGCATGGTTACACATCTTGATGTAGTAGGGGTAGTTTCAAACACAATGTTTGCAAAGCACTTAACAGGGAGAAAAAAACCTTTGTACAGAAACTGGGAAATAAGAACCTTAAAACTGAGGCAGGGAGATACAAACATTGGTCTAGGAGTCATTTAATGGCTGTCAGAAGATAACCTGTCTTTATTACGTCAGGTAGTGCAGGCTCCTCTGGCCAAGTGAGCCATTGAGAGCTTTCCGACACCAGAAGTAGGTCATACTTGCTACTTATTCTACTTTATTGTGCTGAAAAAAGACAGAGCCAGGGCTTTAAGTGGGCCGGGTCTTGCCGGTGCTGAGCACTGGCAGTTTTTTAAAGGGGGGGCCTCGAACCAGGTCTCTACCGGGCTCGGTTTTGTGCCATGACACAGGCGGTCCGTTTTTCCCGACTGCAGTGACAGCAAGCACATTGATGTGCACGTGCTCACACTGCTCACTTCTCGCTACTAAAGAAGTTACGGCATGGCATCATGCAAGGTGAGCGTTGTAGCGGAAAGGAAATTCTTTAAAGAGAGTCATTTTTTTTCTGGATTTCCCTTCTCTTCTTGAAACTCAGGAAGAGCAACATTGTAGTGGTATCACCAGGGCTTTAAGTGGAAGCTTTTTTCAATATTACATACAAGCCATAGTTGCTGCTTACTTATCTTATGCAACTAACAACCATTGACAAAGCCAATAGTCCTGACTTGTTGTAGGTATGATGTTACTTGTTGTATCATATATCTGGATGCAATGACACAAACAGCAAAATACAAGCCACACCCTCTAATTACATTGGCCACACCCCTTTGAGAGACCCCCCAGTTTTTACATCCCACTTAAAGCCCTGTACAGAGCCCTCCATTCTATTCTATATGTTTGACCTCAGAGACTTCCTGAGAAAAGACTGATTCAAAATGCTCACCCTTGCCCAGGTCCTGACTGCTTTGGATCCCGGAGACTGAATGGTAACATCGGACCTACTGAGCGTATATTTTCATGTCCCCATCCTGCAGTCCCCCAAAGGTTAACTGTGTTTCACAGAGGACAAGGAGCATTTAGTTTGCTGTGCTCCCCTGTGGCTTCACCAGTCCTGCTCGGGTGTTCATGAAAGTGATGGTGGTGATTGTTGCTCATCTTTGGATGTCAGAGGTCCCAGCCTTCTCCTACCTCGAACACTGTCTGTTGATGGAAGGCTCACCACAGGAAGTTGTCACCCACCTCCAGACTATAGCATAACTTTCATTTATTGAGGTTCACTATCAACATGCTGAAGTCACACCTGACTTGTTCTCAAATGCTCCCTTTCATCAAAGTAATTCTGGCGCTGTAATTGCGCACCTGCCCTCTGGCATGGAGAGTCCAGGACATTCGGGCTATAATTCCGATGTTTCTGCCTTGGTCCTGGATTCAGGTGAGACTGATTCTGAGGCTTATAGCCTCCTGCATCCTGTTGGTGAAGCACGGCAGATGGCACATGCGGGCTCTGCAGTGGGTGGCATCAAGGGAATCTGTACAATGGCATCCAGATTTCGGAGGAGACAGCACGAGGTCTGCAGTGGTTGCTACTAAATCATGATCTGTTCAATGGCAGACCCCTTCCCCTGCCAGAGTTGACAGTGGTCATCAATGCCTCGCTTCTGAGATGGGGTGGCCATCTGGGGTAGGTAAAGAACTGAGGACTCAGGTGGAGACCCGGCTCCACACCACCAAAGTTGCGGGCCATCCATTTGGGATTGAATGCCTTCCTACCATCCATCAAATGAACATTTTTGATATCCCTCCTGAATTTGTTGATGTTAGTTTGGCAGCAAGGCATCCCTCATCAAAATCCATATATGGCTGCCATTGAGACAAGTTTATGGCTTTGTGTTCAGACAAGCATGTGGATCCAATTTGTGCCAAACTGTTAAAGGTGTTACTGTTTGTGTTATCCTTGGCCCACCAAGGCCTTGCTCTGGGCACTGTTAAGGGCTCTTTTTATATCAGTATTTCTGGATCAGCTCTCCCTATTTAAGTCATCTGTTGTGGCTCATTTCTTTAAAGGTTTGCAGCGCATATTTCTGCCTTCTCACTAAATTATGCCCTAGTGGGACTTGAATTTGGTTTTGACCTAGCTGACGTGGGCATCTCTCCATACGTACACAGAGCACTACTGTCTGGACAGTTAGGTCTATCGAGAGGGGCATTTTGCCCTCTCAGTCTTGCATCACTTTTTGGTTTAAGTACGTGTGCATCCCCTCCTCCGGGGAGGTTAATTGTATGGTATCTATTTTGAGGGAGGGAACCTGCCTTTAAAAATCTCTTCCAGAAAATCAAGTTACTTACCTTCGGTAATGCCTTTTCTGGTATAGACTCTATCTAACCGCAGATCCCCGTGCCTCAATGCGCTCTACTGTCTGTTGCATCACAGAACGAGTTCCTTTTGCAGCTGGTGAGAGGATCTCTGAAAACCTGTGATGATTTACACCTCTAGAAACCTTGATTTTTCTGATCAGGAAATCATTTTATCTCTTTCCCTTGAAGTTCTCCTCTCAAATAAAGTGACCTTTCTTGATTTTGATGGTTAATGGTTATTTTCAGTCAGAATGCCATCCCTTTTTTCCAAGTGCCCTTCATGCAGAATGAAAAAGGCAATTATAGATGCCCATAAGGTCTGTGTTGCCTGCCTTCCTGTCTGTGTCAAAGGCTTCCCCCAAAAAAATATTTCTGAGAGAACACGCAAAGAAAGAGAAGGCATCAGGCTCAGGAACATTGTACAGGATAGGAGGGCTGAGGAGATAAGTCTAGAAAGATCAGCCTCCTAGCTGGCCTCGAGTGTGCTATTTCCGGAAAAAGACTACCAAAGAGAGAAATGTATGGCAAAGAGGCCCAGTGACAGAGACAGACACAACACTATTCACAACATCATAGAATATTGACACCAAAACATTTGATGTTACCGTCGAGAGTCCCTGCGCCAACGTGCTCGCAGTCAAAGAATGGTTAATCGGTGAGTCAGCCATGACACAGACAACATTCTACGTCTTTGCCATCAAATTGACTTATGAGAACACATTTGCCATCAAAACATCATGACTACTTAGCGTCAACCTCCTGCTCGTCGTGAACAGCCAGATATACCATTTTGATGTCGACACATTCTCTGTTGAAGAGAACATGTCGACATTAACACATTCTCCATTGATGTCAAAGGAGTTTCAGATGTCTTTATCACCATCTGTAGCAATGTCAAAGGTCTGGTTGTTATCTCAGCTGTTCAATTTAATTTGTCATCATCCTGTCACAGGGCTTTGCCTGTGGAACAGTCACAGTCTTCTCCAATTAAAAGGCAAAAGGAAGAGATTGCGGAGACTCCTTTTGGTCACTTTAGAATGGTTATTAATCCAGGTCCTGCACCCCTTCCACAACGTCGCTGAGGATGATCATATAGGTTAAGAATCCAGTCCAGAAACCTCTAATAACTCTGGATCTTTAACCAGCAAGAAAAGCCTCAAAAGCGACATCCATGCCTCCCATGAGGATATGGAAACCTTCTCCAACCACAGTGGCAGCTGTCAGTATATGATAAGATAACCACTATCTACCCGTTACTCAAAAAAGTGGTTTTGGCGAAACCCAATGACACCCACACTCACCCTACCATCTCTCAGGACTTGTCAAGTCCGCCCCCCTCTTCCCCGGGAAGGCCCTCACTCCTTCTAAACCACTCTTCGCCACAGGATCATCACAGAGTGGCTCTGTCCCTGTTGAGGTGCTGTCCCCTGTTGACGTCCACCAACTAGGAAGGCCCTCACTCCATCTAAACCACCCTTTGCCACTAGAACTTCACAGAGTGTCTCCTGTTGACTTGCCCCAACCAACTAGACCCTCGACTCAGAGGGCGAGAGACTTTTCACTCGGCGCACTGCTAGCCAGTCCAATCCTACCCGATCCTCGACTGGAGAGATCCACGTGTGACCTACTGGCACTTCCTCCAACGATTTATCCCTTGTCCCTCAGCCTTCTCCCTACGACTCATACCAGTTTGGAATCTGGGACAACGTCCATCACCATTCATGATCCGTCAATCCCACCCATTCTGGTTTTGAATGTACCTAACACTCAGTTCATTGATCACACCCCCTTTGCAAATGCCCGAACCTCACCATTAAAAGGACATGGAACCCCTCTAGTCCCAAATGATTACCTTCCTCCCCAGGAATTAGTCATCTCCAACGTGGTCCCCACGGGCTTACACCGAGACCCCCCTTATCCACTCGCTTTCCCTACACTCCCTCCACCCCTCGCCCAACACTCAGACTTGGCTACACACCTGCATGATATATCTCTCTAGTTGCACCTTCTCACTTCTGAGCTATATGACCTGAAAGCCCTCTATAATGATCTTTTCCACGTAATCAGCTTTCTCCTCACCTCTGCGAATGTTCCCAGAGCTTCCACTAATGATAGTGATTGCAAGGGTCAGCCTTTAGCGTCCATTGATCTCCATGACCTTCACAACTCTTATTCTACCTGGTCCAACCACAACATGATCCAGCCGAGACAGATACAATCCATCCATTCAAACCCGTACAGAGAACCTCCTCGCAATCTTAGAGGCAGCAATAATGACAACCTCACTCATATGACAGTAACCCAGACTCCTTCCCCCAATCCGTTACGACTTAAATGTGTATTACTTAATTGCCAATAAGCCAATAAACATGCCTCCAACATCTTCGACCTCATCCAACACAATGACTTAGACATTATCATCCTCACTGAAACTTGGTTAAATCCCTCTTCCACTCCGATCTTAGACCTCCTAGTACCTCCCACTCACTACATAATTAGGCTAGACGGAGCTCTGAAGTTGGGTGGTGGCCTAGCCTGTATTCGTAGAAACACACTCTCGATCTCTCACTTGGTGTCCTCTAAGCCTTCCTCCTGTGAATACCTCTGTCTCAGCATCTCAAGTATGAACCTACCGGTTTGTAAACTTCACACCTTCTACCATCCCCAGGAGACAATCTCCCCTTTATCAAGCAACTAATGGAAATCATCTCTCTCAATGTTTTTTCAACCGTGTCCCAAATCTTCCTTGGTGATTTCAACCTTCACTTGTCTAACCCCAACGACCTCGCTGTGTCTTGCCTTAAATCATTCTTAAATGATCAAGAACTGACTCAACACTGTGATCAACCAACTCATATTAAAGGAGAAACTCTAGACCTCATCATCTCGAAAGGGCAGACCATCTCCTTGGACTCCATTACCCTGTGTGACTGGTCCGACCACCACTGCATCCTTTTTTATATTAACAGGGAGGTGTCGATGACGAAGGATCAACCAACGAAATCAAAGATATGGAAAAGGGACCTCAGATCAATAGACTCTGATGAACTAGCTGCCCACTGTAAATTGTCCCTCATCTCCCAAGCTGACTTGGTTGAGGTGCAGTCACTCACCGGCTCCTACAATTCGACCATCTCCAACATAATGGATGCCGTTGCTCCAATCCCCCCCCCCAAAAAACCTCAACAAAAATATCCAAACCGTGGTATAATGACAACTTAAACATGGAACGCCGCAACCTTAGGGCAGTTGAACGTTCCTGGCAATCCAATCCCTCCTTGGACCAACTAAAACTCCTTAGAGAGGCTAGGAGTCTCTACAACAAACAAATTAAGATCACTAAGGCTGACTACTTCAGACACCAACTGGATCAAGTGGTAAACCGCCCCAAGAAACTTTTAGAATTGGTCAAACAGCAATCCGTTGTAGGTCCAAACCACTCTGACCCAGGTGGCAGCCCACCCTCCTGCGACGAGCTTGCTGCTTTCTTCACTGAGAAAGCAAGACTCATCTCCATTGACCTCGCCTCTAAGAAGGCCCTATTACCTTCCCCCGGGCCGTATCACCCTTTGACCGCTTAAAAAAGCGCAGTTCCACCAGCCTGAACACCAAGAACAATGCGTCACTGGGCCCCTTTACCCCATTCAGTGAAAAAGACATCAACAAGATCCTTCAGAATATCAACCCATCCAACCACTTCAGTAACCCGTTGTCCCCGGCCATCTTAAAAAAAATCAAGAATGCACTCATCCCCTCCTGGACAAGGGTTGTAAATGCTTCTCTTTCACAAGGCACGATCCCCGATTGCCTAAAAGCAGCCCAGGTATCACCTATACTAAAAAAAAACGAACACAGACAAAGCTGATCTCAATAACTTCCGCTCAACTCCAACATCCCCACCCTAGCGAAACTCATAGAAAAATGCGTACAATCTCAACTTTGTGCTCACATAGAGAATTACCAACATCTTGACCAGCATCAATCCGGCTTTCGGAAGGGGCACAGACACTCACTCATGTTATGGATGACATTATTGAAAATGCTTGACCAAAACGAATCCTGCCTCCTGATCCTCCTTGACCTTTCCTCCGCTTTCGACACGGTTAATCATGACAACCTCCTTGCCATTTTGAAAAACAGGATGGGCTTTTCTGGTCAGGTGCTTCAATGGTTCTCGTCCTTCCTTCACCACAGATCTCAAAGAGTCAGGTAAATCACTCTCTCTTCCAGCCTTCTCCAATTCTCATGGGGTTCCCCCAGGGTCCGCCCTATCTCCTATCCTCTTCAATCTCTTCTTAGAACCTTTAGCTAACTCATTAAACTCCACTAACATTCTCTTCCATATGTACGCGGACGAAACGCAACTCTATTTGAAAATCTCTTCCCCGCAAAACATCATCTCACTCAACACTACCCTAACGTCTACTCAAAACTGGTTAACTGAGAACCATCTCCTGCTCAACACCTCCTAAACGGAATTCCTGCTCATCTCCCCTCCCAACCACATCCCTCAGCTAGACCTGTGGCTGAGTCACCTCACTGCCTTCAACTGCACTCCTCTCATCATGACTCAGCCAAATCGCTCAGAGTCACCACGGACAATCACCTAAATATGAAAAATCATATCAGTAAGTTGTGTAAGGGAGCAAACCCCTTGATGAGGACACTCAGAAATATCAAACCTTTCCTTCCACAAAATGATTTCAAGCAGGTGGTCAAAGCGTTTGTCTTGCCGAGGCTTGACTACGGCAGCGCTACCCTCTGTGGCCTTCCCAAATACACCCTGGCTCCACTAAGAGCATCACTGAACACAGCGGCTAGACTGGTTACAGGCACCAAACAAAATGAGCACATATCCCCAGTCCTAAAATCTCTTAAATGGTTGCCCTACGAAGCACGAATTCAGTTAAAGATTGCCATTCTGGCGCATAAAGCCCTTCACTTCAATACTCCCAGGTACCTTGCACAAAAACTTGAGCTATCTCGTGGTGCAAGAGCCTCAAGAAGCGCCAATACTTTCCTCTTGAAACCACTCATCCTTATCAAAAAGAGAACTTGTCACAGAGCCTTCTCCGGCGCTGCCCAAAAGATATGGAACTGTCTTCCACCGGAAGTACGCAGAATCTCCTCAACGACGGCGTTCAAATTGGAAGCCAAAAGATTCCTTATGAATAAATTCTTACCCTAATTGGGCTAGGCTCATCTGATCGAAGACACTGTTTCCTTCGTCCATTGTACCATCATTTGTTACTGCTCCTCTTTACCGCATACCGTGACCCCCTTCATTGCCCGCTTATACCTGTTTTATTGTATTACCCTCCATGGTGCAATTGTCCTGGATTCTGCGATTAATCCAGTTTTTTTTTTTTACTCCTACTTGATGACAATTTAGCATTTATGTCCCTCCTTCCATCCTATTGTAAAGCGCTCTGATAACCTTGTTTGCACTATAGAAAACTTTATAAATAAATAAATCACATTCCCAATCATGATCTTCGTACCCAGATACCTCACATTCCTCATATACTCCAAAATTACTTGCTCATTCCCCATCCAATCTTTTCTGTGGACGATATATTAACATTCCATAAGGTCCTCGCCTGAGGAGTGGTGAACCTGCGTTGTCAGTCATAGTGGAGACCCTCCAGCCAAGGGCAACGCCCAAACCTCTTTTGCATCTCTTCCCAACTGGATATTGTATAGATGGAATTGGCAGCAACACTTCCCTTTTTAAAGAAATGCAAAGCACCCCAGCAAGATACAGAATTATTTAGGGCTTATTCTATGTCAGATTAAGCCATAATTACAGCAGTCAGGAGAAAGCATGCATCTGTGCCAAAGTCATCTGCTCCACCTCAGAGAAAGAGAGAGAAGAAGTTGGATGAGACAGGGTGGAAAATGTGCTGCACAGCGTACACACACCTAAAGATTGCCAGCGCTACAACCCTCCTGGGAACTTATCATAGAGAGATACATGATGACATGAAGTCTTTCTCTCAGACTTACCAAACCATTGGCAACAAGATTTTATAGGATGTTAAAGGAGGGATCCCTAGTGTCAAAAACAGGTGACAGCAGTAGACTCCGCTGAGCTTGCTGCAACTGGCTACTGCTATGGAATTTCCTTCTGGTGATCATCCTGGCTACACCTATCATCCTTAAAGACTGATGCATGGCCTTTTTTTGGGTCAGCACTCTTACGACAACTAAGAGGAAGAGGTGCTTTACATAAAAATGAATCAGAAATTCAGGGCTGGAAGAACAAACTTGTTTTGCCACAGTTAAGGCCCAAAAAGAAGCTATACTTTAACTAAAGAGTTCCGTCCCACAGATGATTGTATCAGTCTCAACAACTCAAGAGGCAATCACAAAAGCAGCAATATCATAAACAGTATCAGAAATCAATGACCATATATTCCAGAGAGAGAACCTTCTCTGGAAACCACCAACAACCCTCCTACACATACTCACTCCTGTTTATAGAGGTGGTGATATCTTACCTACAGAGTATAAATGAATAACAACAGACAGATGGATTTTGAACATCGTGCAATGATGTTTCAGGGCATTTCCACTGGCCTTTCCACCGAAGCGAATATCAAAACATCAGCTGTCTGGTAATAGATGACGCTCATCTTCTTTTATGAAAGTGGCCTATGGAAAGACCAGCAAAACAAGGGAATTACTCCAAATAATTTCTGATCCTAAAGAAAAGGCAGGACTGACCGATATTAGATCTCCAATTTCTCAACAAGTTTCTGCGTATTCCTCACCTGTAGAATAAGCAAGGCACCCAATGGTATCTGTAAAATTCAAAGCTAACATGTTGCCAGCAGCGGGTGCTGGCTTTGTAGCAATGTCAGAAATGGCGCCATTTACATTACCAAAGCCCTATAGCGCTAACCCCAGAGCAACAAGGTCAGTGCCCTTTATTCTGCGCCTTTGACGTGGATCGGAACTCGATCACTTTCGGGTTGTGAGTTTTCTTTGCTGGCAAAAATTTCTAAAAGGTGCAGTACAACATTCCCATTGGGGGTTAAGCCCTGCAGGGACTGTGAGGGACATATGTCAATCACCCACCCCCACTATAGTTGTCTCTGGTGTCTTGGGTCAAAGTATGACTTGTGCACCTGCATTTCCTGTTAAAACATTTTACCAGAGGCCATTAAGGAACATGAGGTAAAACTCTTCATGGCCCAGGTCTGGGAGGAAAAGCACAGTTGTCTCTGTTTGAGGCCATTTTCTAGATAACCATCCCCCCATTCGTTAGGTATTAAGCACAGGAAGAACAAGAAACAGACAAAACATAAAGGTAAGTCGCCTAGATGTCTTTAGCTCCGACAGGATCCTCATCCTTGGAGCAGTTGTTGGTCTTTGTAGACCTAGTTCAGCAATCTCTCTCGAGCAGTCCCACTCCAGCGGTCCACTGAATCCGACCCCTAAGCCGCCTTGATCTCCATAAGCTACATTATTGGCTTTTCCGGATTCTTCAGTGACAGGCCATTCATGTCCAGAGCTGCAGTCACCATCCTATCCAGAGTTCCTGACCACAGGAATGGATCCGGCTGCATTCCTCAATGCTATGTACTCCATATTCGTCAAGGACATGACACCACTAGGCGTGCCCTCAGGGGCCGTGACTCCGGGTGTACCAATATTTATGCCATTGGCCCTGACACTGTTCGGCTCCGCTCCTTCAGGACTGATGCTGGTACCCCCTTCATTTTCGCCAGCTAATCGATACACAACACTGAATCTTACTGCATCATGGCATTTGCCACCATGTCTGCCAGCTCCTTCTCCTCCAGCACCAGATTCTGTGCCATCTGCGCCAATCCCTGAAGTTGCACGTCAGAACAGAATACAAAGGGAGGCATAAAGGCTCACAGAGGAGGAGGAATACAGACAGAGGCTTTGTGACATTTTTGGGTCTGACTCTGACCCCTTGAGGATGATGATGACCGAAGCAGTCAGTCTTTGAAATTTGATACTCTGTGCCCAATCAGTTGGCTAAACACTTCTCCAGAAATGGATATGGATATTTCAACTGGGCCTCCAGCGCCAGAAGTGATCCCATTCCATGGTGTCGTAAAGAACGCTGCTGAATTCCTAGAACTGGAGCTTCCAGAGGTGGAAGCAAAGGCAAACATCCTCACTAAAGTTCTCTTCCCTACAGGACTAATTGTGGAGCTCCTCTTACCCTTCAATGAGTCATTACATGCCCTGGTGTACTTGGGAGAAAACCACTTCCACTCCGGCTGTCAATAGATTGGTAGCAAGACATTGCTGTCCTGCCCTAGGTGATCCTCCCTTCCTTTCTACCCATCCTTTATCTGAGGGCCTGGTTATCCAAGCCTCATGCTCCTCTGGTCAGTTGGCTGGGACCTTCTCTATAGTCTCCTCGGACAGAGAATCTTAAGTGCCTGGAGGCCTGGGGTATAATGACCCTTTCAGCAGGTACCACGGCCCTGAAGCTACTTAATGCTACCTGCCTCCTAGCTCACTCATGCTTTGTGGGATGTGACCCAGATGGTTGTGCAGCAAGTTCCAGGGTGATATGTGTGCGCACTACCAAGAAGTTGTCCAACATGGCCAGGGTAAATTGCAGCATATGATAAAGTCGGCACTGAACACTGCTGACTCTGTAGCACAGGCGTTGGGTACCTCAGTCTCCATTTGAAGAAAACGCATGGCTCCCCACATACTATTTTTCCTCAGATATCTGAGCCAATCTCATGGACATTCTGTTTGACCGAGCAAGTCTTTTTGGGGACAAAGTGGATTAGTCACTGGAGAGGTTCACGGGCAGTAAAACACCTGCCACTTCTTGGGATTACAGTTTTCGCCCCAACCAAGGATTATTATTCATTTTGGCATTTTTGAAGCTTCACAAGGGATTTTTCCTTTTGTCAACGCTAGCCCTTCCAGGCCTAAATACTGCATTAGCAAAGTGCACTGGACAGACACTACAGAGGCAGGGCTAGAAGTAAGTGCAGCCAATCTGCCCAGCAAGCCTGTTCTTCTTCCTGCTCCTCCCCTGCACCACCAGGCAAGCAGGTCTAGTTTGCGCCCTCAAACCCTTGAGGAGCCTGTTGGAGGGCAGGTGTCCTCCTTTCTACGAGCCTAGAAGGTCATTATTTCAGGTGAGTGGGTCCTTCTAATTATGTATAGCGGTTACATCCTTTCCTTTATTCAAGCTCCACCCACCCGCCCTGATGTTCCTCTCTATCTCTGGACTTCCTTTCTATCCTGCAACAAGAAGTGGAAGCACTCCTACAGAAAGGAGCTAGTAACAGAGCAGGAAATAGGACAGTGATCCTACTTCAGATGTATTTTTGATCCCAAGAACAATGACAGTCTGAGCTCCATCCTGGATCTAAGGGAATTGAGTATCTTTGTCAGAAAAAATAAGTTTAAAATACTGGCCGTAGCTCAGGTGTTACTGGCATAGGAAGTTGGAGACTGCGGGGTGAGTAATTCAACTTCCCAGTGCTGAGATCTCATCGGACGTATTTGTACTTTGTGTTGGGTTCTATGCACTACCAATTCTCTCACATTTTGCTTGGCACCGGCACCTCGAGTCTTCAAGAAGGTGATGACAGTGGTTCCAGCCCATCTCAAAAAGTCAGACATACCAATCTTGTATTTGGACGACTGGCAGATTAAAGCCAGCGTGCCAGAGGGTCGTGGCTTGCAGCCGCCCTTGATGGCCGCACACTGAACGAGCTCTGCGTACCCCCGGCAAACATCCGCAATAATCCACAGGCCAACGTGCAGTTGTTGATGCTACCTCTATAGAGGCTTCAAGGAACAGGGGAAGTTTCCTCTGGTGCTCAGAAGCATCTGAGTGGGACACCGAGCCAGAGGGCCCATAACGCAGGTGACTTAGGAGGGTAGAGGTCGAAAAGATTCCCCCGGAAGAGATAGCTGGTGAGGTCGCTGCGCAATTCCGGTGCATCTGACCCGTAAACAGCTGGGGGAGGCGTCGATCCTAACAGCCCTGTACAGGGCGCAGCCCAAGTGAGAGGACATCGGACCACGGATTGGCAGTCGGGCCGGTGGCTGTGCGGCGCCCAGGACGCGTCCTGCCATCAAGGGATCTCCGTGGGGGCTGGGCGAGGTCCGAGACCCCAAGCGGCAACAGGGAAGTGTCGCCAGGAGGAGGGTGGGTGGCTTGCCACCCCTGCCCTAGTGTGAAGTCTGGGAGTGCCAAAGTCCCTGGAGGAGCCTACGGAGCACAGTGGCTGAGGTTCTCCCCCATCTGGGATCTCTGAGAGCGGGGTCAGAGTGGCGGCCTGGCGGCCCGACTGGTAGGAAGCATCAAGAGGGGAAGAGGGACTTCCTGTTGCTCAACAGTAATCTGAGTGAACAAAATTGGAACATAAATATTAATATAATATATAAGGACATCGGAAAATGGTGCTGAATCCCAGTGGTGAAGGGCAGTGGCAGGCCAGCAGGGGAAAGATCGGAGTCATCTGGGACCTCAATCCAGAAGGCCGCGGTAGTCTGACAGGCTCTACGGGCCATAACCTCAAAGATTCAATGCGCCGGGGCCTTGAGGGTCGCCTGGGAGACGGGTTATGAATCAGTGCGCCAATTCTGAATAAGTGGGTTCCCCCCGAAGTAGACTGACGTGCCCAGGTCTGAGACCAGCTGGAGGTGAGGGCCAATAATGGTCAGTACTGAAGGTGCCCACCTGGGCCAATCGCATCAAACAGAAAAATACACAGTAGCGATGGGACACACATGGGGGCCAGAACTTAGTCAGAGAGCTCCCCTGAAACTGAAAGACATAATGAAGGCGATAAGAGAGTTGTGGGGCACCCTTGAACCAAAGATAGATATGGTCACGGAGGAGGTGAACCCTATTACGGGCTGACCTACTCAAAATGGCGAACAAAGTCTCAGAGGAAGAAACGAATATAGGAGGCGTCCAAAGCAAAACCAAGAGGCTGGAAGAACAGATGGCTTTACTCACAAAACAGCAAAAAGGCATGATGACCAGGATTGAGGACCAGGAGGGGTGGGCCAGACACAACAACATCCGCGTGGTGGTGGTCCCGGAGGGGGCGGAGGGCCAGTCAACAGATCTATTCCTGTAGGACTTGATCCTCCATACCTTCCATCCTAAGCGACTGTCTAGCTACTTCTCGATCCAGTGGGCGCATAGAACTCAGGGGCCGCCGCTGCACCCGGGGGACCCCACGCTCTATTATTGCGAGAATACTGAACTTCCGTGACCGCTATGCGATTTTGCAAGCAGCACGTTCACACGGCTATCTAAAATATGAGAATACAACTATCCGATTCTTCCAGGACTGTACCCTGCAGGTGCAGCGCCAGCAAAGATAGTTTGACGCGGTCAAGAAAGCCTTGAGAGATACAAATATAAAGTACATGACGTTGTTTCCGGCAAAGATCAAGGTTCTGACGGAGGGGAGGCAGCTCTTTTTTGCATTGCCAGAGGAAGCGTGGACTGGCTGGAGGGTAGCCAGTAGGGGGAAAAACCAGAAGAAACCAACTGACTTAAGGATCAGCCCACAGAAAGGAAGTGACCGGGGATCTCCTGTCTGCCAGTCGGAACCAAATATGGACAAAGATGAAAGACGATAAGTAACTTACAGCAACCAACTGTCACATTGCACATGGGTTATCACGATTGGGCTTAGTGGGGGTCATCATGAGAGGCAGGGCCCAAAGAGCGGTGGGTTTGAGAGGTTCTAGCGACACAATAAGAGTAAAGTTGGCCTCGTTTTACAATGGCCGGGGTCCTAAGATTGAGATGATCTTTTCAAAAATCTAGTAATGCAGGTCGGTGGCGTACCGCCCTCGAATTGCTTAATGCACAGTTCTGGGCGACAGGCACTCTGTAGGTTGGGGTGGTGGGGGGGTTTCTTTGACTAAGCAGAGATGCAGGGCGGGGGCAGTTGGGTTTTTCATTGTTTGTGTTGTTTGGTTGAATAGTTATGCTCATGAATCGATCAGCAAAAGTACGGTGAGAACACTAACTGCCTTATTCCCGGTGGGTAGGGAGACTGGGAGGGAATTGGCGACTACTCATGGAAGCCTCTAAACAAGCAACTCTGCGCATATGGCCATGGAATGTGAATGGACTGGGAAACAAGATTAAACGCATCCTGGTTCTACAGTACATTAAACGCCACCTCCCGGATATTATACTGATGCAAGAAACACATCTGAAGGGGAACCAGTACAAGGCCTTAGACAGTTTTATATAGAAGGTAATAGCCCACTCAGGTTTCACTTCCAGCGCCCGGGGGGGGGGAGGGAGCTACATCCTGGTGAGGAAACTAGTGCCACTAACGATAAAGAAAATATGGTCTGACACATTGGGGTGCCACGTGGCCCTGACCGGCAGCTGGGAGGGTCGATCCCTAAACCTTTGCTCTCTATACGTTCCACCCAGATTGCACACCACGGTCTTGCCACAGTTCAGCGTTCAACTTCTAAAATTGACCCCTGGTATTCTCCTGGTGGGAGGGGACATGAATGATGTGATGAACCCTGAATTGGACTGTTTGAGTTTGGCTGGTCACCAGGCGTGAGGGGGGGTCCTCCCTAACTTTGCCCCCTGCGCTAGGATTGATGGACATGTGGCGGACTCAGAACCCACACTTAAAACAATATACATATTATTCAGCAGCGCCTGTGTCCCTATCCCGCATTGAATATCTTCTAACACAGCACGATCACTGCATATCGAACCATTCCCCAGTGGGGGTGGCATTGGAGGGACCTACAGTCCAAACCAATAGGTTCCCTAGACTAGATCCCTGGTTCCTGAAAGACAAGGACATCAAAGACAAATTGAATGCGGGAACAGCGCTATACTTTAAAGAAAATACGGGCACTGTCCGATCCCTGTGTACTCTCTGGGAGGCATTTAAAACAATAATTCGGAGACAAGCCCAGGCCTTGATGGGGGGAAGAACAAGGAGACTCATTTTGGCATGGAAGACGATAGAACAGGACATGCTGAAATTGTAGAGAAAGGTGGCAAGGGACAGAAACGTGGGTGCCTCGCACAGATTAGCATTGGGGCAACAAGACCTGAAAAACGGGGCGGACAAAACAGCTCGTCTACAGGCTTTGGCCATGCAACGCCGACTGTACGAGGTCGGGGACAAGGCATCCAAGCTGCTGGCCTGGCTGGACAAGAGGGATAGGGACCGGGAAGGAGTCCTACAGACAACGAGTACAGCAATAGCGAATACCTTCGCCGCTTATTATGAAGACCTATAAAAGCCTCGGAGTAATAGGTCGTACGCGGACTGTGAGGAGCTTTTGAGTGAATTCACAATCCCCGGACTTATGGGAGCGGCCAAAGACAACCTGGAAGCGGAGCTGACAGAGGAAGAGATAGAAGCGGCTCTGGGTTCACTGCAGTCCGGGAAGGCCTCAGGACCCAACTCGCTGTCGATAGAGTTATACAAGGGAGGTGGTGGAAGAGGGATGCCTCCCTGAAGACCAAAGAATGGCTACGATTGTGGTTATTCACAAAATGGGTAAGCCTCCAGCGGAGTGCGGCTGATATAGACCAATCTCCCTCCTAAACGTTGAAGCGAAGGTCCTGGCAAAAGCCCAAGCAGTGAAACTCACATTGGTCCTTCCAGGCATTATACATGCAGACCAGTCGGGCTTTAAGCCCCGTAGGAGCACCCGACTTAACCTGCGCAGGACGTACAGAGTCCTGCACATGACTAGAGAACTCTCAACTCAGCAGACTGCATTGATGACTTTGGATGCATCCATGGTGTTCGATAGCATAGAATGGCCATAGATATTCGCCGTCTTAACCAGATGGGGTTTTGGCCAGACATTTTGGCCAGGGTGCGGGTCAATAGTGTGATCTCTGGGGTCATATCTTTGGGCAGAGGCACTAGGCAGAGTTGCCCACTGTCACCCCTTCTCTTTGCTTTGGTTCTCGAGCCATTTGCAGTGTGGATAAATGAAGACCTGCTGATATGGGGCATCTGACTGCTGGGAGGAAAGGATCTCCCTCTAAGCAGACAATATAGTCCTCTATTTTTCCAGACCTTATGCCTCAATTGCGCATATCCTGCATATTTTTGACCTGTTTAGAAGCTATGTGGGATACAGAATAAATTGGGATAAGTCGTTAATATTCCCCCTGTCGGAACCCCCATGGAGGCTGCCTTTAAGCTGCGTGTCACCGATAAAGCCGGAGAGGTGTAAGTACCTAGGGATTTTCCTTACGTGAGACAAGCAACTATTCTTAAAACAAAACCTCACCCCCCAATTACTCCGTTTTAGGGCTGACGTAACGCACTGGTGCGCCCTTCCCCTGTCGCTCATCGGTAGGGGGGCACTATACAAGATGATGTCCCTTCCCAGATTGCTATATGCCTTACAAAAAACACCGGTTCAACTCCTACCAACCTTTTTTAAACAAATTGCCCACAAACTCAGATCACTGCTGTGGCAGGGGGGAGCGTCGCACTTAGCCCTGAACAAGCTACAAAGAGATGTATATGATGGAGGGCTGGTGATACCAAATATTAGAAATTACTACTGGGCCTCACAACTCCTAATAATTCATGATTGGGCATATGCCGACGGAGCGAGCTGGCTAACAGGGTGGATCGAGCTGCAATGCCAGCTGGCAACCACAAAATTATCATTTACGCGGGTAAAAAGAAATTGGGATTGCCGATTCATACCGTGACAATGGTGTGGAGCTGAACAGAGGCCAATTGATACCTGGGTTGGCACTTCAAATTGACAGCTATTACCCCACTATGGTACTGTGAACAGTTGAAGACGGTGTCAAGACTGCAGGGGTTTTCTCGGTGGGAAATTATAGGGATTGAACACCTGGGTGATGTATGGAGAAATGGTTCCCTGCTCTCATTCGAGACTCTTAGCCAGGAGTTTGACCTCTCTCCCAAACAGAGATTTGGTTATCTCCAGCTAAGTCACGCACTTAGAAGGCATATCCAGGAAGGCACTCACCTCCCTGATTTTTCCCCCCTAGAGGATAGACTGTTAGCAGATCCCCATCCCGGAAAAGGGAATATCGGTGATTTACCGGAAATTAATGAATAACGCACCAGACCCGATGGGACGGCTTCAACAGACTTGGGTGGAGAACGTGGGGGACATGGATGATGAGGAGTGGGCAGACGCCCTGCCAAGCCCCTGAGATATAGCCATTTGGGCCAGATTCAGGTTAATTTAATTAAAAGTCCTTCACCGCTCGTATTACGCACACACCCTGTGTCTAAGAGGCTCTGCACAGGAAGGATCCTTCTATCATATTCTCTGGGACTGCCAGGTGACGCAAAGCTACTGGAAGGGAGTGACTGAGAGAATGGCTGGGGCCCTGGAGACAAGGGTTCCAATGAGCGCAAAATGGCTATTACTGATTATTGCAGGTGAGGAAGAATAGCCACACCATACTAGCATATGGCTGGCACTGGCTTCAGTGGTGGCAAAAAGTTTATTGCAAGGAAATGGGGTGCTCCTCACCCCACAACAGTGGCGGAGTGGGAGGCAGATATTGGCCTGGTGACAGAGGGCAGAGGAGGTTTCAGATGTAATTTATGTTATGCTAGGTCACTCCCGGGGACGGTTAATGTACAAAAGTATGAAGATGTTTGTACTATACGACCAATATGCACAATGTATGATGAGCATGTTTATAACAATTAAAAGATTAATTTTAAAAAAAGAAAGAAAAAAAAGCCAGCTTGCCGGAAATGGTATTGCACCATATAAAGTTGACTGTTTTTCAACTGTTCAACCTGGGCTTTTCAGTCAACAAACCAGTTCACACGGTCAGTTCTGGATGCCACCGTTGTCTGCACTTTTCCTCCACTTCAGAAGATTGCAGACATCAGGAACCTGTCACTTTCTTCTGGCAGGGCACAAGAGTTCTAGTTCTGAAGGTCCTCCGACTACTAGGTCTGCTGGCTTTCTGCATTCTCCTAGTCTCACATGCCGGATGGAACATGAGAGCCCTGCACTGGTACGTTTGCAAGCAGTGGCTCCAATGTGGGTAGGATCTGTCAGACTCCATCATAATCTCCCCCAGCTCTGCAGCATAAGTGGTTTGGTGGGGGAACCAGGTAAAACTACATTGCTGGGTGGTCTTCACTCCACTTCCAACCATGACTACGGCTGTGACGGATGCTTTTACCTTGGGGTGAGGACCTAATCTGGAGGATCTTAGGGTCAGAGGCCTCTGGTCTCCAGAAGAGTAGGTTCTTCACATCAACCTGCTGGAACTTCAGGTAATTTGACTGGTGCTCAAAGCCTTCCACCCAAAGTCGTTTTGTCCAGCTCTTGATGGATACACGACAGCGACGCGGCACGTCAACAAGCAATGGAGAGTAGTGTCTCAACTCCTTTGCCTTGAAGCATTGTGGTTTGTAAATGTTCGAGTCAATTGCCTGAACTGGTGTTATGGTGCCGATGACAAGTGGTAAATTTTACCGGAGGTAGTCCAGGATATCTTTGCCCGTTGGAGCACTCCTCAGGTGGTCTTGTTCACATTCTCGGAAAATGCTCAATGCCAGCAGTTCTGTGGATGTATTTTAGTTGAGATATAACTTTCAGCTGCACTGCGAGTTCCCCCATACTCTTGATTCCTCAGGTTCTGAAGAAGATTAAGCAAGACAAGGCCAAACACTTCTCATCACACCAGATTGCCCAAGAAGGGTGTAATATGCAGACCTTCTGTGCTTCTCCCTATGTCTTCCACTTAAGCTGTCATTCTGACCAGACCTCTTGCTGACGGAGAGAACGTTACTGCATCCCCATCTCCGATGCCTCCACCTTCATGCCTGGATAGTGAACTGTGACATTTATCCTCCTTTCACCTGCTACCTTATCTTGTAAGTAAGTCACCCTCCCACTAAATCGGCTTACTCTGGGACTTGGTTCATGGTGTTCAGACAACAAAGTAGATCCCTTGCAGGCTCAGTTCCAACAGTTTGCACTTTCCAAGGCACGGAGGGGTGTGCTATTGGCACTGTAAATAGGAATTTGGCTGCATTGTGAGCATTCCTATGTCTTTCAGACCAGCCATCCCGGGTCAAACCTCCTATTGTGATGCACCTTTTGACAGCTTTGACCAATCTGTGTCAGCCAGCTCCTTTCGTTTTAGCACAGTGGTACCTTAACATTGTTCTAACTTTCTTAATGAGGACTCTGTTCAAGCCAATTCACTGTTGTCATTTACAAATGTTAATGCACATTTGTTTATTTTTAGTAGCAATCACTTCGGCCAGAGGGGTCAGTGAGTTGCAGG
The DNA here is from genome assembly GCF_964204655.1 of Triturus cristatus. NCBI lineage: Eukaryota > Metazoa > Chordata > Amphibia > Caudata > Salamandridae > Triturus > Triturus cristatus. The sequence goes on along the minus strand of NC_140583.1, from coordinate 504,945,627 downwards.
CCTTGAGTTCCCGTCCGCCATTCATATTTTTTCCCTGAAACCAGGACAGCTTTCCTACAGAAGGTGGTGACTCCCTTTCATTTGAGTCAGTTCATTGTGTTTCCAAACTTTCCCCCCCCCCCCCCGTCACATCCTCCAAAGGTGGAGGAGCGGTTGCATAGCTTGGTTCTGTACTGGTAGTGGCCTGGGCGCGCACGTAGGGTGTGGCAGGAACTATCGGCGCCAACATGGTGATGGGAGACTGTTCCAGATCTGCAACATCGGAAACAATGTGCTTCATGTCAGCGGCACAGAGATCTGATGCACGTCTCACCTCTCCTCCCCCTTCTATCGGTCCTGCCGAACCGAACCTCCATACGCGCCCGATGTCAAACGGATACGTGAGGCTATTCAAAGTGCCAATCGCGGTGGACTGCAGAAGGACACGACTGCAGAAACACTACAGTATTGGAGGTGACATCCAAGGATGCGGCGATTGAAACTTAGGCTACGCGGGAAGGTAAGGACACCTAGGTGAAATCCCCGGAGGCCATGCGGTGACAGGGGCTGTGGGTGAGCCCGGGGACTCTGCAGCGGGCCATGCTGGACTGTTCCCGCCACCTGCTCCACAATGAGATATGTCCCACCTCTAGACATAGCAGCAGCGACTGCTAGCAGAGTTATACATTCTCCCCCCCTTCCACACATGTAATTGAGGCTGATGACCCATGCTGGAAGTAGAGGCGGACAAAAAATGGGCGATATCCATGGGCAATGAGAGACCCAGCCGCATATCACATGCCATCTTGGGAGTGCGCCGAAACCAACGGGTGTTGCGAACCCTTTCTCCCCTCTACTGAAAGACTAAGAGAAGGCACTGGGCGAGTAACGGCATTGAACAGGGGAAAACTGTCATGTTTAGTGAACAACTGCAGCACTGATAGATGTAGGCCTCTCCCCACTAGGATTTCTCATGCAGTGCCTCCACCATATTAGGGCCTAGCCGCCGAAGCTGCTATGGGGTGGAGTTAGGCAAATACCGGGCTGGAATGGCCCGCAAAGATCCAAAGCAGTGCAAATTGCCATTTGATGCGGTTAAGGATCGAATGCCGGTGCAATCCTGAGACATGGCTGATAAGGCAACAGCGGGTTATGTGGGAGGAAGGAACCCCTCAGACACAGAAGCGCTGATGACAGAACTACAATCGGATTTTAAAGCACTAGAAATCTGGTTTGATGCATTGGATAAAAGTTTGGACACACTGGGGGGAGAGAATATACTGGCACAACACCAGACTGGACACGGTGGAAGGCAGAATATCAGACCTTGAAGATGGTGCACCGCAAACAGCTAGGAAACTGGAGCGAATGGAGAAGGTCATGAAAATAATGGCTATGAAAAACGAAGATTTGGAGGCAAGAAATAGGTGAAACAATGTGCACATAGAGGGGGTGCCTGAATTTACAAATACTGGGTGAATGGATCAATTTGTCGAACAGCTACTGACGGCATTGTTCGCGGGTGAGCACTTCACCTACACGTTCATTGTTGAATGAGCCCACAGGACACTTGGTCCGCGCACAGATCCTGGATGCCCACCCAGTTCTATCCTTTGTAGACTTTTGAACTTTAGAGACCATGACACTATCCTGAGACAGGCACCAAAAAAAAGCCCACTTTCTTAGCCGGGATCCTCGATATCCATATGTCCCGATTTCACACAATTGGTGCAAGAAGCCAGTGGATCTTTACTGGAGTAAAAGCGACACTTTGAAATCTGGGCCTCAGGCATGGAATGTTGTACCTGGCACACCTCAAGACATGCATATATGACTATCCCACAGAAGTCCAAAAGTTTTGCAGGCAGTTCTCTGAGAAGCGACAAAAGTCTGGGAGCTACTCTCTTGGAAGATCGCCGCCGGACATCCCCTCCAGTGCAAGCATTGACCTTTTCCCTTCTAACTAACCTGAGACTCTACTCATAACACACTCTGCCACCCTGGTGGTTCCTGAAACATGGCCACACTGCCCCAGGGCTAGGCGCAGGGAGATATACATATAATGCAGCTATATGATAACTGTTTTGAGTTAATACTTACAAGGTGCGGGAGATCGACGTGGTGTTGCCACCCCCGAGATATTCGCAACTGAACCTCGGTATAAGCCCTAGTGCTTAAAATTGTTTTGTTGTTGGGAGATAGCTTTTTGCCAGGTGCAACCCCCAGAAAACAATCAAGTATGGGTGGGGGAGGGGGACGGGAAGGATAGGAGTTAATATGTTCAGGATATTGTTTCTAGTTTGTGCATTATCTGTGTCACCTATACATGTTACCAAATATGCACGCCACTATGTTCAACAACCTATACTATGCCACACTAGACTGAAATCTAGATATCACATTTATGAACAACACATGCAATTGTAGACAGGTTTTACAATACATCTGGAGACACAAAGTTGATATTGTGTTTTTACAGGAAACACACTTGGCGCTCACAAGTCATACTAAATTTCCTTCTACCTGGGAATCACATCGCTTCTTCTCCAACTGTATGCTCGTGTAGTCTCCATATTAATCCATGAAAATCTGCCATTTAAACATACATCCACCCTCGCGGACACAGAAGGGAGATTTCTACTAGTCACAGGATGCTTAGCGCGACACAATCTCCTATTGTAATTGTTAATGTATACTCCCTGAACATAGATGACCCCACTTTTTATCAGCGCTTACAGTCACAAGCGAATCTCATTGACACAGACCATATATTCCTGAGAGGGGGCAATTTAATTTTTTAATGGATCCTAATCTGGACAGCGCAGCCCAAACCCATCTAATGAATCCAGATCACGCAAACAATTGCGGATGCTCTGCAAAACATATGTGCTGCTGGATACTTAGAGATAAAAAAATCCCCAAGAGGTTGCATACACACACCATTCAATGCAATATGACACCTGGATTATTGTCTTCTGTCCAGCTCCCTAATCCCATTGGTTCAGGCCATACATCATTTACCCCGTACACTTTCAGACCATTTACCAGTACTCATGGTGTTACTCATACCCGGGGAGTGTGGGTTCAAGCGCCAGTGGCACTTTCCAGACTTGGTGCTGCAGGATGCCAGGTTCCGGGCAGAACTGCAAACGGCAGTTATTGAGCATTTTGAACTAAGCAAAGACTCTATAGGAAGTCTATAAAGCATATACCAGAGGGGTGTGCATCTCCAGAAAAACAGGGATCCTGAAAGATCTGCGGCGCACAATATCTTGACTAGAAATTTATCTTTTGGCCTTAGACTCTGTCCCAGAATATCTGACCAAAAGAGCGACACAGCTAGCAGAATACCAAGAAGCGGCACAGAGAGAGGCCCATTTTCTAGGGAAATATACAAAATCTCATAGATATGGGAAGGGGGAGAGACTGGGGCACACACTAGACCGATTACTGAGACCAATGCAATGCTTGTCCTACATTGCGGGGCTGCAACACCATGATGGCGTGTCAGTAGCTGACACACCTGGCATCACGAGATCTATTGACATACTACTCTGATGTATACACCTCTAGATCGGCACAGACTCAGGATGCCATAACTGCATATTTAGAAGACATAGCAATGGTATGGCTCTCAGATGTACAACAACCCTTTACTACTAAAGAAATAATACAAGCCATTGATGCTATGGATGGATCTAAAGCGTCTGCTTTGGATAGCCTTACTGGTGCATTTTATAAGGCATACAAACACTTACTAGCACCATACATTTTGGAGGTGTATGATGAGGCACTGACAATAGGCATACTCCCCCCTACTTTCAGGGAAGCAGTCATAACCCTATTGCTAAAGTCAGGCAAACACCTACCACAATGGGGCTCCTACAGACCTTTATCATTATTGAATTTCAACACTAAAATATTGGCCAAACTATTGGCCACTCGACTGGAGCTACTGATGGAACAGATAATTTCACCTGCACAGGTGGGATCTACCACATCGATCCACAACACTGAATCTACGGACCGTTTTTTTGCCACTCTCCATAGAATAGCTCCCACAGTTCCTGCTTTGGCGGCACTGTTGGATGCCGAAAAAGCATTCAACTCCATGGAGTGGCCGTTCCTACATGCTGTGCTGCGGAAATTGGGGATTCCAATGGGATTCTTGGCAGTGGTGAGATTGCTGTAAACACAACCTACAGCGCGAATTCGCTTTAACAGTACAGTGACTGAGCTCTTTCCCATTTCTCAATGCATCAGACAGGGATGCCCGCTCTCGCCGTTGCTGTTTATAATACCAATGGACCATTTGGCGCGGTATCTCCAGAAGAACCACCTGCAGCGAGGTTTGCAATTTAACACCAGCCCCTTGTTGATAACCCTCTATGCGGAAAATATAGTGTTATATGTGAGACAACCAGCCGAAAATCTTTCCCCACTGTTGATAGAGATTGAAAAATGTGGGTCACTTTCGGGGTTACATATCAACTGGAAGAAGTCGGAGTTTTTCCTGTTGACAGAAGTGATAGATCGGTGATGCAAAGGCTTCCCCGTGTCCTAGTATACAGCAGAGGCGAAATACTTAGGTATTTACTTGCACCGACACAAGACCAGATACTCAGAACTATGGCCCGATCGTTGACAATCTAGGAGCCAAAATAGTTAAATGGATCTGACTCCCGCTGTCTGTAGCAGGACTCATAACCATTATTGAAATGGTAGTCCTGCCCCAACTGCTCTATCCTGCACAACATCCCATACCTCTTACAAACGGTTTCTTTGTTCAAATCTGTACGCTTTTGACAAAGCTCGTGTGGGGGGGGTAAACAGCCCTGAGTCGGCTGGAAAACTCTGGTACTTTCTTATGAATGAGGGGATTCGGAGTTTCTGACATACATCTTTACTATTTAGTGGCACAATACAGCTACTCATTGCATTGGTATCCCCCAGATGTCCGTATCCCTTATGCCAAACCATAGAGGGACCTGGTAGCACCTACTCCTATGGGGTCGCTGCTACAGAAGAGAATCCCTCGGGACCCCAAAGATATTCAAACATTGTCCACCACTTATTGGGTATGGATGAGACTTCTCCATAAAATGGGAAGCACAGCGTCATATTCTTCAGTCCTTCCTGTTTCGGCTAACCCATAGCTCCCCCCTACGCTGCACTCACTAGTACGGCGCACTATTCAATGATACAAAGTAAATATGTTTGGGGTCTTTTCCCTGGTGGCCACTTCTTTTCTCGTACAGAAGACCCCTGTTTACATGATGCCACTTATATGGACCATTTTAACCTGGCTCGTGTCTAAGCAGCTCTTAGGGATAAAATATCCACATACCTCCTGGAGCCCCCCGATTTTACTACTCACATTGCTAATCACTGACAATAGTGGAGACCATCTAATATTCAAACTATATTGTGCTAGCCAGGCTGCGTGGGAGACGGACCTAGGCTATCCACTCACAGATAAAGATTGCTCGGACTGTCGCATACAAACGAAATTGGTATCCTGCAACCACAGGCATAAATTATTGCAGTTTGAATTCCTACGAAGGGCGTATCCCATCCCGGAGCTAATGTCTCGTGTGGGAGCCAACCGGTTCTTACGCTGCCCTAAATGTCTCATGCCTGCAGCAAAGTTTGCACATATGATCTGGACATGTGAGGAGATTGCTAATTATTGGAATGGAGTAGTCACATAGGTGTGACAGATGGCCACTTTGCAATTGGTGCCTTCTCCATTAATGGCATTACTTGGTCCCCAAACCCAGGTGCCTTCTCCATTAATGGCATTACTTGGTCCCCAAACCCAGGTGCATTCTCCAGTAATGGCATCACTTGGTTCCCAAATCCAGGTGTAGGTTTGTAGCAATTGCGCTGCTTCTTGCAAAGAGAGAAATAGCCTTGCTTTGGGGCAGCAAGAGAGAGTCCACAGTAGACGCATGGGTAAGCAGTATGATATACTGTGACACTACTAGTGAGCTATATGCGGAACTACAAGCCCCCACATCTAGACCCAAGGATATATGGCAGCCTTTACAAGACTACTTAAGAGAGCGCAAAGAGCAGAATTCATGTCAGGGACCAGTAACAACGAGACATATTTATCAGCAACAATGCAGTACCCACATAATTAGCACTTTCAACCAGGTGAACACAGACTAATACCTCTCACACGAGTGGGTGCAACTGGGTTATTTTGTATTTTAAGAAAATGTGATGTTCTATCAGTTGGATGATCAACATGTGTGCTTGGGAAATATGTTTTATAATAAATACACTGTGGCTGGATATAAATGTCTGACACCGTGACTATTAATATATGAAATAATATATATTTTTTAAACTATAACATCCCTGTAACCTTTGGTATTTTCAGTGAATTTCGAAGTTTTTTAATTCTTTTTCCTAACTATAACATCCCAGTAACATTTGTTTTTTCAGTGAATGTATGTATATATATATATATATATATATAAGCTTAGTTTTAATAGATAGCAACAAATGTCATATGTGGTATATGTTAAGGAAGCTACATCAGTTATCTGTCTGACAAATCTATCTATTCTTTTTACATTGTAGAGCAGATTAATTGTTTTTACCTCTTTTCTTTATTTTTTAGGTTACAAGTTTATTTTTTTAACTACAGCAATCACAAACAGTTCTAGGCTGCTGGAGGCGATGATTGAGACTAAAAACTAGATGCATATTGAAGTGACCTGCTGTGTGAGAATATGGACTACACATGTATTTGCAACAGAAACCTCTGTCAACTCCTTATAGTGTAGCCTACTCTACTAAGTAAGAAGAATATCTGCTAGCTAAAAAAACAAGACCAAATGGAATGCAGCTACTTTTAAAACGGCGACCAAATGTTTTGTTTATGGCGTATATGTTTACTGGTAGAGCTGTTGATATTAACGTTGCCATCGGATCTTACTATTTATTTATTTCAGTCTAATACTTGACATAAATCCTTCAGCCACCAGGAATACGTTTCATTTTCAAATAGCAATTTTGTTTGCAATGTTTTTTGGCCTTCCGTACATTTTTTGAAAGATTGTACCATGGACAGCTTGTTAACCATGAGCCGTTGTTACGTGCCAGTTTCCTGCCATATCTGAAGTAGTAAATTATCAGGCTGTACACATGCCACAGTCTGAGGTACAGGTTGATAGCACTCCAGCCATGCATAGATCATTCACTGAGCCACAAATGTTACGTTTACCAGAACGCTGTAAAAAAACACTACTGTATGTAATGGAGAAATACAAGCACGATAAACAAGGTATATTTTTAGGTTTCTTTTGTGTTTTTTGCTTTGCACAGTTGTGCTCTGTCTAGATTTTACCTACAGCCAGCTTTAGCTGTCTGGTGGGAGCTGTTGTCATCATACAGGGTTCATGTACATACAGATATCTCTACAGAAAGAGGCATTTGGACGGCCCTTTAAGCCATGTACTACTGTGGTTCAGCTGGCTTAGGCATTGGCTAACAGGGTTGTCCATCAGCGTTGGTATCACCCCACAGCATTTCATGGCAGCAAACATCATAAAAGTTAGTTCAACACACATACACTAACCCTCTGCCCCCCACATTCTCTAGAATTCTTTCCTCCAAACTCTATTTGCTTAACCCCCTCCTCCCCTTTTCGGCCATTGCTCCTGAGGATGCTCCATTCCGATCCCCGTCCCACTAAGTCTTTTTAAAAAAATTCTGAGGGGCTGGAAACTTCGAAGTGATACCGGGCCACTTGTTGCTATTTACACTCGCCTGCACACTTTATTTTTACTTTACCATCCTCAAATTATTGTGTGCCAAAGGAGGACACGTTCTGTGTGTAGTATGAACTATGCTTACCTGCTCTTGCTCTCATGGGGACTGTGAAGTGACTCGTATATTTTCTGTTTTATACTGTTCCTGTAATGTTTTTTTTATTATCACACGTTGTGTCTTGAATGAATCTAAACCAGCGGAGTAGCTAGACCTATTGCCGCCTGAAGCGGACCCTAAGTTTGCTGCCCGGTGCACATAGAGGTGTTTGGTGGCCGACGGAAGACTTGTTCAGGGGGGATAAGAGGGGTCTGGTGGCCGAAGGCCGATTTGTTCTGGGGGGGTAGGGGTAGTCGACCGACACCACTTGCTCACTTCTGTCGCACCTAAAACAGTGACCCCCACTACGCCGCTGATCTAAACTGCTTTGTTGGCACGATGGCAGTCTTGTAACCACATGCTTAAAGTTGTAGCAGTTCTCCAAAAGCAATTTTTTTAATGGCACATCCAAATTTGTGGCACCGTATTATTAATCCAGCTGATTAAAACATTTTAGATGCACTTCCCCCTTGTGTGCTATAGCATTAATTATTGTTATGGGATCAAGAGACGTTTTTTTACCATTAGATAGATGACTTCGAACTCCTTTAGATATGACGTGTAAAATTATGTTGTAGGAAAATAGATTATTTTGTGTTCAATTTCAATTGCAACACAGTATTGCGTTTTACAATATTCAGATACATGCATTTATTCCTTACATGCTATGTTGATGTCTTTTCAGAACAAGTACAATAACAGAATATTGTTGAACAAATTACGATCTGTGAATAAAACACCCTTTAATCAGACTTGACTCATATTTTTCTTCTGTTGATCTCTACACACAATGTCCTCTTATTTTGACTACCTATTCACATTGAAAGAGTTGACATAAAGTTTATGTGTAAATGTTGGGGAAGTGGGCGACACCCTACCCACAGCACACTGGCTCAAGAGCCTAATTTATTGTGACACTACTAGTGGACTGTACGTGCAGATACCGCCACCAACGTCCCGTCCTCGAGACATTTGGTAGCCTTTACATACTTATCTATACCAGTCTGGCCTGAATGCCTGGGTAGAGTGCATGCCTTGTAACCTGCATTTGCCTCATAGATATGATCTTACCATGCTTATGTAAACAGATTTGGTATGTTCCCTTTTCCTCCAGTTCCATCGTAGTTGCCATGTTTTATTCTACACCAATGTTACTGTGAATTACCCTGGCTAGTGGGCATTATCTCTGGAATATGTTCTTTGACCATTTTATGTATCCTGCATTTCCTTTATTTTGCTTTATCCCCCAAGTGGTGATTCTAATTATGTCACACATATGACTCAAACAATAACAGTGTATGTGGTGCTTTTCTTGTATCTTGAAAACTATAAATACATGTTCGAGGCATGTGTGCTGTTGATACACATGCTTTGCATACTACTTCTATCTAGTGTTGAGTCCGAAGGTTTGCAAGTTGTTTTTCTTCAAAGAAGTCTTTTCCAGTCACGAGGTAAGGTGACTCCTCCTTTCAATGAAGGTGCGCATGGACATCTACGCCATTGTTAGATTGTTTTCTTTCCGCCATCAGGTTCGGACGTAGTTTGAGGCGCTCCGATTCGAAACCGTTCTTCGGGATCTCTTCGGTGCGCAACCCACTGTACCCTTGTTGGTATTGTTTCGTATGCGTTTCACCATTCACTGCAATACAAAAAATAGGAAAACTCTCTGTCTTCGGTATAGAAGACATCATTACTGGTCTTCAAGTCTAGCTATTTCGGTCACTTACATTCAGTTTCATAGTATCCAGTCTTCTGCTGATGGAGTGGACTCTGTTTCATTTCTGTCCTCGGTGCCACTCCAAATATCTGCGTACCGTCCTGCATAAAGTCTGCAACTTGTGCATCTCACCACGGCACAAGGAGGATGTCTAGGATCCTTGTCGATCGTTCAGATCGAAAAATACTTTGCAGGAACGTCGGGCTTGACTAAGGGACATTCAGGGACAGAACATTGAACACACCCCGGATATATCCAGAGATGATACCGAGCAGGAGGAAATAGAGGCGTCGCAGCAGAAGAGACCTTCTCTATCCAAGAATCGGACTCAGAACTGGAGATTGAGTTGGAGTCTGAAGAAGTTCCAGCGGAGTAATAAAGCCCCTTTGCCTCCCAAACTTCCTTCCACCAAACAAAAAGCTTCTGGGCCACCACTGCCTGTTGGCTATGGTCGGCACCGAGAGACTGCTTCCAACTCCCCACCCTCTAGCTCGGCACCGAAAGAGACAATCAAGCCTTTAGGGCCTGGCCCAAGCCGTGACGATACCCCTTCAGTTCTGAAACATTCTGGATCGAAAAAGAAAGAAGACAAGTCCGGCTTGATACTGAAAATGTCAGCACCTAAACAAAACCACCAGAGAAAATTTTAGAAAAAATTAACGAGAAGCTGGGTCTTAAACAAAAGAAGATTCATATAAATCCTGATACTGAACACATAACAGCTAAACCAGTAATACCTTTAAAAAGGAAGGCAGACACTGAATACAATATCCCTCTGAAGAAGAAAAAGGACATGGCTACCAGCCCTATTACAATTCCTCAAACCCCTCCACCTTCTTCACCAATTCCCAATATACCAGATATGGATCCTCTACACATTACACTATCTGGTTCTCCTGACACAAATCGTAATTTAGGAGAGGATGGCGATAATTATAATCAGCCACCTACTGGTCCATAGGATGACAATAATATAGATCTACCTCAAGATACAGACCCTGATACCCAGCCAAACCTTCCCCTCCTGACGATAATACTGCATATCAGGAATTGATTGCTAGGGCAGCCAATTATCTTGGAGTACCCTTACACAAAGAAGCCCTAGAAGAGGATTTCCTATTCAAAACCTTAGGAATAACACACAAAGCAACACAAATGTTGCCTATGTTGAAAGGGATGATGAAGCACACTAATGATATTTTTAAAGACCCAGTTAGAGCACGCATACTAACACCTAGAGTGGACAAAAAATATAAACCCCCACCATCTCACCCAGTTTTTATTAGTGGTCAGTTGCCTTTGGATTCTTTGGTGGTCACTAATTCCCATAAGAGGGCAAACTCATAAACATCAGGAGAGACACCACCTCCAGATGAAGAATCCAAATTAATAGATTCTCCGGGCATGAGAGTACCTGCCCAATCAGCCAGCCAATGGCGTATAGCTAATATGCAAGGTCTGTTGTCCAGATACGATAGAGCTCACTGGTATGAAATGGAAGAATGACTGCAATATCTTCCAGAAGAACACAAGAAAAGGGGGGAAGAAATAGTACAGGATGGTAAACTTATTTCTACTTTATCTATCAGGTGTGTATTAGATGCTGCAGATACTGCTGCTAGAGGAATGAATCCTAGCATTTTGCTAAGGAGACATGCATGGCTCAGAATTTTTGGTTTCAAACCAGAAGTTGATCAAACTATTCTTAATGCACCGTTTAACAAGGAACACCTATTTGGGCCACAAATTGACCAATCCCTTGAAAAATTGAAGAATGGATACATGAGTTGAAAATCTATAGGAGCACTTTAATCTTTTATCTCCTTCTACCAGAGGTCCCTTTTGTCGTGCCTTTTACAGAGGAGGCTACAAAATGAATACTACAGATGCAGCTGCATATTCATACAAGACACAAACACAATCTTCCCCCTCTAGAGGATTCTAGAAGGGTGGTTGTAGAGGAAACAATTTTAAGGGAAGAGGTAGAGGTACTCTAACCCGAACCTCTCCTGACTTGCTAGTACTTCCCCCTGACCATTCATCACTTGTCAGGGGAAGATTACAACAGTTTCTTCCTATTTGGCAATCAATAACATCAGACAAATGGGTTTTGAATATTATTCAACATGGTTATTGCCTGGATCTTACCAACAGTCCTCCCAATATTCCACCTCTTATTCACAAACACTCGTCACAACACTAACAGCTCCTCAAACAAGTGTTACAAGCTCTTCTATCAAAAGGAGCTATAGAACCAGTTCCATTACAACATCAAGGGTCAGGAGGTTACTCACTTTACTTCCTAATCCCCAAAAAGGACGGGTCTCTATGACCAATCTTAGATCTCAGAATGTTAAACCTATTCATACTGTCACAACACTTCCATATGGTTACCCTTTAACAAGTGCCTCCACTTCCTTAACTAGGCGACTTTATGTCCACACTAGACCTAAAGTACGCATACATCCATATTCCGGTACACCCAGCACATCGTAAATATCCCAGATTTGTGATAGCAGGAAATCACTATCAGTTCAAAGTACTCCCATTCGGAGTGACTACTGCACCCAGAGTATTTACAAAATGTCTGGCACTAATAGCAGCTCACTTAATAAGACAACCTCCTTCATCAATTGGGATTTACAGTCAATGCCCAAAAGTCCAATTTTTAACCCTCACAGCTGCAACCATATCTGGGCGCGATGATAAACACTCATATAGCTCTAGCCTCTCCCAGTATAGTCAGAATTTAAAACTTTAAAACTTTATTACTACAGTTTAAAAACAGTCAATACCTAACAGTCAAAACTTTCATGCAACTATTAGGGATGGTGGCATCATGCATTGTAATAGTGCTTCATGCAAGATTACACATGAGTCCTCTACAGGTATGCTTACTTAGCACGTCAGTGGAATCAAACTCAGGGTCAATTAACAGATCTAGTGTTGGTTAGACAGCCGCTCTCATCGCTCTCTGCAGTGGTGGAACACACAAAACTGACCAGAAGGGCAGTCCTTCAACGACCTGATTCCATAAGTCGTACTAACAGCAGATGCATCTCTCACTGGTTGGTGTGCCCATCTTCAGCATTTAACAATTCAGGGTTTATGGAATGCCGGGCACAACAGTCTTCACATCACTTACTTGGAGCTTCTAGCTGTTTATCTAGCACTGCAAGCTTTTCAGCCTCACCTTGTAGGGAAAGTTGTCTAAGTCCGGACGGACAATATGACAGCTATGTACTATGTACCAAAACAAGAGGGAAAACACACTCTACGGTTGTCACGCCTCTCTCAGACCATTTGGCGTTGGGCAATACATCACAAAATGCATCTTCTGGCAGGACACCTTACAGGCATGAACAACCAATTTGCCGACCTCCTCAGCATGATGCGGCAACAAGTACATGAATGGGAACTTCATCCCCAGGTTCTCCTTCCATACTTGTGGGTTCCCACAAATAGATCTCTTCGTCACAGCAGAGAACTCTTAATGCCCAAACTTCACCTCCAGATTCCCACACCATCTATCCAAAGGCAACGCCCTGTGGATGAACTGGGCAGGGATATTTGCTTACGCTTTTTTGCCTCTCCCTCTCCTTCCATTTCCGGTTCGGAAACTCAGGCAGACATCTCTCACACCGATTCTAGTGGCTCCTACATGGGCTTGTCAACCATGGTTCACTACACTACTAGAACTGTCAGTGTTTCCACACCCAAAGCTGCACCTCACTTCCAACCTTCTCACACAGAACCATGGATAAATCAGACATTCAAACCCCAAAGGATCTCAATCTAGATATTTTTCTCCTGAGGTCATAGAGTTTGGATAGCTAAAACAACCACCCGATTGTATGACAATTCCTAAGGAAACAAGGAAGCCTACCACTAGAGCATGTTATGCAGCAAAGTGGAAAAGGTTTGGTATATATTGAAATAATTACACAGTTGATCCGTTAGATGCATCTATACAAAATATTATTTGTTACCTTTTGCATCTACAGCAAGTTGGCTTAGCCTACACATCTATTTGACTACACCTTGCAGCAGTAGTTGCATATTTACAAACCAGACAACATTTATCCTTATTTAAAATTCCAGTAATTAAAGCCTTTATGGAAGGCCTTAAAAGAATAATACCACCTAGGATACGACCTACACCTATCTGGAACCTTAACATTGTTCTCACAAGGCTTATGGGTAAAAGAATAATACCACCTAGGATACGACCTATACCTATCTGGAACCTTAACATTGTTCTCACAAGGCTTATGGGTCCACCTTTTGAGCCTTTATACAATTGTGAATTACAATTTCTTTCTTGGAAATTGCTATTACTTCATTAAGGCGTGTTGGTGAGCTACAGGCACCTTAGAAGAACCTTTCTTTCAACTTCATAAAGAAAGAGAAGTTCTTGGTACAAATCCAAAATTCCTTCCATAAGTAGTTTCTGCTTTTCGTATTAACCATTCAGGTGAGTCACCGGTGTTCTTCCCTCAACCTGATTCGGTAGCAGAAAGAGCTCTACACACACTTGATGTCAAAAGAGCACTATTATACTATATCGATAGATCAAAAGATTTTCGCAAGACAGAACAACTTTTTGTTGCATTTGCTCCACCTCATAAAGCAGCTGCATGGTCTACACCACACACAACTACCAAACATTATTGTGTGGATGTATTTACACATCAACAATCTAATGTCGGACAAGCAGTGCTAAAACACTTTTTCAAACAACTGCAACACCCACTGGTTAGCCATCGCTTTGGGAGAATACTGCTATATAGTCTATGCAAAGCATGTGTATCTACTGCACACATGCCTCGAACGTATTATGTTACATACCCTGTAAGCATTTGTTCTCGGCATGTAGAGCTGAAGATTCACATGTGCCTTTCCTCCACCTCGGACACCCGTGGTTGTTAAGCTTCTTAATATTTATGATACATATACATGGACATCTCTGTACTACACTTACTTACTCCATTCTAACCCTCTTGCTGTAAAACAATCTAACAATGGAGTCTTTGCCCATGCGCATTATCACCGAAAGGAGGAGTGACTAGAAAAGACTTCCTCGAAGAAAAACAACTTGCAAACATCTGGACCCAACACTAGATGGCAGGATTATCCAAAGCATGTGAATCTACAGCTCTACGTGCCAAGAACAGATGCTTACAGGGTAAATAACAATCATTTTTTCAAAAACAGAAAAAAGGTTATGTGTAGGAATAGAAGTACTTCTAAATTCTTTAATTTTGAAATATCCCAGTTTCAGGCTGGGAAGCTGGCGGTGAGTTTTTTACACACTGTGGCAGTGCCGAATGGTCATTTGATGTCTTGTGTCATCATCTAGACATCAGTGATACATTCAGGTTCACTGGCATTAATCAAAGCTGATTATAAGTGAGACTATGCAGTTTGTGCCCCGTACTTCCTTCCATCCATTTCAGCACCCTTTACTGCTTTTGGGGCCCCGGAACACACTCTCAGCCATGTCCAAGGGTTTCAATAGACATAGAAATTTAAATGTGATCCCTGGTTTCCAGGAATTTTGTGATAATCATAATTATCACATTAATAATTAAATGGTCTTATGTATTTTAGTAGTGCAGTAAGTGTACCGAGGCCATGTCTAAAACTGACACGCCTGAACAAAGAATATATGGAGGTATGGTGGTATTTATATAACGCAAACCTACCAAGGGGCAAGGGAGTGCTCTATACGGCCAAGAGGAAAAGAGTACGCTAAACTGGCATTTATAGGGTGGAGAGTACGGGGACTTTGAGCTCGGAGTGGGGAAGGAAACGTTCTAAGGCATGGGATGTTATGTATTTGAACTGGTGTTGGTTTAGATCTTTCCTGAACTGAAGAAGCTTTAGGTAGGTACTAAAGTATGGGGCATGCTTGTCCATATTCTAGGAAGATAGATGAAGAAAGTTTGTTTCCTCCCGATTGGGGTCGGTAGCAAAGTACATAGCGGCGGCTCAAGTATCACAATTGGGAAAGAGCCTAAAACCGCCTGATGCCCCCGGTGCCCGGTACGCCTCCCGCGCAGTCCCCTGCAATTAGCGGCCCGGCTGTCCATATTCAGCACTGCACAGACGGCTTATTAAGATTCAGCTGGTGTCCAGTCTTCTTAACATTACCGGCAGAGCTGCACTGCCTCTACCAGCCACCTACGCAGTGTGATTCTTCTGCAACTGGAAACCTCCGGCCCCATAGTGCTCTTGGTCCTAAGCCCACGGCGCCATTGTGCCATCAGATCCTGGTTCCTTGGGGACATCACTCACACCTCACGCCATTGACAAATCTGAGACACTACATATCGCTGTCCGGACCCTTCTCTGTCTTGGGCGCACTGGCATATTACGATTAAATACTGAGGGCCCGGCGCTGCGACTGGTTGGCTTGGGGTGCTGCAGGTGCTGCTCTGACGACTGGAGTGAATCGTGGACCCGGTGTGGTTGCCGCGACTGGGTAGTGTGCTCCTAGCCTAGCCTTGGGTAGCGCTCGCTACAGCATTCCTTAGGTGTCTCCGGCGAGCCGCTTGAACCCCAAACACTTTCCAGAGGCATGGGCCGCAAGGACCCGAAACAAAGAACACTCCTGTTTTGAAAAGATTGCGGAGCAAAACACGGAAGAAGATCCAGACATGGCAGAGGGTGGCCCGAGTCTGGTTCGTGGCGCGGCCTCCGCGGTCCCTCCAGCAGAGTGGCTCCAGGAGATGAGAGCTGGCTTTCAGGCGCTGGACGGCCGTTTTGACTCCCCCTCTAAAACTCTTGAGTCCATGGACACCAAGATCCAGGTGCATGATAGGCGTCTAGACGTGGCAAAGGCACGGATATCCGATATAGAAGATGGGACTGCGCAATTGACCAAGAGACTATACAGAATGGAACGCATATTGAAAGACGTCACCATAAAGAATGAGGACCTTGAAGCACGCAGTTGGTGCAATAATGTTCGTATTCTTGGGGTTCCAGAATCCGCCGCCACGGGACACCTGGACGCCTTTGTAGAAACACTGCTGTCGGACCTGTTCGGGAGATACTCCTTCACACCTGGGTTTGTAGTGGAGTGGGCCCAGCGTACCTTGGGGCCGTGACCTAACTCAGGCCTACCCCCTCGACCTCTTATTGCCCGCATCGTGAACTTCCGGGATCGTGATTCTGCCCTTCGACTGGCGAGAGAGCGCAGAGATACCATCTGGCAGGGTTCTAAAATCGCACTTTATCCAGACTTCACTGTTATGGTGCAAGAAGCCAGGCGCAAGTTTACCAGTGTGAAGGCCACGCTTCGTAATCTTGGCCTCAAATACGGCATGCTGAATCCTGCACGGCTGAGGGTTGAGGTGGGAGGCCGGTCACGCTTTTTTGATAATCCTACCGAGGTCCAGGAATTCTGTCGCACCTATAAACGTAACAATGAACAGTTGCAAGAAGACACAGGTGGCCCATCCCCTCCTCACAATGGCTCAGTTGCAAGCTTAGAACTCTTCTCTGGCTCCGGTGTTGGGTAGCATTGGCGTACTGTTATCCTTTATTGTTCTTAGATTGAGTTGGGTTTATATTGTGTCGCAGTTCAAGATAAACTTCACGGTTGGTTGACTGATGTGGCGTTGCCACCCCCCTTGGTGGAAACCTTGGGTTTATTATTGTTGGTCCTGATGTACCTTTTAGATGTAGCGCTTTTCCATTGTACAACAATTTGGTACTTTGTCCTTTGGTTGCAGGTTGGGGTATGCCTTACCTTTATTTCAGTGGGACTGGGTGGTGGGAGGGGGGTGTGGGAATGCTATAATGTCTTTATTATCCATTATCATTATTGTTGCTCTTTGTTTTGGTCTCCTGCTTTACTATTGAATTCGATCGCGTTAGACTCCTTAACGTTCACAGATGGAACAGCCAGGTTTGATTAAGGATCCCTCCAATTTGTCTATGCTGTCCTGGAATGTTTGTGGCTTAAATAACAATCGTAAAAGACGGCAGGTGGTGCATTATCTGATTAGACATAATATAGACATTGACTGCCTACAAGAAACACACTTACCGGTTTCAGACACTGCACGTTTTGCTTCAAGCTGGGGGGCACACAGGTACTTTGCTAATTTTAGTAACTATGCAAGAGGAACCGCATTTCTTACAAGAGGATCCCCTTTAACTGCCAGCTGGTTGTCAATGATAGGGAGGGCAGGTATACAATTGTCACGGGGTCCATGATGGGCCATAAGGTCACATTGGTATGTGGCTATGCGCCTAACGCTGATTCCCCAGAATTTTTCCATTCACTACACACACAACTCTCCAAACTAGAACCTAGTCTGATTATCATGGGTGGGGATCTCAACCTCCTAATTAACCTTGACTTGGACAGTACTTCAACCTCTCCAGCCACTAAGCCACGAGCACGACGCGCCCTGTTAGACCTATGTGATCAATTTTCATTGATAGACATATGACGTAGGCGCAACCCGACTCTCACACATCACACACATTATTCAGGGCAACACAATACATGGACCAGGATTGACCTCTGGCTCCTCTACCCCGATGTGTCCTCTTGGTATCAGACACTGATTACACTAACTAGAACATATTCTGACCATTCCCCGATCCAACTTTACCTTCCGGTCACGTGGCCGGACGGATACAAGAGGCAGTGGCGCTTCCCTGCTCTGGCCCTCCTCGACGACCTTTTGTCACGAGATTGGAGAAGCAATAGAGGAATATTTCACTATTAACAGTGGGTCGGTGGGCACCTGGGCAATGCTGTGGGAGGGATTCAAAGCATACATCTACGGCGTATGCATCTCCAAGCATGCGGGTGTGCTCAAATCTCTACGCACAACTCTGGCCAAGCTGGAGGGTGACCTAGCAGCTCTGGACAACGAATCTCAACATGCCCCTACATCCACTTCGCAGGGACGGAGGCTTGCCCTCCTTGCAGAATACAGAGAGGCAGCGGATTGAGAGATCCTCTATTTTGGCAAATATCAAACTGCCCGTCGTTACGGAGAAGGAGACCGCCCGGGTCCTCACTAGTACAAACTCTTAGGCCGCCCTATAGCAAGGCATGCATTACTGAGATTCGCTCCGCGAACGGGATTCTACACACATCCCCCTCTGATATTCGGGATGAATTCCGGTCGTATTACACCACATTATACACGTCTAGGCTGGGCCGTGACCCTACCGCGCAAAAGGCATATCTCTTTGAGGCGGCCCTTGTGTACTTAGAAAAATATATGCAAGACTTTATGGCGGAACCTATTACTGGGACCGAGATACGTGGTGCAATGAAAGTGCTGCGCGGCTCCTCTGCCCCAGGCCTAGACGGCTTTACTGGGGAGTTTTATAAAGCCTTCTCAGACCTCCTGGCACTGAAGCTGATTGAAGTGTATGCAGAGGCCCTGGAAAAACAGACCCTGCCGCCTACATTAAGTGAAGCGGTTATCATTCTCCTTCCTAAGCCCAGAAAGAACCCCTCCCTCTGCGGATCCTATAGGCCACTTTCTCTAATGAATGTCGATTACAAAATCTTAGCAAAAATTGTCACCAATAGACTTTCGCAATTAATGGAATTTATCATCTCCCCAGCACAATCGGGTTTTGTTGCCCATCGTTCGACATCCTTAAATTTACGAACTCTGTTTGCGGTGCTCCATAGGATAAGTCCTGAGGTTCCGGCAGCGGCAATTTTGCTAGATACCGAAAAAGCCTTTGATACATTGGAGTGGCCCTTCTTTGTGTCCATCATGTGTCGCATGGGCATGCCAGCTGGATTTATAGCCACAGTAGGCCTACCATATAGTCGGTTAACGGCCAGCCTTGCATAAACGGAACTCTCTCCGACACCTTTTCATAGACCCGTGGCACACGCCAGGGCTGTCATTTATCGCCTCTGCTGGTCATTCTCGCCATGGACCTCCTAATACCGCACTTCCAAGAGAGACCTCTTCACAGGGGACTGCAGTTCAAAACAGGCCCCCTTTTGGTTTCTTTATATGCCGACGACACTATCCTCTATGTTCGGGAGCCGCAATTGAACTTAGCTCCGCTCCTCAGGGAGATTCTTTGCTTTGGGCAGCATTCTGGATTAGGCATTCATTGGTGCAAATCAATTATTTTTCCTCTGACCACCAGTACAACACCTTGAGATTGTGAGTTCCCTTTGAAATGGTGCTCAGACTCAGTCAAATATCTGGGTATCCATATACACCATGACCCTGTCCAGATTATTCGACTAAATTATGGACAAGCAATAGCAAAATTGGAGACTCAGGTTGAAAGATGGCTACGGCTCCCATTATCCATGGCAGGTAGAATTGCCATAATTAAAATGATGATCCTCCCTAAATGTTTGTCTTATTTTAACAATATCCCCATTCCCCTCACACACAGTTTTTTTTCATCATTACGATCCCATCTTATTCGATTGGTTTGGGGCGGCAAACAGCCATGTGTTATATGGAGGATACTCACTTTACGATATGATAGGGGCGGCTTTGGGGTTCCCGATTTTTATTTATACTATTTAGTGGTACAGTGTAGTTTCGCCTTCGCTTGGTACCACCCGGATGCCAGGATTCCAGTTTTGCGCCCAGAGGCCGACTTGAGCGACTATCGGACGGCTTGCCCAGAGGCGAACCTAGGGACCCAGTAGATATACAGACAGTCTCGACCACTAGCTGGGCATGGAGCAGGCTCCATCGTTATGCTGGTTCGTCGGTTTTATACTCATCAGCTCTTCCGCTTCCCAATGCTTGCTGGCTCCCTATTTCAGGTGAGGAACTTGTGTAACGCACGTTGACTAAGTTTAATATTTTAACGATAGGTGACTTATATCCGGACGGCCACATTTTTTCGGCCACTGAGGAAGCCCGATTTCAGGAGGCCACGTTCATGGATAAATTTGTGTTCAAACGACTGTACTTGCCGTTACGGGCTATGCTTACTGGTTTTCCGTTTTGAGAGCGATAGTGGAGTACACATTGTATCAAAACTCTACAAACTTTGCATCACACAACTCCCTATCATAGGCGACAAACTGCGTGTGGAATAGGAGACAGATTTGGGTCACCAGATCACAGATGACCAATGGACAGTTTGCTGCAGGACCACAAAGGACGTTTCACTGAATAGTCACCATAAATAATTGCACTACAAGTTTCTGCGACAAATATACATGACACCGGCCAAGCTACATAAAATCGATCCCAGTAGACCACACACATGCCGGAAATGTGGCATTCAGCACGCTGATTTTGCCCACCTTTCCTGGACCTGCGCCTGCATACGCCCCTTCTGGGACCTAGTACACGCGACGCTAGGTGAGATCCTTAGACTTACTATTGTTCCTACTCCGGAGGTGGCACTCCTGGGTTACGCTGTGAATTTTCCTAAAGCAGTCTGGAAATTGGCATCCCTTAGCTTACTGCTGGCGAAGCTAGAAATCGCATTACGCTGGGGTAGCAAGACTTCCCCCACACTACAAGGTTGGGAACATCGCTTAGCTCACTACAGCACAAGTAGCGAGATTTACTCCAGCACATTACCGAGACTAGCGCGTCCCAAGGATAACTGGGGCCGTTATAAAGTACACATAGATACCCTACTCAATTCCGCCACGTCACAGTCCAGCTCGGGTGTAGTACCCACGGGGGTGGGATAACTCAATGGCTTCATGCACGAACAAGTCATACTGGACATCTCCCAGCACTGCAGGTATAATCACTTCCGCTGATACGCCACCTCAATATGGCTCTGCGTTTTTGGGATCACGATCCCTTTAGATCCCTGGGCGCAGCTTGTTATATGCATAGATATGGAGGGACTAGTTAGATGTATGCTTATTATATTTCAGTTGTTTGACATGTATGGTAGATAATCATTATTACAGACAAGACAGTGCTGTTGTTTCCTATTCAATATTAACTTGATATTTTCATGCTGAAAACGTGTGATTTACAGTGACCAATAATGACTGAGATGGATATGTAAAATTTGGTAATCAATAAAAAGAAAGTTTAATAAAAAAAAAAGTTTGTTTCCTATTTTTTTTATTTTTTTACTCCAGTCTGTCGAAATACTTGCTGCAGGTCTGTAGGCAGCCACTGGAGATGATGAGCTTGTCAGCCAAATAGGTACAGATGCTTTTCAAAATGGATTAGTAGATGATGCAACTGGTCGTCAAGGTGGTGTGCTCAAATCAAGGGCCACTGAAATTCCATCGGTGTAGGTGTGAAGAGGCTGAATTTCTTCAGGCGCTTGATGAGGCATGCTGCAGTGTTTAGGGTGCTTTTCAGGGCCATGTCTGGGTGGCTGTGAAGCAGGACGTTGCCCTCACCTTGATGCAAGGCTACAATGGTTTAGGTAGCAGTTCTGAAGTTGTTTTCCAGGAGGAAAAAGTTTCACTTTCTTTAATAGTGAGAGCAGTCTTGTTTGGGTTGTGTTGTTTGAGGATGTGATTGTTGTTGAGGGTGAAGCCGAGTGACTTGGTGTTTAGTGAAAGTTGGGGTTTGAATGCATCCAGGTTTGTCATTAAGCCAGGACTGGACTAGTTTGTTGATGCTGGCATAAATTAAAATTTGAGAGTTGAAGAGGGTGAGTGTCAGGCATATGCTGGAGATCTAGGACTGGATGTGATACAGACAGTGCTTGAGTTGCCAAATGTCAAGAGCAGAATACACTTTCAAGTATAGTTCTGCATTTTCAACCTTTTGGTAAATGTTTTTAGTGAGTAGGTTTCAAGAGGGGCTATAAAGGTTGAAGGTGACAGGAGACAGGATGGAGCACTAGGGTGCTCTGCAGGTGGAGGAAAGCATCTTGACTCTAGGACAAACTGGTGTTGGTTGGACAGGTAGGAAGAAGACCAACAGAGAATGTTATCAATGAATCCCATTCAAGACGTTAGGTTGTGATGAGAGTGGGATGGTCAATAATGTGGAAGGCACAGCTCCAAAAGTTTCTGATAGAGACATCTAACCACATATTCCTCACCTTTTGAGTATTGCCCCAGGTGTCCGACTGGATCTTGAAAATCTTAATCGCGCCGAAAGGTGGTGCCACACCGCTCTGCACTGATGTCACTCCACTTCTAGAAGGGACTCGCGGGGCCCTATATATGTGCCAACCATGCACGCTGACATCTGTTCCCTTTTTCTCCCAGCAACAGATACATATCCAGAGCTACCCCATGTCCCTTTCAAGTTTATTATTTTGATTGTTCTAAAACATTTCACAGTGTGCAAGGGAAATGTTATCTTTCAAATCTACAGGGTTTAAACCTTGTAAGGAATGTCACATATGACTGAGACAGACCCCCATTTGGTTTTCCTGTGCTGCCTGGAGTTGGACCACAACTCCAAGCCCTGCAGTGACTGCACATGCATGCACCCCAAATCCAACCTCCAACCGGGAGGGGGAGACTAAGCTGCTCGCGGCAAAGCACTGCAAGACTGACCAATCGTGGTCCAAAGGGCTGCCCCACTCCCAAAGTAATTCCTACAACAGTTTGTCGTCGTGGTCAAAATCGTTGGGTGACTCAAAGAAAAATAACTAGTATACGTGGGACTCTGCTCTGTCCTGCCACTCTCAGTCTCCTGACAAGGCACAAGGGCATCACCAGGCGTTCTGGTCTCGCTCCTGAACATGGTCCTCTTCTGAGCCAAGATCGAGGAATTCCTTGAAGCCATGCTGCAGCTTTTTGACACCTTACCGTCTCTCCCTGGCAGTCCTGCAGCACGGGTTTCCGTTGGTGCGTCTGCCGTCACCACTGGACCCTCTGGTTTCATTCAGGTTTCAGACCGATCTCTGTACCAGTTCCCTCTCCGGTACCCCAATCCGCCGATGCTAGCACAAGTGATTCCGTATGGCGATGGCTAAACTAAAGTGCTGCCGAGATGGCACCGCCCTTACCTCAACCAAAGCCGCACTCTGCTTAGACTGAGCCACAGCCATTTAGTCATCCTTCTAATTCTGATATGGTGCTCTTGCCCTCCGGAGGAGCTCATGTCCTAAATGAATTCTTTGGCACAGATTCTGTCAATGATGGCTATGATGCTGGGGACTAGTTTGCCCAGCCATAATATGAGGATAATTGGTATGAGATCTTTAGGATTCCAGTGGTATGGATAGTTACCCAGACATTGAATTGGTTTCTCCTCCAGTCCCTGCCACAGAAGAAAGTGTTTCCATTACTATGGTAGTGCGTAGGATGGCAGAGGTCCTTGAACTTCTTTTCCCTATTCAAGAAGTAAAGATTAATGTATTAACAAACAAGCTTCAGCCTGGTCAAACAGGTTGTGACCGCCTGCTTCCCTTTAATTAGGCCCTTAAAGATTCCCTTTTGGGGGCCAGGGCTAACCACTGTTTATGTTCCCCTGTCAATCTGCAAATTGCGAGGTGCCATCACCCTGCTCTGGGCGACACAGACTTTCTCATCCAGCACCTAATTCTCATGAGGTTGGTGGTGCAGGCTTTGGCCTGCAGTGTTAACCAAAATTCTGTCTGGACCACTCCACCCAATAGGGAATCGATAACGATAGAGACCTTTGTAAAAAGGATCTCTTCATCCACCAGTTTTTACCTTCACTTGCTGAATGCCAGCTGCCTTTTAGGCCGCTATTCTCTTGCCTTGTGGGACTCAATAGCCCAGGTCTTACCCATGGTGTAGAACGATTTCACCTCCTCCGTGGCTATGGTTGATAACTTTCAGTATCTCCAGCAGATCCAGCCAGTTCAGCAATCCCCACAATCTCTTTGTGGCTGGGGCTGCGGTACCCACAGAATAGAAGGATAACAGTGACAACATGCAGCTCAGTCTTACACCTGTCCAGATACTGCAGCCCTCAAGTCGTTATAGCGTGCCCTTGGCAGCATACAGCAATCCTGTTAGGCAGAATCCAACATTTTCAGTCAGGGTGGCAGGTAATAACTTCTTATAAGTGGGTCCTTCAAGTTGTTCAGCTGGGTTCTACATTAATGTTCCTCGAAACCCCACAGCCCATTTCACATCCACCGACCGATTGACAGACAACCATTTATGCTTTCGCGCAGAAGGACAAATTTAAGATGCTCACCCTTGCCCAGTTCTTATATTCTCGCAACCCTGGTGACTGAATTGTAGTTTTGGAACCCACATCTTCATCGTGCAGGCCGACAGGCATTACCTACAGTTCATGGCAGGCTAAGAGCATTTTCAGTTCACTGTGTGACGATCAGCTCAATGTGAGATTTGCTGGAAAGGAGAAAGGCAAGACAGATTAGAAGAGGACCATCTCTTGCTGGATCATGCTCTGAATTAAGATCTGCTATGCACTGGTCAAAAAGCAGCCCCCAGAGGGCTTATAGCCTACTTCCATCAGAACCAAGGCTGCTACCACTGAGTTGGCACCCGAGGTGTCTGTCCTGGACCTTTGCCAGGCAGCTAAGTGGGCGTCCCTCCATACGTTCATGAAGCACTACTGTCTCGAAAGTCAGGTCATTCAAGAGGGGCATTTTGCCCTCTCAGTCCTACAGGACTTTTTGCTTTGAGTTCTGTTGGACCCGGCCTCGTAGAAAGGCCCTCCGTGCCCCCGCACCACCGAAACCGGGTGCCTGCAGCCCAAGCACGCGGCCCAGCCGACCTTTCCCACCAGGACACCTGCACCAACCCCGGACATCCCCGTCCATGGCCTCCCTCCTTTCGGCCACCCCGGGCCCGCGTGCCCACTCCCTGCAACAAGATGGCCGCCCGGCCCCAGCGCGACCCGGGCCTCGAGGCGCCACTCCGGCTGGAGGACATCACGCTTCCAGGGGATGAGAGAGGGAGGAGCAGTTTCTATCGCACCTCTGAACTCCCCTGGGACGATGGGTTTCGATCGGCCCTCCGGCCTCCCTGCGGGCTGGCTCCGTGCCTGCTGGGTGTCTGGGACTCCTCCCGACCCGGCCCTGAAAGGATCAAAAGACAATAGCAGGAAACCCCGACAAGCGGCCCCCAGGTGACAAGACCCCTGCCTGCGCAGACTCCGGACATCAAAGCGGGGTCGACCTATAACAAGGGGTGCTCTGAGACTGTCCGGCAGATTCGACGCTGGAACAACGAGAGCCTGCTGACGTGGTCGCGGCTCCTGGAACTGGAACCTACCTGAGCCCTGCTGAGTGACTCGCGGCTCCCTGAAGATCGTAAGACCTCCGAACTTGTACCTGAGCCCTGCTGAGTGACTCGCGGCTCCCTGAAGATCGTAAGACCTCCGAACTTGTACCTGAGCCCTGCTGAGTGACTCGCGGCTCCCTGAAGATCGTAAGACCTCCGAACTTGTACCTGAGCCCTGCTGAGTGACTCGCGGCTCCCTGAAGATCGTAAGACCTCCGACCTTGTACCTGAGCCCTGCTGAGTGACTCGCGGCTCCCCCAGACTCTCACGGTCCCGCCGGACCCCGACTCCGACCACGTATCCCCCAGCTCGAGGATTGTGAGCTGTGCGCCGGATACGTCCCTGCTTTGAACCGTTACCAGAGACTGTCCCGCTACCCCCTACCTTTCCGAGACTCTTGAGCCCGTGCTCACCTTGTACATATTTGCAGTGATACCTATTTGATAAAGCTTGTTTCTGAGAATATCCAGTGTGGTCTCTCTGTGTCGTGTGGTGCCAGAAGTACGATCCTAGTTGCGAGATTCCTCCCCCTGGGGAATCTCTCGCCAGTGCCCGGCTACGATACAACACGGGTGAGACTCAGGGAAGTCAGGACCCCTTTCCGGGCTCCTCTGAGGTCACCGTCTAACATTGGTGGCAAGCGACGGGATTCGGGCCCATCACCTAGAGATCGTACAGTGAACAACGGACGCACGACCAACAGAGATGGCAGAAGGAAGCGCCATGAGCTCCGCAGAAACCAACGCCAACAGAGTGTTCCAGGTGGAGCATCTGGAAGAATACACACACAAAGAGCTAAAACAATTTTGCAAAGAACTTAAAATAGCTACCACTGGCCTCAACACTAAGGAAGACTTGCAGAAAGCACTGAAAACTTGGGTGGAGACCGGGGCATCCCGCCCGGAAGGCACGGGGGAGCGCCCCGACGAAGCCGAACTCCCTCCAAGTGAAAGCAGCGACAATCAGGTGCAAGGCATTGTACAAGACGGGGGCCTATCCCCGGGAGAACTCGCGGACAGAGAGAGACGCCGCAGTCATGAACTCGAGTTAGCTAAACTCAAAATCGAGGGCGAATTGAAGTTAGCGGAGAAAAAGCTAGCGGTAGAGCAAATGCGCGTACAAGGCGAACTGGAAGAAAAGAAGCTCCAACGGGAGCACGAAGGAAGAAAGCTCCAACTAGAGCACGAACGCAGCTTAAAAGAACTCGAGCTCAAGGCCCGAAATGAGGACGGGAGGCCCTCGGGGAACCGAGAGACGGCCCCCCCCAGCGGAACAGAAGGTCCACATCCCCAAGGATGTGGTCAAAGAATATTATAAAAACGATGACATTCAGCAATGGTTTCGGGCCTACGAGGTCGCCATGACCTCCCATCGGATTCCACAGAAGGACTGGGGGGCGGGGTTGTGGGGGCGGTTTCTGAGCGAAGGAAGGGACACCCTGCTCGACCTACCCCTCTCCCTGCAGACCTCCTACAGCCATATGAAAGAGGCTCTCCTCACAAGATACGGCCTCACCCCAGAAATGTACCGCCAACGGTTCCGGGACTGCCGGAAGATCCCGGGCACCACCTGGGTGGAGTATGTAAACTTTTTTAGTCGGGCCTTCGATGGGTGGGTCAAGGGCAGCAAGGTCACCACCCTTGCCGAACTCACTGACCTCATGTTATGGGAACATCTGGCTGCGAACTGCTTCGTAGAGCTTCGTCAACATCTGCTGGATAGCAAGCTCACAGATCCCCGGAAGCTGGCTGTGGAGGCCGACCGCTGGACCAACACCCGGGTCTCCCGGGGCATGGTAGGAGAGTACCCCCGAACCAGCCAGGGACCACCCCGCCAGAGAGGGGGAGGGAACCAGGGAGGGCCGAGAGAGTCCCAGCCTAGCCCCCCGAAGACACCACCTCCACCTTTCCCGGCGCCCCCCCCACCAGTAACAGGGCCCCCTGGGAGACGAGGACACCGGGTGACCGTTACATGTTTTCGTTGCCAGAAACCCGGGCACTACGCCAATGACCCAGAGTGCCCCATGGCCACCCAAGTCACCCCTGCGAGACAGATAGCCAACGTAGCCCTGGGGGAGGAGGTTGAGGAAGCCGAGGAGTGGGAACCCGCCGCTATGGCCCTAGTATCCCTGGGAGATAGGGAAATGATCCCTGGTAGCCTCCTACCGTCCAACACACAGAAATATGGGCAGCTCGTCAAGATCAATGGCCACCAGGTAGAGGCCCTGCGGGACACCGGGGCCAGTATCACCGGTGTCCTCAGGCACCTAGTCCCCGAGGAGCAGATCCTCCCCAATGTCTTTTGCCCCGTAATCTCTGCAGACAATAGGGAAAGTATGTGTCAGGTAGCCCTGGTGCCATTTGAGTGGGGAGGGGTGATAGGGAAACTCAAGGTGGCCGTAAGAACCTCCCAGCCGGTCGACTGCCTCTTAGGGAACGACCTGGAGAGTTCTCCCTGGAAGCACGTAGAGCGCAAGGCCCACCTAGGAATGATGGGACTCCCCGAGTGGGTGTGTGCCACCACCCGATCTATGACCGCCCGACTCACTCCCCGGAGAGAAGTCGAGAGCACCCCGGTCGAAGAAGCCCGTACCGTCCCCGCCGAGGGTCCTCCCGTTCCCCCATCAGAAGGGTCCGTCGCCAGCGACGAACCCGCACCATCCGACCCCGCCCCGGTCCCCGAGTTGGGGGATCTACCCGAGTTGGCCCATTGCCGCCACGAGGGCGGGCCCACCCGGGAAGAATTTTGCCGGGAGCAAGCCACCTGTCCTTCCCTGGTCGGGCTGCGGCGCCAGGCCGAGGGCCAAGCCGCAGGTGACCAGACCGGAACGCACCGAATCTATTGGGAAAATAACATCCTGTATAGTGAGCAGAAATCAGTGGAGCTGGGATCCGGACGGGTACTGGTGGTACCCCTCCGCTTCCGGGATTTCCTCCTGGGCTTAGCCCACGATGTCCCCCTCGCCGGTCACCTGGGTCAGGACAAGACCTACAGCCGTCTCGTGACCCATTTTTATTGGCCTAAGATGAAAGCAGCGGTAGAAGCACACTGCAAGTCCTGCCCCACGTGCCAAGCCAGTGGGAAGAGTGGGGGGAAGCGCAAGGCTCCCCTCCAACCCTTCCCGGTCGTCAGTACCCCCTTCGAACGAGTCGGAATCGACATCGTGGGGCCACTGGACCCCCCCACCTCCCAAGGTCACCGTTTCATCTTGGTCCTAGTAGACCATGCCACCCGCTATCCAGAGGCTATTCCCCTGCGCACCATTCCGGCCCCCGTGGTGGGCCGGGCCCTGATGGGGATCTTTTCCAGGGTGGGTTTCCCCCGCGAGGTCGTGAGCGATCGCGGCACTAATTTTATATCAAGGTATATGACGTCCCTGTGGCAACAATGTGGGGTGTCCTATAAGTTCACCACCCCGTACCATCCCCAAGGGAACGGCCTAGTAGAGAGGTTTAATAGGACTTTGAAAGGGATGATCGCTGGCCTAGAAGAGCCCCTCCGGCGTAAGTGGGACGTCCTGCTCCCCTGCCTCTTGTTCGCTTACCGGGAGGTCCCCCAGAAGTCCTTAGGGTTCAGCCCGTTTGAATTACTCTATGGGCACCCCGTCCGAGGTCCCCTCAGTTTGGTTAAGGAAGGGTGGGAGGCAGCACCCCAGACCACCCCCCGAGATGTGTTCCAATATGTCCTGGCCCTCCGGAACCAGACCAGGAAGTTCCGAGAACTGGCCGAGGCCAACCTGGAGGCGAGTCAAGAAGAAATGAAGCGCTGGTACGACCAGAATGCTACTCTGGTCGAGTTCCAGCCGGGCCAGCAGGTGTGGGTCATGGCCCCCGTGAAGCCTGGCGCCCTCCAGGACCGATGGACTGGGCCCTACAAAGTGGTTGAGAGGAAGAGCCAAGTCACCTACTTGGTGGACGTCCAGTCGCCTCGGGATCCCCTCCGGGTCCTGCACGTGAACCGCCTCAAGCCGCACTTCGTGCGGACAGAACTGAGCCTCCTGCTGGCCACCGATGACGGGGCCGAAGATGAGTCGGATCCCCTCCCGGACCTCCTGTGTGTCAAGGAGCAGGATGGCTCCGTGGAGGGAGTGAACCTCTCCCCAGCCCTCACTGCCCAGCAACAAGCGGACTGCCGCCAACTCCTCAGACAATTTTCGGACCTCTTCTCCCTGACCCCCCCGGGTCACCAACTGGTGTGTTCACGATGTGGACACCGGGGACAGCCCGCCGGTGAGACACCGAGCCTACCGGGTTCCTGACCGGGTCCGGTCCTGTATTCAAGCCGAAGTCTCGAAGATGTTGACCCTGGGGGTGATCGAGCCCTCTGACAGTCCCTGGGCCAGCCCTGTGGTCCTGGTTCCGAAGGCAGCAGCCCCCGGTGTCGCCCCCGAGCTCCGGTTCTGCGTGGATTACCGGGGGCTCAATGACGTTACCCGAGCCGATGCCCACCCCATTCCACGAGCCGACGAGCTCATTGACCGACTAGGGGCCGCCCGGTTCCTCAGCACTTTCGACCTCACCTGCGGCTACTGGCAGATTGCGCTCACCGAAGGGGCCAAGGAGAGGTCTGCTTTCTCCACCCCCGATGGGCACTACCGCTTCCGCGTGATGCCCTTCGGGATGAAAAATGACCCGGCCACTTTCCAGAGGCTGGTAAATAGGGTCCTGGCCGGGCTAGAACAGTTCAGCGCGGCCTATCTGGACGACATCGCTGTCTTCAGTTCAGAGTGGAGTGAGCACCTCCAGCACCTCCGGAGAGTGCTAACCGCCCTGCGCCAGGCAGGCCTCACCATAAAAGCCAGCAAGTGCCAGATCGGGCAAGGATCCGTAGTCTACCTGGGGCACCAAGTCGGGAGTGGCCAGGTCGCTCCTCTACAGCCGAAGATCGACGCCATCCTGGCCTGGGACCCACCCATCACCCAAACGGAAGTCCGAGCCTTTCTGGGACTCACGGGCTACTACCGCCGATTCATTCAGGGGTATGGCAGCCTGGTCGGCCCTCTCACGGAACTCACGTCTAAAAAACAGCCAAAGAAGGTGCAATGGACGGCTGCCTGCCAGGAAGCTTTCGATGCTCTAAAAAAGGCCATGTGCACGGCCCCCGTCCTCCAGGCCCCCGACTACACCAAGGAGTTCATAGTCCAGACCGATGCCTCCGAGCATGGCATTGGGGCCGTCCTGTCCCAAGTGAATGATCAAGGCCTAGACCAGCCCGTCGCCTTCCTCAGTCGGCGGCTGCTACCCCGAGAACAGAAGTGGAGCACCATAGAGCGCGAAGCATTTGCCGTGGTCTGGGCACTCAAAAAACTACGACCCTACCTGTTCGGCACTCATTTCAGGGTCCAAACTGACCATCGGCCCTTGCGATGGCTCATGCAGATGCGAGGAGAAAACCCCAAGCTACTGCGGTGGTCAATCTCCCTCCAGGGAATGGACTTCACCGTAGAACACCGCCCTGGTACGGACCACGCCAACGCTGACGGCCTCTCCCGGTTCTTCCGCCTCAGCGAAGAGAACCCCCCAAGGTGATGGGCAGTTCTCTCCGGCTTTCAGCTGGGGGGGACGCGTGTTGGACCCGGCCTCGTAGAAAGGCCCTCCGTGCCCCCGCACCACCGAAACCGGGTGCCTGCAGCCCAAGCACGCGGCCCAGCCGACCTTTCCCACCAGGACACCTGCACCAACCCCGGACATCCCCGTCCATGGCCTCCCTCCTTTCGGCCCGCGTGCCCACTCCCTGCAACAAGATGGCCGCCCGGCCCCAGCGCGACCCGGGCCTCGAGGCGCCACTCCGGGTGGAGGACATCACGCTTCCAGGGGATGAGAGAGGGAGGAGCAGTTTCTATCGCACCTCTGAACTCCCCTGGGACGATGGGTTTCGATCGGCCCTCCGGCCTCCCTGCGGGCTGGCTCCGTGCCTGCTGGGTGTCTGGGACTCCTCCCGACCCGGCCCTGAAAGGATCAAAAGACAATAGCAGGAAACCCCGACAAGCGGCCCCCAGGTGACAAGACCCCTGCCTGCGCAGACTCCGGACATCAAAGCGGGGTCGACCTATAACAAGGGGTGCTCTGAGACTGTCCGGCAGATTCGACGCTGGAACAACGAGAGCCTGCTGACGTGGTCGCGGCTCCTGGAACTGGAACCTACCTGAGCCCTGCTGAGTGACTCGCGGCTCCCTGAAGATCGTAAGACCTCCGAACTTGTACCTGAGCCCTGCTGAGTGACTCACGGCTCCCTGAAGATCGTAAGACCTCCGAACTTGTACCTGAGCCCTGCTGAGTGACTCGCGGCTCCCTGAAGATCGTAAGACCTCCGAACTTGTACCTGAGCCCTGCTGAGTGACTCGCGGCTCCCTGAAGATCGTAAGACCTCCGACCTTGTACCTGAGCCCTGCTGAGTGACTCGTGGCTCCCCCAGACTCTCACGGTCCCGCCGGACCCCGACTCCGACCACGTATCCCCCAGCTCGAGGATTGTGAGCTGTGCGCCGGATACGTCCCTGCTTTGAACCGTTACCAGAGACTGTCCCGCTACCCCCTACCTTTCCGAGACTCTTGAGCCCGTGCTCACCTTGTACATATTTGCAGTGATACCTATTTGATAAAGCTTGTTTCTGAGAATATCCAGTGTGGTCTCTCTGTGTCGTGTGGTGCCAGAAGTACGATCCTAGTTGCGAGATTCCTCCCCCTGGGGAATCTCTCGCCAGTGCCCGGCTACGATACAACACGGGTGAGACTCAGGGAAGTCAGGACCCCTTTCCGGGCTCCTCTGAGGTCACCGTCTAACATTGGTGGCAAGCGACGGGATTCGGGCCCATCACCTAGAGATCGTACAGTGAACAACGGACGCACGACCAACAGAGATGGCAGAAGGAAGCGCCATGAGCTCCGCAGAAACCAACGCCAACAGAGTGTTCCAGGTGGAGCATCTGGAAGAATACACACACAAAGAGCTAAAACAATTTTGCAAAGAACTTAAAATAGCTACCACTGGCCTCAACACTAAGGAAGACTTGCAGAAAGCACTGAAAACTTGGGTGGAGACCGGGGCATCCCGCCCGGAAGGCACGGGGGAGCGCCCCGACGAAGCCGAACTCCCTCCAAGTGAAAGCAGCGACAATCAGGTGCAAGGCATTGTACCAGACGGGGGCCTATCCCCGGGAGAACTCGCGGACAGAGAGAGACGCCGCAGTCATGAACTCGAGTTAGCTAAACTCAAAATCGAGGGCGAATTGAAGTTAGCGGAGAAAAAGCTAGCGGTAGAGCAAATGCGCGTACAAGGCGAACTGGAAGAAAAGAAGCTCCAACGGGAGCACGAAGGAAGAAAGCTCCAACTAGAGCACGAACGCAGCTTAAAAGAACTCGAGCTCAAGGCCCGAAATGAGGACGGGAGGCCCTCGGGGAACCGAGAGACGGCCCCCCCAGCGGAACAGAAGGTCCACATCCCCAAGGATGTGGTCAAAGAATATTATAAAAACGATGACATTCAGCAATGGTTTCGGGCCTACGAGGTCGCCATGACCTCCCATCGGATTCCACAGAAGGACTGGGGGGCGGGGTTGTGGGGGCGGTTTCTGAGCGAAGGAAGGGACACCCTGCTCGACCTACCCCTCTCCCTGCAGACCTCCTACAGCCATATGAAAGAGGCTCTCCTCACAAGATACGGCCTCACCCCAGAAATGTACCGCCAACGGTTCCGGGACTGCCGGAAGATCCCGGGCACCACCTGGGTGGAGTATGTAAACTTTTTTAGTCGGGCCTTCGATGGGTGGGTCAAGGGCAGCAAGGTCACCACCCTTGCCGAACTCACTGACCTCATGTTATGGGAACATCTGGCTGCGAACTGCTTCGTAGAGCTTCGTCAACATCTGCTGGATAGCAAGCTCACAGATCCCCGGAAGCTGGCTGTGGAGGCCGACCGCTGGACCAACACCCGGGTCTCCCGGGGCATGGTAGGAGAGTACCCCCGAACCAGCCAGGGACCACCCCGCCAGAGAGGGGGAGGGAACCAGGGAGGGCCGAGAGAGTCCCAGCCTAGCCCCCCGAAGACACCACCTCCACCTTTCCCGGCGCCCCCCCCACCAGTAACAGGGCCCCCTGGGAGACGAGGACACCGGGTGACCGTTACATGTTTTCGTTGCCAGAAACCCGGGCACTACGCCAATGACCCAGAGTGCCCCATGGCCACCCAAGTCACCCCTGCGAGACAGATAGCCAACGTAGCCCTGGGGGAGGAGGTTGAGGAAGCCGAGGAGTGGGAACCCGCCGCTATGGCCCTAGTATCCCTGGGAGATAGGGAAATGATCCCTGGTAGCCTCCTACCGTCCAACACACAGAAATATGGGCAGCTCGTCAAGATCAATGGCCACCAGGTAGAGGCCCTGCGGGACACCGGGGCCAGTATCACCGGTGTCCTCAGGCACCTAGTCCCCGAGGAGCAGATCCTCCCCAATGTCTTTTGCCCCGTAATCTCTGCAGACAATAGGGAAAGTATGTGTCAGGTAGCCCTGGTGCCATTTGAGTGGGGAGGGGTGATAGGGAAACTCAAGGTGGCCGTAAGAACCTCCCAGCCGGTCGACTGCCTCTTAGGGAACGACCTGGAGAGTTCTCCCTGGAAGCACGTAGAGCGCAAGGCCCACCTAGGAATGATGGGACTCCCCGAGTGGGTGTGTGCCACCACCCGATCTATGACCTCCCGACTCACTCCCCGGAGAGAAGTCGAGAGCACCCCGGTCGAAGAAGCCCGTACCGTCCCCGCCGAGGGTCCTCCCGTTCCCCCATCAGAAGGGTCCGTCGCCAGCGACAAACCCGCACCATCCGACCCCGCCCCGGTCCCCGAGTTGGGGGATCTACCCGAGTTGGCCCATTGGCGCCACGAGCGCGGGCCCACCCGGGAAGAATTTTGCCGGGAGCAAGCCACCTGTCCTTCCCTGGTCGGGCTGCGGCGCCAGGCCGAGGGCCAAGCCGCAGGTGACCAGACCGGAACGCACCGAATCTATTGGGAAAATAACATCCTGTATAGTGAGCAGAAATCAGTGGAGCTGGGATCCGGACGGGTACTGGTGGTACCCCTCCGCTTCCGGGATTTCCTCCTGGGCTTAGCCCACGATGTCCCCCTCGCCGGTCACCTGGGTCAGGACAAGACCTACAGCCGTCTCGTGACCCATTTTTATTGGCCTAAGATGAAAGCAGCGGTAGAAGCACACTGCAAGTCCTGCCCCACGTGCCAAGCCAGTGGGAAGAGTGGGGGGAAGCGCAAGGCTCCCCTCCAACCCTTCCC
Organism: Triturus cristatus; assembly: GCF_964204655.1. Lineage (NCBI taxonomy): Eukaryota > Metazoa > Chordata > Amphibia > Caudata > Salamandridae > Triturus > Triturus cristatus. The sequence goes on along the minus strand of NC_140583.1, from coordinate 504,910,634 downwards.
GGTCGTCAGTACCCCCTTCGAACGAGTCGGAATCGACATCGTGGGGCCACTGGACCCCCCCACCTCCCAAGGTCACCGTTTCATCTTGGTCCTAGTAGACCATGCCACCCGCTATCCAGAGGCTATTCCCCTGCGCACCATTCCGGCCCCCGTGGTGGGCCGGGCCCTGATGGGGATCTTTTCCAGGGTGGGTTTCCCCCGCGAGGTCGTGAGCGATCGCGGCACTAATTTTATATCAAGGTATATGACGTCCCTGTGGCAACAATGTGGGGTGTCCTATAAGTTCACCACCCCGTACCATCCCCAAGGGAACGGCCTAGTAGAGAGGTTTAATAGGACTTTGAAAGGGATGATCGCTGGCCTAGAAGAGCCCCTCCGGCGTAAGTGGGACGTCCTGCTCCCCTGCCTCTTGTTCGCTTACCGGGAGGTCCCCCAGAAGTCCTTAGGGTTCAGCCCGTTTGAATTACTCTATGGGCACCCCGTCCGAGGTCCCCTCAGTTTGGTTAAGGAAGGGTGGGAGGCAGCACCCCAGACCACCCCCCGAGATGTGTTCCAATATGTCCTGGCCCTCCGGAACCAGACCAGGAAGTTCCGAGAACTGGCTGAGGCCAACCTGGAGGCGAGTCAAGAAGAAATGAAGCGCTGGTACGACCAGAATGCTACTCTGGTCGAGTTCCAGCCGGGCCAGCAGGTGTGGGTCATGGCCCCCGTGAAGCCTGGCGCCCTCCAGGACCGATGGACTGGGCCCTACAAAGTGGTTGAGAGGAAGAGCCAAGTCACCTACTTGGTGGACGTCCAGTCGCCTCGGGATCCCCTCCGGGTCCTGCACGTGAACCGCCTCAAGCCGCACTTCGTGCGGACAGAACTGAGCCTCCTGCTGGCCACCGATGACGGGGCCGAAGATGAGTCGGATCCCCTCCCGGACCTCCTGTGTGTCAAGGAGCAGGATGGCTCCGTGGAGGGAGTGAACCTCTCCCCAGCCCTCACTGCCCAGCAACAAGCGGACTGCCGCCAACTCCTCAGACAATTTTCGGACCTCTTCTCCCTGACCCCCCGGGTCACCAACTGGTGTGTTCACGATGTGGACGCCGGGGACAGCCCGCCGGTGAGACACCGAGCCTACCGGGTTCCTGACCGGGTCCGGTCCTGTATTCAAGCCGAAGTCTCGAAGATGTTGACCCTGGGGGTGATCGAGCCCTCTGACAGTCCCTGGGCCAGCCCCGTGGTCCTGGTTCCGAAGGCAGCAGCCCCCGGTGTCGCCCCCGAGCTCCGGTTCTGCGTGGATTACCGGGGGCTCAATGACGTTACCCGAGCCGATGCCCACCCCATTCCACGAGCCGACGAGCTCATTGACCGACTAGGGGCCGCCCGGTTCCTCAGCACTTTCGACCTCACCTGCGGCTACTGGCAGATTGCGCTCACCGAAGGGGCCAAGGAGAGGTCTGCTTTCTCCACCCCCGATGGGCACTACCGCTTCCGCGTGATGCCCTTCGGGATGAAAAATGCCCCGGCCACATTCCAGAGGCTGGTAAATAGGGTCCTGGCCGGGCTAGAACAGTTCAGCGCGGCCTATCTGGACGACATCGCTGTCTTCAGTTCAGAGTGGAGTGAGCACCTCCAGCACCTCCGGAGAGTGCTAACCGCCCTGCGCCAGGCAGGCCTCACCATAAAAGCCAGCAAGTGCCAGATCGGGCAAGGATCCGTAGTCTACCTGGGGCACCAAGTCGGGAGTGGCCAGGTCGCTCCTCTACAGCCGAAGATCGACGCCATCCTGGCCTGGGACCCACCCATCACCCAAACGGAAGTCCGAGCCTTTCTGGGACTCACGGGCTACTACCGCCGATTCATTCAGGGGTATGGCAGCCTGGTCGGCCCTCTCACGGAACTCACGTCTAAAAAACAGCCAAAGAAGGTGCAATGGACGGCTGCCTGCCAGGAAGCTTTCGATGCTCTAAAAAAGGCCATGTGCACGGCCCCCGTCCTCCAGGCCCCCGACTACACCAAGGAGTTCATAGTCCAGACCGATGCCTCCGAGCATGGCATTGGGGCCGTCCTGTCCCAAGTGAATGATCAAGGCCTAGACCAGCCCGTCGCCTTCCTCAGTCGGCGGCTGCTACCCCGAGAACAGAAGTGGAGCACCATAGAGCGCGAAGCATTTGCCGTGGTCTGGGCACTCAAAAAACTACGACCCTACCTGTTCGGCACTCATTTCAGGGTCCAAACTGACCATCGGCCCTTGCGATGGCTCATGCAGATGCGAGGAGAAAACCCCAAGCTACTGCGGTGGTCAATCTCCCTCCAGGGAATGGACTTCACCGTAGAACACCGCCCTGGTACGGACCACGCCAACGCTGACGGCCTCTCCCGGTTCTTCCGCCTCAGCGAAGAGAACCCCCCAAGGTGATGGGCAGTTCTCTCCGGCTTTCAGCTGGGGGGGACGCGTGTTGGACCCGGCCTCGTAGAAAGGCCCTCCGTGCCCCCGCACCACCGAAACCGGGTGCCTGCAGCCCAAGCACGCGGCCCAGCCGACCTTTCCCACCAGGACACCTGCACCAACCCCGGACATCCCCGTCCATGGCCTCCCTCCTTTCGGCCACCCCGGGCCCGCGTGCCCACTCCCTGCAACAAGATGGCCGCCCGGCCCCAGCGCGACCCGGGCCTCGAGGCGCCACTCCGGCTGGAGGACATCACGCTTCCAGGGGATGAGAGAGGGAGGAGCAGTTTCTATCGCACCTCTGAACTCCCCTGGGACGATGGGTTTCGATCGGCCCTCCGGTCTCCCTGCGGGCTGGCTCCGTGCCTGCTGGGTGTCTGGGACTCCTCCCGACCCGGCCCTGAAAGGATCAAAAGACAATAGCAGGAAACCCCGACAAGCGGCCCCCAGGTGACAAGACCCCTGCCTGCGCAGACTCCGGACATCAAAGCGGGGTCGACCTATAACAAGGGGTGCTCTGAGACTGTCCGGCAGATTCGACGCTGGAACAACGAGAGCCTGCTGACGTGGTCGCGGCTCCTGGAACTGGAACCTACCTGAGCCCTGCTGAGTGACTCGCGGCTCCCTGAAGATCGTAAGACCTCCGAACTTGTACCTGAGCCCTGCTGAGTGACTCGCGGCTCCCTGAAGATCGTAAGACCTCCGAACTTGTACCTGAGCCCTGCTGAGTGACTCGCGGCTCCCTGAAGATCGTAAGACCTCCGAACTTGTACCTGAGCCCTGCTGAGTGACTCGCGGCTCCCTGAAGATCGTAAGACCTCCGACCTTGTACCTGAGCCCTGCTGAGTGACTCGCGGCTCCCCCAGACTCTCACGGTCCCGCCGGACCCCGACTCCGACCACGTATCCCCCAGCTCGAGGATTGTGAGCTGTGCGCCGGATACGTCCCTGCTTTGAACCATTACCAGAGACTGTCCCGCTACCCCCTACCTTTCCGAGACTCTTGAGCCCGTGCTCACCTTGTACATATTTGCAGTGATACCTATTTGATAAAGCTTGTTTCTGAGAATATCCAGTGTGGTCTCTCTGTGTCGTGTGGTGCCAGAAGTACGATCCTAGTTGCGAGATTCCTCCCCCTGGGGAATCTCTCGCCAGTGCCCGGCTACGATACAACACGGGTGAGACTCAGGGAAGTCAGGACCCCTTTCCGGGCTCCTCTGAGGTCACCGTCTAACAAGTTCGTTAACAAGCCCACCACATGGGTGGCTGCTTTAGTGTCTATTCAGAAGGTGAGAAATCTGCGGTTGGAAGGGCCTAGTCGAAGAACAAGTTAATTCAGTAACTCCCTTTCTGGTAGAGACTCTATCTAACCACATATTTCTCACTGACACTCCCATTTTCCTCGTTCTGTGCTCTGGCCTCTTCTCATTTTAAAAAGGTTCCATTCAGAGATCTGTATTCTGGTGACTACCAGAGACTGGATTCCATGTCTGAGGGTGCGTACAGTTAAGAACGCAACTGATTTCAGTCCGCGTGTGTGGCATCTATATAAGGCCCTGCGCGTTACTTACGGAGAGGAGTGACGTTGGTGCATAGCTGCATGGCGCCATCTGTCGATGCGCAGGTGTACTGTTTTCGATATTATGGATCTAGTCTGACGCCTGGGGGAATATTCAAAAGGTGAGGAATCTATAGATAGATCGTCTCTACCAGAAAGAGTGTTACCAAATGTAAGTCATTTCTTCATTAGGAGGCAGGGGCATCTGTATTAGTGGTCATGTTGGCATTGCCTTCTATTTGTAATGTCTAAACTTTGTATTGTGGCTGTATTTGTGCTGTGGCTTGAGCCCAAGCCTATTTGGTAGCTGTGAAGAAGCTAGTTGGCTTTAATACGTTTTCGGAGTTGATGAGACTGTTATTTCAATGATTTTGCCGATAATATGTAGCTGGGCGATGCACCACTAGTTCTAGGGTGGTATTCATCATGTGAGGGAGGGCCTTGTTGACCTAGAGGGCTTGTGGGAAAATGCCTTGTACAAAGGAAGGCATTGATAATGGTAATGAGGGTCAAAAGGGCATAATCAGTGAGGCCTTTGATGAAATATGTGGGTAAGACGATGTGTTTAAAGGAGGTGGCTTTGAGGGAGTTGAGGAAATAAATGAGGTCTGTGAGAGACATACGTTTGTAAGATGACCACTTAGTATTGATGTATTGAGGGAGGGCTGGATGGTGGGTGTGATGAAGGGTTGGAGCTGTTGTGTTAGATGCTTCTTTGCTGAATAAGAGTTTGATGGCACATCACTTGCCTTGGTGTGGGATTGGTGAGTCTGGCAATGTAATACTTGATTGCCCCAAAGAGCATTCTGCTTCTGTTGTGTACTTTGTTGATGGCATTGGTGCAGTATATGACTTTTGCTGACGGCATGATCTGTCTGTGTTATGCACTGAGACATTTAGTGAGGTGCTGAAACATCTTCTTTTCTTTCCCTTTCTATAGTGTCTACAAATAGTGCACATTTTGCTGGTGAGGTCTTTGGAGTACCAAGTGCTAATGGCTTAGGTTTGCACTTGTCTTTTCATTAGTGCATGGATGTTTACATGGTTTTCCAAAGATGTGTTGAAGTTGTTAAGAAGGGTATTGTCCTTGGAAGTGGTAGTGATGGGTCGAGAGGTGAGTTCAAGTAGTAGATTGTTGATGGAGAAGTCTTTGTAGGATATGAATGTTTATTATTCTGTTTTTGTTTGGACTTTATGTATTGGTTCAATTTGGAGCAGGGTGAGCAAAATGGCAACGTGGTCTGGCCAGCGCAGAAGAGTAGGTGGTTTGCATTGGTTCTTTGGTGATCTGTAGGGAACAAGGTTGAGGATCTGTTCAGGAGGCCATGGGGCAAGCACGGATACTGGGCTACAATCATGGGGATTGCTCATTTGCCTCTGTCCTGTGGTCCATCCTACCATAGCTATAGAAACTGGGCCAAGTAACATGGCTTCAGCACTTGACAATCAGTGGTAGTGATGGCGAGCAGTCAGCCTTCCCTGGAAGAAGGAGGGGGTGCTCCAATTCAGAGCTCAACAATCATACAGCAGTGCAATAACTGAATATCCATGCCAGTGCTTTACTTTCAGGTAGGATAAGTACTTTAATACGTACAAAAGTGAAATACTATACACAATCATAGTCACACCACAATTTAGTGTGCTGGATGCTTTTAGGCTGTGCTGCGCCTCTTTCCGCTATCTCCCCTTGGTCATACTTATCCTGTCTATGAGGTTAGTCTCCCCCTTTGGGATCGGCTATTAGTGTGATTACGGCTAAGGTGCAGACCTCTTCTCTTTAACGGGCTGGTGCTCAGTTTTCCTCAGTTCCTACTCTCTTCTGAGAGGTGGTATGGTAACCGGCAACTCCGTCTAGAATCTCCACTCTGACTACTGGAGCTTCTGCACAGTAGGACTAATATGGCAGGCTGGCTTTAGTGCAGTCTTCGGTGCTACAGTCCAAGGTGAAGACTTTATCTCCGTGCTCACAGGTGGGCCAACACGGCCAGACTGTGGACTTGGGGCGGCAAAGCGTAGGCTGGTCACTGATGGAAGTGAGGCCATGCGCAGGCTGGTCTCCGCTGGAAGGGCGCCCATGGGCATGCTGATCTCTTGTTGGCAATATGGTTATGCACAGGCTGATCTTCTGTTGGCAATACAGCCACACATTGGCCGATATTCTATTCAGGATCACAACCTTGAACAGGCCTAGTGATAGCAGTCTGAGTCTCAACGGTTCCCATCTGGAACCGCCATACAGAGACTGTATGCTCCACAGATCTCGCTACTCTGTCATCTTCCTCTGGATGTCCCTCAAATAAAGGAGATTAGTTGCACCTTGCTCCCAGTAGACAAACACCCCTCCTGCAGGGCAGGCTTCTAAGCCCTTCCGGTCAGGTATACAGCTCTTCTATCAAGGGATTAGACACAGGCGATGTACCTTTACCTCTGGGAATGTCCCCTACACCTTGCATAACAGAGGCTGCAGTCCTATCTTTCACTCTAACCATCTACTAAATGATAATGTTTAGGCATTCTAATTAGCAGCTCCTTGCTCAGCAAAATGCCTTACTGAATTTCTAAAGAAGCCTTGTCTTCTCTCCCATCACTATATTATCTAGGTCTCCTCCCTCCAGCTTCAGGATTGCCATGAACACTATTATATCTGGGAAAACAACTACACCTCCAAAAGTGATCACACAAACCTCAATTATTCTGGCCCACTTACACCTTGCAGCTACCACACAAGCTACATATACAAACAGATACAACATACACTTAGGATCTTAGCATTAGGAGCCGGGTAGGTACAAAGAAGTGGACCTTTATATGAATGGGGCTGTAGGCCTTCACTCCAGTGACATATAAAAATGTTTGGTTGCAACAATGGATTTGCAAAACATGGTACACTGCCACCACTGCATAACCGTGTGAGTAGTCCTCTGTCTATGAGGGCACGCATGGTGCACCCCTCCAAGTTACAGGATAGGTACAAGACCTTACTCATGTCAAATAGAAATGTGTAAGATATTAACTGAACAAGTCAAATATTTGGGTCACCACTTGACTCCTGATGGAATTAAACCAAAAGAGTATTTGGCCAATGCGATCACCATGAGTCAATCTCCCACAAATATTGATCAAGTAAAAAATGTTTAGAGTTGTACAAATATTTTTAACATTTTGTGGAGGACTTGGCAATAATCACTGAACTGCTATAAAAACTATTACGTTAAGAGAGTGTCTTTTGTCTGAGTGAGGAAGAATCAGAAGCCTGTGAGAAGAATAAAAGTTTAATTGAAGCAAGTTCCTTGAAGCTGTAACAGGAAAAATAATTGCGTGTTATCACTATGGATGTTTGAAGCCAGAGACTGGCCACTAAAGAACCCACTGTAGCTTTTGCCTTGAGATGTTTACGCAAAGCTGAGTTTCACTATAGTACTATAGAATGGGAAGTCATAGCTTGTGTTACGTATATACATTGATCACAAACCTCTTCAATATTTACTTGGTGAGAGAAGTATGGGCAAGGATTCTGCACATTTGGTAAGATTATAATCTAGGTTACAGGAGCTTCGTTTTGATATGGTACACGTGCTGGTAGGAATAACGTGAGGGCAGACGTTTTCTCCAGTTTTCTTTTGAAAGATGATGTGTCTGAAGATGCAGAGAGTGATATGGAGTGTGTGCTTGGTTTTATAGATAAGCTTAATGGTATTGACAAATTTGTTTTAGAAGGTGCATGGATTAAGTGTGCCAATGCTAACAATGTATTAACAGAGTTTAAGAAGTTGATAGTGAAAAATTGGTCCAAAGAGTGCTCCTTAGGAATTGAACTGCAAGGTTCTGCCAGTATTCAAGAAGAATTGAGGGTGAATGTAATCATCCTGAGAAGTGATGTTAAGGAAAGATTGATTGGTTAACTCATTAGGGACATTTGGGCATGACAAGCATGCAGAAAAGGTTATGGGAATATTACTGGTGGTCATAATTGGATTCTGCTGTAGAGCTGTATACTGGTTCTTGCAATGTTTGTTAAGGAGCTGATAAAAGCCTTGTTGCACGCAACTCCGAGCCAGAATCTGTGGAATTTCCATAGTTTGCATGGGAAGTATTGATAATTAATTGTATTGATCCAATATAGGTTTGCCTTTTGGAAAAAATGCCTCATAGTCAAATTCAAATTCAAATAATCTTTATTCGGTTATTAAAAAAATAGCCATAAAAGATACATGTTATACAGTCGGGCCTTCTGAAACACAGTATTCCATACATTAATAAATAATTCATATTAAAACAAGCAACTTTAAAAGCTAACAATCCATGTCATCCTTGTGCGGGAGAGCTATACACTTGTACTCTATTCCTTTCTTAATTTTAGTTCTTTTGTTACTGTTCATTTTTGATACGGTCGACCCCATTACTCCTCTCCCCTAGTTTTTCTCAGCTTGACTGCCAGACGCAAGAAATGTACCATGCTGAACAATGTAAAAGGATCCGCAGCAAGCTTAAGAAACAAAAGGGCCACTTTGGCCTGTCCAATATTAGCACGTTTGAGTAATGTTTTTAAAAACAATGAACGTGGGTAAGAAAAGTAGGGACACAGTAAAACAAAATGCAGGGTGTCTTGCGGAGATCTAAGATCGCAGCCGCAGCACCCTTTTAAGCTTATGTCATGTACAAAACCTGCTGGGACAGCCAGAATATGGTGCAGCAAGTCTAGTCTAAATCTAGACATTAAATATCTATAATGTCTATTGTACATGTTGGCCAAATAGAATTCCATGCCCGGCTGAGTTTTGATAAGCTGATGTAATCTCACTGTACTTTTAGACCCCTCTGTTGTCTCTCTGGTCCTAGCCAAGTACTGCCTACAGGCTTTCTTTATGCTGCCCTTATCTCTATTGGCCAATGTGCTTGGATCATTAAAGAACTTTTCGTGACCCAGCCTGGTCAGAGCATCCCTTACATATCTTAACCATGGTATTCTAAGCCACTTATCCCCTTTCATGCAATCCTGTATGATTAATCTACTCAGGCTGGCCTCTGGGTTAGTCCATATTTTTACCCAACAAGAAATTGGGTTAGAGGCAGCTTTATCGATAAGATAATCTATGCCCAATTCCTCGTGGGCAACATACGAAGAGACGCTTATGGGGACCTGCAGAAGCCTTTTTAGAAATTTGTCTTCTTCTTTTTGAATGTTCCCCATATCACGAAAGCCCCATACCTCGCTTCCATAGAGGGTCTTTGAGCAGCAAACTGAACTATATAATTGGATAATTTTGTGCGGGGACCAACGACCCAATCTTGTTGCGAAATTCATGATAGATCCCACAGCACTCGGAAATTTACTACATTTCAGGCTTACTAGGGGTTTAAAACTGAGGTCTTGGTCAAAAACAATCCCCAGGTGGACAGGCCACGTGAAGGGCTTGCTCCCTCCCCGCATGACAGGGCCCGAGCCCCGGCCCTCCAGGTGTTACCCACAGAAACAACCCGCACCCCGTCCCCAGACGGGACTCCTGCCCCCGGACCTCTCTGTATCATGGGGCCCGAACCACTACCGGCTCCCTCGCCCGGCCCGGCCGCCATCTTGGACACTGCACCACGAGGCCGCGTGGCCTCAGCTCGACCCTAACCCTGGGCCTGGCCAGGCCCCGACATCCCGGCACCACCATCCACCCAGGAGGTGAACGGACCACTTGGCAGGTCGATGGGAGAAAGAAGTGTCGATGGCTCTCCCCCGCCAGGTGCCGCTCGCCCCCCAGCTCCCCCGGGCGCTGGCTCCACCCCCCTGCTGGGTGTCTGGACTCCCTCATCCCGGACCTCCCGACCGCCAAGTGCGAGGGTCCGGACATCAAAGGGCGCCAGACCTATAACTGGGGCAGCTCCAGAGCAGGAAGGCAGTTGTATCCTGGAGTCGAGAGACACCGTGAAGAACTCATCCCTGACGGACTACTGGCGCTGCCGTAGCCCTGCCTTGCGAACTATCGTCCTGCCTGCTGGCGCTGCCACGGCCTTCTGCATCCTCCATCCTCGTTGGGACCTGCTGGCGCTGCCGCGGACCGTTGTAACGACCACCTTCACTGGGACCTGCTGGCGCTGCCGCGGACAGTTGTAACTACCACCTCCACTGGGACCTGCTGGCGCTGCCGCGGACCGTTGTAACTACCGCCTTCACTGGGACCTGCTGGCGCTGCCGCGGACCGTTGTAACGACCACCTTCACCGGGACCTGCTGGCGCCGCCGCGGCCCGTCCATCTAGAACGCCGAGCTCGAGGATTGTGAGCTATTCATCATACCATCTCCGCTACCAGATTGGTAACAAGACTGTCCCGCTACCCCCTTTCCCAACCAAGAGACTAGGATCGAGGGGACCCCTGAGTCCTGACCTCCTTGTACCATTCTATCGTACCTAAAGATTGCTTATAAAGAACGTCAAAACCTTATCATTGTGTGGTGTACCTCTGTGGGGGGGAAGTTATTCGTCTGTACGATCGCTGGAGACGGCTCTCCCCGGAGACCTCTCCCCTTGTCCTCGGCCGACCCTCCCGGTCCGTCTAACACCAGGTAATTAAAAGTTTTTACTTTTTCCATTATATGGGTACCTATTGAGAAGCTATAGTTCTTAGCCGTTTTTAGGTCTCGCGAGCCAAAGGCTCGAAGAGACATTTTATATCTGGCCTTTTCCAAGTGCTGCCGTGGCCTAAAGCTACAGTGCACGTGAACGTGCACGCGCGCAGCGCCATGTGTTTTTCCTCCGTAGCGATCGTAATCACGATCACTTTCACTTTCGCGGCCGCGTTTCCACGATCGTAATCACGATCACTTTCACTTTCGCGGCCGCGTTTCCAAAGCTTGTTTAAATTCCGCCGAAGCTGCAATCAGCAAGTGGTGCCAGTCTATGGGTTTTCTCTGCTTCACCAGCCTGCCCGTTTCTGCCAGGAGTGCAATGACACCACATGAAATTTCAATAGTTGCTGATCGCTCGGTGTTTCAGTATTAGAGGCTAGCAGTGCAGCTTGGACAAACAGCTGCAGGATTTTAGGGCTTTTTTCAGTTACCCACCTTTTTAACGTAGCCCGGAGTAGCCCGCTAATAATGTGGGCTGGGTGCAGACCTTTAATTCTATACAGAAAGTTTCAGAGGCGTGCAGCATCGCATCCTGTGAGAAGTAGAAGGTGCCACTTCATGCAGCGCACAGAAAGTATTGGCACGCGGCCGCGTTTCCACGATCGTAATCACGATCACTTTCACTTTCGCGGCCGCGTTTCCAAAGCTTGTTTAAATTCCGCCGAAGCTGCAATCAGCAAGTGGTGCCAGTCAATGGGTTTTCTCTGCTTCACCAGCCTGCCCGTTTCTGCCAGGAGTGCAATGACACCACATGAAATTTCAATAGTTGCTGATCGCTCGGTGTTTCAGTAGTAGAGGCTAGCAGTGCAGCTTGGACAAACAGCTGCAGGATTTTAGGGCTTTTTTCATTTACCCACCTTTTTAACGTAGCCCGGAGTAGCCCGCTAATAATGTGGGCTGGGTGCAGACCTTTAATTCTATACAGAAAGTTTCAGAGGGGTGCAGCATCGCATCCTGTGAGAAGTAGAAGGTGCCACTTCATGCAGCACACAGAAAGTATTGGCACGCACTCTCAAAAAATCACTTCAAAGCGCCCGCTTAATTCTTGCACCTCTGATGTGGGTGCTCAATTGTATGGCGCAGGCCAGCGCACAGAAAGTATTGGCACGCACTCTCAAAAAATCACTTCAAAGCGCCCGCTTAATTCTTGCACCTCTGATGTGGGTGCTCAATTGTATGGCGCAGGCCAGTCTCAAATGCCAGCTCAGAAGCAGGCCGGTTCCAGTTTCAGTTGCCGACCTCAGAAATAGTCCGGCACCCGTGTTCCAATCTCAGAAGCGCCAAAACGCCATCCTCTGTGCCACCGCGCCAACAATCATCCAAGAGTCTCTCCAGGGGCACTTGGTGCCAGCTCCAGTGCCAATCCCTACAGATGGCATACTCAGACTGGAGTGCGCTTGTCTTCTTATTCTCTTTCCGAGCAATGTGGATCTCCCGTTGCCGTCGGCGAGGTAAACCAGCCAGAAAAACCCAGTCATGGAGGACGAAGAGGATGCCATTGGACTCCTGGACAGAGCCCTGAAGGAGGAGGACGTGTTTCTGTTGGGTGACTACAAGATCATTGTGATGCCCTCGTGCCCCCTGGAGCTGGACTTCCTCATGTCGGGAAAGGTGAGAAGACATGGAAACACTGATTTTATTTTTCATGTTTACAGTATTCCTGTCTTGCAGCTCTGTGCGCATTGGAAAGCCAATGTGGTCATGTATGGACATTGCTTGGGGGTCAGAGGAGGGAGGGGGTTGTTGAGGGTGTGGCAAAGCCTGCCCTCTGAAAGGTGATTGCTCAGTGCGCATAGTAAAGGCTGTCTTGTTTGTAGGCAAGGTTGGTGGTGCTATGGCCGCGGGCTCTGGAAAACTCGTCTCAATGTATATTTGTTTTACCGGTGCTAGTAAAAGAGGGTGCGCCTGCTGCTCGTTTTCCACTGGAGCTGTTCCTTCGGAAGGGGGTAGGTGATGAACAAGAGTCCCATTTGTGCCCCTCAGCTTGGCAGACATTGTCCTGGGTGAACAGCGCGCTCCCTCTGCCCCCTTGGTGTGGTGCCAGCACGTCGACCTTCCTGAACACAAAGTGTGCCTCTTGCAGGATCACACTGCAGATTGCTGTCCCTGCTTCCCGTCTGTTTGCAGGTCTGAGGCACACACTTCTCTGGACATGGCTCGTCATACCTCAGTGCCCTTTGCACATTGCTACCTCTCTGAATGTAGCTCAGTAAAAGCCACACCCAGCTACCAGGGTTCAACGTGATGTAGCTAGGTTGGGTGTATGACTGTGCCAGGTGGCCACAGTTCTACCAGATTACACCTGTACTAACAGCAGTCACCAAGAAGGGTGCCCCAATGCAAACTGAGTGGACCTCTTAGCTGGCACACAACGCCCATAGCCTACAGCCCCCTCCGTTGTGTGTCTCAGCCTGGGCTGATGCAGCTGGAGCTGCTGTGCGTTCGGCTGGGCAGTGTCTGGAGTCTTATCTCCTGCACCCTGAGTTATTCACAGATCTTTAAAGTCCATTTGCATATTTACATTCCTTTGTAAACTGGTTACCCAGGCTTCGTTTGTTTCTGGTTCCAGTACCCCCTGGGCCCCCACTCTGCCTATTCCTTTGCCGTAGTTTCAGAATGTATTTCACGAAAAGGAATATAAAGTAGGATTGCCAAAAGAAAAATGCCAGCCATGTGTTGTTTAAAGAGCCTGCAAAACCTTGTCTTGACACTAAATAGGGATGTAAATAAAAAAGTATGTATTCATTTGTAATGTGACTTTTCTGTCTTTGTTCCCTTTAATTGTCATGGATCATTCAGGCAGTCCTAGAACACAATTAAAAGTGCTTTTTATTTATATTTGCTGTTCCAAGTATGCACAAATAACTGCTGAAAATACGGCTTTAGGTGACTGTTTATTTTTGTACCATTTGGGACATCAAAATAATGAGCTGGCAACCCTAATCATAAGACTGGAAGTTTGTTGTAGGATCACCACATTATTTATTTCCTCCACCCTTAATCCCTACTTTATGCCATAATAGAAATAGTTTAATTTATATCTGAAACTCTACGCCGCCGTCAATAACATGCTGAGTTACTTCAATAGTCTGGGAATGTACCCTGCATTCAGATAATTGACGCCTTGTTCTCGACCTTCACTTTCACCCTGCACTCACAGTGATCACACTGATCACCATGCACTCACACTGATCACCATGCACTCACACCATTCACCTGCTCACCCCGCACTCACAATGCACTTGTACTGTTCACCCTGTACCTCACCCTGCTGTCAATGAGCACACTACTCACCCTGCAGTCATGTAACACTTCACTCACCTGTCCCCCTTACTGCTCAATCTGCAATCTCACTCAAATAAGCCCATCACTAACCATGCATTCATTAGTCGCACTCTGCACTTACATCCGCATCCAAATTCATATGGTCATCTCACTCACCCTGCAGTCACTCCTCTTACCGTACTCTCACACTGTCGCATCGCTCACCGTGCACTCACATGTGCACTCTTATCACCCACACAGCACACAGGGTTAATGTGCCTGCTACAAAGAACGTGTACCAAGCAGATCACAGAACTGAGTGTGAGTAAACTAAGAATAGCCCTATAAAACATATGAAATGTTTGTCAGAAAGAGGCTATAGAGAAATTAGGTGCACTGTTGGCGAATGGTAGGGAGGGAATTTATGGAGAAGGAGGAAATGCGGGAGGGGCGCCAAAAAAGACTGTTGCACTGTGTGCGACCAGGGCCAGCACTGGCTGGCAGTGTTAGTTTCCCCACCCCCCGAAGTTCGGGTCTAGTTGCACCCCTACCTCTTAGTGCCTCTGACTCACCACTGTGCACTACTCCCACCAAGCTGCACGGGGAGCTTCTTTTACTCTCCGTTTTACTTTTAATCTAGGAAACCCATTTTTTAAAATTATTGTTATCTTTGATGTTAAGACCACACAACACACCTCCTCCAGGCCTTTCCCTCTTTAGGTCGAGCCGTGGCAGCGCATGCGCTGCAAGCTATGCTGTATTGGAGTATGTACTTGAAGCCCCGCTCACTCTCCGCCCATATTTGTCATGGGCTTGTGTCATTGTCTTTCATAAATGCTGGCTTCGGATTCATTATTAGACTTGTTAGTCCCTCCTTAGTATCACCTTGTCTATATTTGTAACATCCCATGAGTACTAGCCCTTTTACTTTGGTTGTTACACAGTATGTCTTTAGTCTGTGAGCACTATTTTCTGTCATGAGTTTCTCTTACTGCAGGAGGGTCTCTTGTGCACAGATGTGACCAATGGATTGTTTATTCAACTCATAGTAAATGGGGAGCTCTTCAGGGACCAAAGGAGATAGAAGGGGGCAACTCAGTGATGCCGTCCAGCATTTGGAATGCAATAGGTCTCGCATTTGCGAGAGTTTAAGCTATTGGCATTTTAAATGACAATGCCTTTTATTTAGGTTTTAAAAACCAAATTATACATAAAAGGCATAATCATTTACAATGCCAATAGCTCAAACCCGCGTAAATGCGAGACCTATTGCATTGCAGATGCTTGTTTTGCCTACTTCCATGACATAAGACTTGGATAAATTAGGCACTAGATCTAGGTCCGCCATGAACCTGACAAACCCAGTAATAAGCAACTGCAGGCTCCTTCCTGTGCGGGCCAATAGTACTGCATCGTCTGCATATAGGAGGACTTGGATGCTTCTCTTCCCTATAGAGGGGCAGTCTGCATCCAGCCCTCCCAGTGCTTTATCTAGCCCATTTACGTATAACGTAAATAAAAAAAAGGGGCCAGGATGCAGCCTTGCCGCACCCCTCCGCGGCAGTGAAACTCCTCGGTCAGGTCACCGTCATCTGTGAATCTCACCTGTGCCGTGGTTTTGAGGTGAAGTGACTGTAGTGCTCGTAACAAGCCCCAATCTATGCCCATCTCCGCCAGCATCTCCCACAGCTTCCTTCTGTTGACGCAGTCAAAAGCTGCTGAGAGGTCCATGAACGCTAAGTACACAGTGCCTTCCCTGGCCAGGGTGTATTTGGCCACTAGATGATAAAGGTTAAGGCACTGATCTGATGTTGAGCGCCCACTTCTAAACCCATACTGGAGATCGGTAATGATGTTATATTCTTTGGCCCATTCCAAAAGGCGATTGAGAATGACTCTCCCCATGATTTTCGCCGTGACATCTATGAGGGATATTGGGCGATAACATTGGGGGTCATTTCTATTGCCCTTTTTAAATATTGGGACGATGACCGCCGTGGACCATGATCTCGGCATGCCCTCCTGACAGGCAGCGTTTATTACCCTGGCCAATATTGGTGCCCAAAGTTCTGCCTGGCTTTTAAATAGGTCTGGCGGGATCCCATCGGGTCCAGGCGCTTTTCTTAAAGTCAGGCCATCTATTCCAAGTTTAACTTCTTCCACCGTGAATGGTATGCACTCACCCTCGGGTAGTTCCAGAGTTTGGGAATGCGATGTCTCTGGGTTACCCCGATTGTATAATTTTGAGAAGTGCACTACCCACTCTTCCGGTAGGATATGGGATGCAACCTGAGGCTTATTCGAGTCTTGGAAACAAGGGTCATTTATTGTTTTCCAAAAGCTTGTCATGTCACGATGCTCCGCTGCTTCTCTTAGTGACTCCCAAGCTTGAGATTGAAGGCAATGCTTCCTTCCACTAGTGGCCTTTTTATATTGGTTCCTGCATTCCATGATCGTGCCTCTATCCCTTGGGACTATTTTGAGCGCCTGCTTCAAATTCCTGTGGGCCTTCGAGCATTCTTTGTCGAACCATCTCGGGCAAGGGTCTGTCTGCTTTTTCATCTTACGCCTTAAGAGGCTATCAATGTGTTGGGCGGTACCCTCAAATGCTGTAATCAGGTCGCTCCCCTCAATATTACTGTCTAGGCATTTCCACATGTAGCTATCATTGTCTACCAGGAGCGCTCTGTGTAATGCCAGTCCATCAATCTTACACCATTTGATTCTCCTGCCCTGATCCATTGCCTTGTATTGTCCCCCGGGGATCCTTTTGTCTATTTTGGCACACGGATCTAAGGTCTCTATTGTTAATTCCAGAGGATTGTGGTCACTAAATATGCTGGGGACTATCGAAAAGTGACTGACCTTACCAATTAAAGCTTGGGAAACAAAAATATAGTCGATGATGGAATCACAGCCCCGCCCCTTAAACGATGGGGTCATTGAAACTGATGATCCATCCGCAACTAGGTCCATTGTGTGTGTTAATGCAAATTTGCCTAGAATTATGCCTAGCGCCATGCCTTCTCTAGAATGCTCTACATGCCAGCCTTTTATAGAGGGACAGGCGTCCCATGAACCTCCTTCCCATTTCAAGTATGGGCACGGGTGAGTGTTAAAGTCCCCCAATAAAATTAACCGGGCACTGGGATCCCCCGCATCATTTAATCCAGTAATTCTTTGATCTAACTCCGCCAAATTAGACATTGATTGTCCTGCATTATAAAAATTTATAAAAGTAACCTTAAGGCCCTTTGCAACGTATCTTATGCCCTGGAGGCATTCAGAATCCCACCCTAGGTCTTGCCAACTTCCTTGCAGCGTCAATGCCGCATACAAAATTAAACCTCCCTTGGCTCGACCCATAGGCGATTTGCGTGCCGGGGTAAAAAACAGTTTATAACCCTCCAGGAACAGGCCACTACAATCCGTTTCCCAAGTTTCCTGTAGGGAAATAATTTTATATTCTTTAATAAAACTTTGCCATTCCTGGTTTGCGACTTTAGATGTAAGACCCGCAATATTCCAGGACAGCAGCCTAAACTCAAAGGTTGTATGAGCCCTGCCACCAGTACCATCTCTGGGCATCCTTTGTGTTGTGTTTATCTCCATACTAATTTCTTGTAAAGCTGTATCTCCCATCACCCTACCCTGTCCAGAAAGTGTATCAACACTAACATCCTGGATGTTCGGTCCTATTTTACTTGTGGTTCCCTGGTTTCTTACAGCATCATGTACTCTCTCCACCACTGTACTCACTACATTCCCCACAGATGAGGCTGAAAAACATACCATATCGTCAGTCTGAGGTTGATTCAAGGATGGGTTAAAAGTTAAGCCATCACGTGAGGGACTATGCTCAGAATTTAAGGAATGAGAATTAGTAGATATTATTGTCTTTATCTCAAGGTTGCCAGGATTCATAAGGTTAATCTTATAGTATGAGTGGTCTGCCTCTGAAGTAAATTGGGAAGGGCTTCGTATGGCAGTTTTACTCAACTCATTGTTCAACTGAGGGAGTCAATCTAAATCATCCAGACTGGAAAAGATAGCAAATCTATTTGAAATAGGGAAAGGTGAGTAAAAAGATTCAGTGTTGAGTCTAGATAAAATATGTGGATTTGGGGGATTTACCAAAAGGGAACGCGGGTAAAAGTAGCTTAGGGCGTGTGTCGAAATACCTGGGCCACTGGTTGGAATATACCAATCTATAATATGGCGCAATACCCTGCGGTCTCTGAAATTTATAATGATTACGTCTCCCTTGATGTCCTTTGGTCTAAAACCTACCCATCCCAATCTTCTTACATGAAGTATTTCCCCATTGATATCATTGGGGAGGGTCCTATTTTTTGTGAGCCAATGAACAACCTTATTTTTAAGTTCCTGGTAGCTCTCTGATTTGTCCCTGGCCAGTACAGGCACACCAGCAAGAATCACCACATATGGGGCTGCTTCAGGGGGCAAGTCAATGTGGTCGGTCGTTCCCTCCGGGCCTGACTGCGGTGACTGTATATTGGCATTATCTTTATTAGGATCTGCCGATTTATGCTTTAGCATAGCTGTGGAGTGTTTTCTACCTAGGGCACTATTTTCCTGTATGCGCTTTGCTGGAGACAAAGTTACCGTTCTAGATGGTAATATTGCCTGAGTTAATTTTTGGTCTGGGAAGGTATGCCCAGTGTTTAATGGATAAGTAGGATTCATTGGGAGACTGAAATTAGGATCTCTAGTAGGTGCAGTAAGTAAAGTGACAGTTGTTTCCAGGGATGTTAGCTGGGTAGCAAGATTTTTCATTCTCTCCACTAATGGGGAGAGTAGAGACTTCACCAAATGCTCAATATCATGTAACAATTTAGAGGGGTATGGTGGGCATGTCTGGATATCGTCCTGCATAGATTCTACAAGTGTTGGGGTCTGATCAATTAAAGGGGTGGGTTTGGGAAGAGGAATATTGGTATTTTTCTTACGTTTTATAGTTTTAGTACCAGTAGGTTTGTTCCTAGGGGGATTTTTCTTAACTTTCTTTACGGTTTTAATCGGAATCAATTCCGTTGTTGAATTGTCGGTGCTATATAGGATATCAGAAATATGCCCATTGTTAACATTGGGCACAATTGGTGTATCTGTAGCACCAAGGGTCTGAGAGATGGAATTCAAATCAGGTGTGGAGACCGCGGCTGGGGTAGAGATAGAGGTTGTAGGGGGTGAAGGGACGTCCACAATATGTCCTAACGACAAGCGTTTTTGAAAAAGAGGCTCTAAGAACAAACGACGTTCAGTAATAGCTATCTCGTGCTCCAAAACGGTAGCAGCCCTGGTGATGAAATGGTCTAAAGTCCCCCTGACTGAACCTCCCACCACAGATTTCCTGCTTTGGCTTACACGGGTAGTCATGGTATCTCAATGATATACGGGACAGGATGAAAATAATAGGTGATACAATAATGGAAGAAATCAATGCACTGCAGACAAATGGAGTTTAGGTGACCTAGAGGCAATAAATCACAAACGGGGC
The DNA here is from genome assembly GCF_964204655.1 of Triturus cristatus. NCBI lineage: Eukaryota > Metazoa > Chordata > Amphibia > Caudata > Salamandridae > Triturus > Triturus cristatus. Next base: position 504,891,246 of record NC_140583.1, on the reverse strand, counting down.
CGCACCCAGGCACTGCCAACCATAGACCGTGACCAAACAGGATGAGCAAATGATAGACACAAGATGAAGTTTACAATTCCCGTATGGTCAGGGTGCAATAACAATGTCAATTTCAATAACCTCATATGGCACTCAACCAATGTCCTGCTGATTGATGGGATAACTTCAGTCCAACCCTCACACAGACAATGGGCAACTGTGGAATTAGTCTAATATCATAATACAGTACCTCCAGTCCGATAGCAAGAGATGTGGCTCTGCTCTGCTTCTTCCTGCCTCTGAGGGCCACAGAGGGCCTGCCCTTTGCCCGAGTTTAGCCCGGCGCCCGCCTGCGCGCGTCCCGCGACGCGGAGGGGGCAGCGGTCTTTTGAGCGCCTCCGGGCGCGTGGATGACGTCACGGAGCGCTAGGGCACCTGGGAGCTGTAGTTCCCCCGCTTCAGGGCCGCGAGGTGATGTGGCGGCGACACCAGGGTTACGCTCAGCGGAGCTGTCCCAAGAAGCAGCGGCGAGGTTAGCGGTATGGAGGGGAGGCACCAGCAACTTCCCCCGTCCAAATGCTGGATCTCTCGGTATTGTAATGCCTCATAGTCGATAATCATTCTTGGCGGGTATAATATTCTCCTGTCAAGGAAGCCACTGCACGTGGATATCAATTTTGTTTAAAAAATTTAAAAACGTGTTTTCTGTTGGAAGGGATTCCAAGCTGTATAGCATCTGAGAATGCTGTGCAATTTCTTTCATGTAATCCGGCTCTCACGGTGCGTGATATTTGTCTCTGTAATGGAATAAGCAGTGCATTTTGTCCTGTGACTGTTGATTTCTCTGCTGAGCATGATTTGTTTACATTATTAACTCATTTGATACAAAAATGTCAGTTTTTTGCAGTGCACCACACGCCATAACAGGGTTTTGTCTGGGATGGCAGCTGCACAGCAACCGTGACATCCCTGGCTGAAATTCCTTTCCTCAAATTAGCAATTCTCGCCATTTCTTGCAACAATAGTAATGTACAGTCCTTCAAGAAGACGTCATACGTGAACATGAATAGCAATCCTTACGTGGCTTATGAAGATGGGTCTGTTGTTCCTCGCCAAATGTGAAGAACACGCCAAAAGGTAAGTAAACAAGCATTGGCAAATCCAATAGGTCTCAACTTTGAGACAGATTCTCTTTCCCAATTGCTTTTTAGCTATGCTGCACAATACCGCCGATGTTCTGCAGCATGGCTAAAGATTTTTGTTAAAGCCTTTGATGCAGCACGCTCCTACAAAATGGCATAGGTACTGTTCTTTATAAATAATTACCTAAAAGAAGATTAATCAAAGAGGGTGGCGGAAGCATAACCAGCCACAGAAGCAACACACAAGAGTGTGGGGGTGCTGTAGGAAAACAGGGGAGAGGGGAGGACGGGGAACCAATACGGGGAGGCCTGGGGCACGGAAGCAACACTGGGAGGGGAGGAGTGGGCAGATGCTACACAGGGTATGAGGGAAAGCAACAGAGGGCATGGGTGGGGGGGGGCAGCAGCAGTGGGTGAGAGAGGATGGATCAGATGAGGGAAGCGGGCCACCGGTGGGGGAAGGACACAAGCGAACACAACATGGAGGGGGCAGGGAGGAGCAGATGGGCAACCAAGCAACACGGAGTGCAGGGGCAGGGAATTACTCGAAGGAGACAGCTCAAAAACACACACACTCATGAAGTGCTTACCTTAAAAGTAAAAATATTTAATTCACATAACCTTTTTAGGGGATCAGAGGTCGGTGTCGATTAGCTGCTACTCTTTTGTCTAAAGCACCAGAAATTGTTCTAATCAGAGGTATTGTCCCTTGATGACTAAACTGAAAGAGCAGATGGCCTCTGTGCCCTTCTTCATGTGTGTTCCAGACTGTTGCTACGGGGTTGTGGCAGAGGAACCTTCTGATTCGCACCTCAAAGGCTTGTGACTGGCAGACTCATACAGTGCTGGCTTGAGCTCATTGCTTTGGAGTTAGGAATGGTTCCATGTGTCGGAGCTCCAGCTCATGAGAGACAGCCAGGTGTACTGGCTGTGTACCTGTTGATTCCTCAAGGCCGTCTGGTGTTGCCACGGGTCACGCTGCAGATGTCTCTTATTAGCACCAAAGCCAAGGTTGAAAGTGGTCATGACTGTTCTTAGGCATGACTTTTCTACATCTGAAAGAAATGTTCTCATTGGTCAATATGGTGTGCTTTTTACTGAATCAAAACATATACACTGAACTTGTAGGAGAGGAGGGAGATGGTGGTAAGGGGTGAATATAGGGGAGAGGATGTAGCCTTATGACTGCAGCGGCCGACTTTGGACCTGGGGAGCCAGGTTCAAGCCTTTGCGTCGGCTCAACATCCTGTGATTCTGGGCAAATCACTTAATCTCCCCGTGCCTACCAAAACTGAATGTGTCCTTGTGTAACGTAACTGGTGCTCATGTAAAGCGCTCCAAAACCTTCGGGTCGAGTTCACGCTATATAAATCTGGATTAAAAAAAATATATATAATGAGAATTTAAGATGAGTGCTAACAAAGCATAAGCCAATGGTGGGTGATGCCCTATGCTTAATAAATCATCCATTGGATGACGTCTTAGTGACTCATGTCGATGCCATCAGCAGATACGGAACACCAATTGCACAGCTGTTCTGGACCACATCACCGCTGGCACAAACAACAGCAAGGAAATCTTTGTCATTGTGAGGAAACAGGCTTTTTACAGGTTCACCCCCAAGTTTTGCTCCATTTTGTCTAATAGGCACTTGTGAAATAGCTCTGAATTGCCCTAAGTCCTACTAATCTGGACTCCATGCCTGTGCTCTGACCCTTTAAAAGATTCATGTTTAATTGCCTCATCCCTAATTGGCATAACGTAATTTACTTGTAAGTCCCTAGTATATAGTGCAACACTAGTTGTGCCACCGGTTAAATAACAGGCAAACACATGACTCCCTGCCTGCCATTGTTGGTTTGCAGAGCAGTTGTTAACTGCTAACTCGACTTTGCCATTTCAAGCCATGGCAAAGCACAAGCCCTCCCTTTTTCATATATATAAGACACCCCTAAGGTAGGCCTATTGAGTCCTAAGGCAGGGTGCTGTATATTAAAAAGTAAGACATGTATTTCTATATGTCCTAAATGTAAAAAACCCAAATTGTTGTTTTTACTGGGGAAAGGATAGTAGGCCCATTGGCGAGTTCAATATTACTCGCTGACAACTTAACTGTGCTAACTCCTAAATGGGACTACCAAAATTGGTACTTCAAGGTATCAAATGAATTGTTACATTAAATCCGACTATGCCCAAGTCGAATTTGATGTAACTTTTCAGTAAAAGCAACTTTTAGAAAGTTGCCACTCTGTTGCCCAAATTTTTCAGTGGCCATTCAGGGATGCTGGCTACAACAGAGCCTTCTGCCCTCCTGGGGAGAAGTGTGAACGACTGCCAGGAAAGGGAACAATAGAGGTCTGTCACAAGAAGAGGTGTTCCCTCTCTCTAGCAGGAAGCCACTCAGGGTGTGAGCCCAAAAGGCGAGCTTCAATGGGCAAACCACGTTTGAAGGGAAAATGGTGGACACACAAGAGAAAGACTGCTCTTTTGTCCTAGTAGACAGGTTGGCATTGGAAACAGAGAGGGAAAACCAGTTGCCGAACCAGCTTTTCTGCAAGTGTGTAGCCCTCAGGTATCCACACCTCTGGGGTTGGATACCAAGCTCCACAAGCTGAGAGAGGAGGTTCTGTCAGTTTGAGAGTGGGTAAAATATGCCATTCTGGGATAGCTAGATACCACACTTCACAGGAAGTTGTCATCAGGTGGGAGGGACCCATTGGTTAGTAAATGCAACCTTTGCTAAGGGCACTTTCTGGGCATAAAAGAGGCACTGCTGGCTCCCAGATCTCAGATCATGCCTGGATTGGAAAAGAGGACCAAAGACAAAAAGCCCTGCTGGCCATGGAGCAGGCAAAGAAGAGGCTGCACCGAAGTTGGACTGCACCTGCTGTTCCTTGGGCTAGCGAAGACAGGGCTGTGTCTGTGGTGCCCTGCTAATGGAGAAGCCACCCCCACCCCTCCGAGTCTAGCCAAGAGCAGAGACTCCAAGAGCCAGTTAGCTGACATCTTGTTTGCAGCACAGGGCCCCAAAAGCTGAGGAAGCCTGTTTGGGCAAGTTGGTAGATTAGATTACCCGATTGTTGTTCCTCGCCGCAGTGCAGCCTTGGATAGCAAGTCCAAATGCTCAAAAGTTGCACCATATCTGTTGGGAGAGTGGTCAAAGTACAGTTTGGTTACCCATAAGGAGAGCTATCACCAGAAGAGAGGAACCATTGTTTTGGCTGTGACAGGAGACCAGTAGTCCAGGGGTGACTGAACTTTTGCTGGACCAAAGAGGACTTTGAGAGACTTCAATCCCTTTGGCCAAAGTCACCTCACCAGGACTATGGACCGAGGAGTAGCCCCGGGAAGTCACTCGTTGACTGCACAGAATCCTCAGTATCCTGTATCCCTTGCACCAGGAGCACTCTATAAAAGTCAATAGCAAGTAGTCATTAACACTGTAAGTGGACATGAGACTGCTTCATCTTGGAGGTAACTGTTCTTTGGGACTTTATTAGTTCCCATGACCTACTCTCTGCCAGTGTTGATTAATCAGAGTAACTGAAAGTGACCGCATTCAAAACTGACCAATGTTTTCTTGAAATATTTTCTATACGTCATATGAGATGAATTTGCCAATGCTTATTTGCAGTTGAGTAAAAAGTTGTGATTTACTGTTTTTTTAAAATTATTTATATCTCCAGAACCCTTTGGTGAATCTTTTTCGTTTTGGTGCCTAAGAATTAATAAAAATACAGTCTATTTCTATTAATAGGTTTCAGATTTTTTGAGTAATTTATCTTTCTTTTCCAATTGTTTTGGTGCTGTTTAATGCTTTATGTTATGTAGATTTGTAAAGCACAACTAATCACCCATGAGTGCATCCAGGAAGTAGAACAGGCGTGTAGGGGTACAAAGAAGGATGTTGGGCTTTACACTTGTTCCTTTGTTGAAGCCTGATTGTTTGAAGCCACAGCTACCTAGGGATGAGCTAGGTATTGACAAATGAGGCTGAATGGACCTTGTTATGAGTTGTATAAACGGTGAGGTCTCACAACCACACCATATAATAAATATTGGGCCATATTCTCAAGGAGCTATCACTGAGTTAACGGCACTTTAGCACAGCCAAAGTCGCGATAAATTTATCGCCCCATTCATAAGCCGGTGCATACTGCCGATACTACCAGATTTCCAGCGATAGCACCCTCAAAAAACATCGCCACGGATGACCACTGCAACTATCCCTAATGAGATGCAGAGTAGGCGTTCCCGAGCAAAAAGCTGCAACAATACCACTCCACAACATTCTCAACGACCAGCCCGATCTGCAAAACAGGCGATAAGGCACGTTACCTGCAGGAAATTAACACCTGCTCTGACCTGGTGCAAAGTCAGACGACAACCGGCTGCAGCCAAGGGAGCACAGGAGCACAGCTCATAGCCAAACATGAAGAACAACTGATGCCCCCAAGCAACTGAACATGCAGCCCGGAGCACCAAGAGGGCAACAACACATACCCCCACCCCAGACCCCCCCCCTCCCTCCTGACAAGGAGAATGCACATCAACCCCAAGAAACCATGACCCAAACAAATCGCCTCAAGTCGCACAACCACAACACCTAACAGACGGGTGTGGCCACAAAAATTGAAACACGCATCCACATCATATAACCAAAACAAAACCTTTATTACAGATGAAACAAATAAAAACAATAATGAAGAGGCACTGTGTATCTTCTCCGGGCATTCCGTAAGTCACAGCCTGCAAGACAGAAAGACAGATAAGAAGGTGTGTCATGCGCCCATCAAAGGACAGAGAGGGAGAGCGACAGAGAGAGGGAGAGAGAAAGAGAGAGAGAAAAAGAGAGAGAAAGGGAGCGCGAAAGAGAGAGGGAGAGCGAAAGAGAGAGGGAGAGAGAGAGAGAAAAAGAGAGGGAGAGAGAAAGAGAGAGGGAGAGCGAAAGAGAGAGTGCCGACACTGCGATCCAGGCCCCACTGCTCACCTGCAGCCACCAGGTCACTCATTTGAAACAGGTGCCAGAGACATGAATGGTAGAGTCCATACAGTAGCACACGGCATCATTGCTTGCCCGCCCCGGCTCACACAGGCTGCTGCACCCCAGCCCCTCCCGCCGCCCAGCAGAGACTGCCCGCCCCTGCGCGACCAGGCCTCACTGCTCACCTGTCTCCAAGAGGGCCCACCACGTGCCGGTTGGATCTCCAAGCCCGTGGCTCGTGACCATGCACCCTCCACATCATGCAGCCACGCACCACCAGGTCACACATTTGATTCTGAGTCTTGATTACGCAATGGCAGAGACCATATCAGTGCACATGGCATCATCGCAGGCTGCACACCCGCTCAGCCCAATAGGTGCCACTAACTCTGTGAACTGTGAGGTGACGCCATGTGGCGGGAGGCACGCACTGCCTGCTGGCTCAGGCCTACACTGCTGTCCAGCAGGGCTCACACCAATGCCACCATACCAGAACGCCCGGACGGCGCATCATCGCAGGCTGCATACCCGCTTAGCACTGAAGGTGCCCCTACCTCAGTGCACTGAAAGACACCATCCCATGGTGGTGTGCCTGTGCCTGCCGCAGTGCATCCTGTGCCACAAAGTCTATGCACCGCTAGCCACGGACCCTTTATGATTGAGTCCCGTGGTGCGGATGCCATCATGTTACCACCGGCACTGGGCAATGTGACGTGGCAGGGCCCCAGGCCCTCATGCATAAATGATACCCACACGGAGACAGCCAGTCAGAGAGTGAACATGGCGTCCAGCTTGTGTCCCAGGCCCTTTTTATTAGCACGGTCAAATGTCCTGTGATGCCGGTGCCGAATAGGTGTGGTGTGGGTGTGAACCAGCCATGAGGGAGTGGCCATGGCATGTGTACAACTAGACCTGTGAGCAGCAGATCCCCACAGGGAAGACCTGGAACATGTACGGGTGTCGTCCCCTCTTGTGAGCGTGAGCGGAGTGGGCTGGCCTGGCATATGCAATGGCCAGCGTGTGTGTTCAATGACCCCAGGGCTGTGTGCGTGCTTCCGTTCTGGCCTGGACAAGGAAGTAACGAATGTGTGTTTCCCCCGTTCTAGTGTCGGCACCACCCGGCACGCAATCGGCAATGTATCACCCTGTGATCCAAGTCCCACAACATGAGCAACATGGACGTAAGGTGCAATCATTGACCCTACATGCAGTCATGACTCCACACTAGCAAGATCATAGACATGACACATCGTTATGAAAATAAATGTTTAATGCAAATTTAATCGCGTGTTGTATGCGGACTAGTACAGGGCCATGCAAAGCCCACCTTGCAGCATCGGCCCGAGGCGAGCCAGCCAGAGTCCTTCTGTGAATGACATGTTCCTCAGTCTGTGTCATGGGTGAGCAAACAGAATATGTCAGTCCATGTTGAGGTTCCAAGGTGAGTGTCACAGATGGCATCAGGGGACACTGGAAGGGGATGATGCTGAAGGCAGAACCAAGCAGTAACCGGCCATATGGCGGACATGGATGCTACCGCTTCCTTATGACCACGAGGCCAGAATCATCCGCATCATCGTCCTCTGCTGTTTCAGGTGCCTCACATGTTGGTGGTGGTGTTCTGTCTCCAGCACTGTGTGGCAGTGACACCGCAGGTGCCGGAGATGGAATGTCTGCCGCACTGTGTGGCACCGACACATCGGTGGGTGGAGATGTGGATGGAGTGGTAGCAGCAGCATGCATCGGCGCCAGGCCTTGTGGCAGCAGTGCCATAAGGATGGTCTTTATGGCATCGAGGGACCCAGCTACCTCTCGCTGGTGTGCAGCCGTGTCAGCCACTGTGTCTGCAAGCTTACGCTCCCTGTCCTCCTTGAGCCTTCGCATGAGTCCCAACTCCCAGGCAAGCTCGCTGGAGCCACTATGAGTAAACAGTCATTCTTGCCTCTGAGTCAGGACCCTGGCGATTTCAGCCATGGTTCATTGGAGGGCATGGAATGGACTGTCGCTGTCCGTTAAGGACTGTGAGTGGTCCCAGATGGGACTTAGATACCCACGTATGGTGTCTACGTTGTCTGCCATGTGGTCGAACCCCACCTGCACCTTTTCTGCCAGCTTCTCCTGGCCCCCCAACACACGGAGTTGGAAGGCCATGTGTTGGTCGTGGGGGTCTTGAGAGATAGCCGTGGTGGTGGATGCTGCCTGCTGTGTGTACTGTGCAGGGGGTGGGTTCTCCTCGTAGCAGCTGGGCTGCCCTGCTCCTGGAAGTGTGCTCCGGAGGCTCTCCACGAACTGTTGGAGGGCGTCGGAGTCATCAGAGAAGAGAGGTTGGGACTGCTCTGCAGGAGGTGTTGAATTTCCCTCTGCAATGTGAAGGGGAGATGAAGTTTAACATTGTGTTCACATGTATGTTGACGCATTGAACATGTTTACATGCAGACTGAATGACATTGTACATTGTGACTGTTTGTGGGGAGCAGCCAATGTGATGTGGGACAGTGGACATTTAGACCACTTCACGGACGTGTGTTTGTACTTGTACATTGTCAACTCACATTTCCCTGCGATGCCATATGTTATTGGCCAGTTACTGCACACAAGCGGGACCAGTTGTGTCACCCGTTCTGTTGAGGACGTGTTGCGGATTGTGCCACATTGTTGTCAATGTTGTTGTGCTCTGTATGTGATGTGTGTGCTGCTTTTTGGGGGAGTCGCCCCGCAGCTCTGAGTTGGCTTCCCCTGATCCCTTACATGCGTTGTGCCTCTGCTTTCTGTGCTTCTACAGTGCTGGGATGTTACATTTGTGGGTGCATTGGTATCTTGGTGGGAGTTGGGGGTCTGGGGCATGGTTTGTCTGATGATGTGCTGTGCTTACTTGTGCATGTGTGCCATTGTGCACATCTCCCCCCTTTCCCCCAGTCCCTGTTGGGTACTCACCCTGTTGCTGTTGTGTCCGGTCCTGTTGAGCAGTGTCCAGTCCCCCAACTCTTGCCACCGTCTCCCCACTGATGACTGTGGACACCATTTACTCCATCTCGGCCAGCTCCTCCTGTGGCGCTGGACTGCCATCTCCAGTCTGCATTGCTGCCTTCCGGTTGTTTGCGAGCTTCTGCTTGGTTTTGCCCTTGACATCATTCCAGCGCCTCTTGACCTCGTCCATTGTCCTCTTCAGCACTCTGACTGCATTCACCTTGTCCACAATGGTCTGCCATATTCCCTTTTTAGTTGCCAGTGACACAGTGGAGATGACGAACAGTAGTTGATGGTGTTCTATCACCTCCGTTATCAGGATCCTGTTTTCCTGCAGTGTCATGTTACGGCGCTTGCCGTCCCCCGCCACGAAGACGCACACACAGAGACGACCCGAAATACTCACTTCCGGGCGGAAGTCGAGTACCGGTCTAGTCATCCACAGGAGCACTAGGGTCAAGGAAGCGCTTCCGGGGGAAACGCTTATACGCCGCGTTTCCCGCCGGCTCGGCGCTTCGTATTCTTTGGAGTTCCGAGCAGCGAGGAGCGAGAGTGACCGTCCTGAAGCCGAACGGAAAAGAACGCCGTCCCTATCCAGTGGAACCTGTTTCTACCTTCGTCCACGCTTCGGAACCAGTCCTGGCTTCTCAGGTTTTTCCTAGACCCTTGTCCCCTAGGCTGTTGAAGGGTGCCGTTGCTGATTTGCCTTTGATGATTTTGCACAGTTCATTTAGCCTAAAAACGCGCATTGCGCCATTTCTGATTTCCATTGCTGATTTTGCCTGGATGATTTTGCCACAGTCTGTTTTTGCCTAAAACGCGCTTTGCGCCATTTCTGATTTCCATTGCTGATTTTGCCTGGATGATTTTGCCACAGTCTGTTTTTGCCTAAACGCGCTTAGCGCCATTTCTGTTCTCCATTGCTGATTTTGCCTTTGATGATTTTGCCCATTAGTATGTGCTGAAATACTATTGAGGAGTTTCCTTTGACTTTTTCGCTGTTGCGACTTGCAGTTTGTTTTCTCTACTCGGAAGCAGGGGTTAAACTCTGATTACCGCTTCCAGGGTTGTTATTGGGAAACCAGCTTGCATTCCACTGACCACGGTGTGAGAGCACCGACATCTGCTTTACTGTAGAGCCTGTCCTTGGCCTTTCACCTACTCGACGGCCGTGTAGCGACCGGCGTTCCCGCAGTAGGGTGAGTTCCTTGAGTCTGGGACAGGACATAGCTCTGTGTGTGCTTCCATTGTGGTTGTGGGTTCTTCACTGACCATAGTCTTCCTCTTTCGCAGGTCTTTCCGAGATACCCTGCACCCCTACCCACCGCTTTCATTCAGGCTCCTTTCCCTGCGTCCATCTCATCCCTGCTGGGTTCTACGGTCCACGAGGGTCAGGTGGGTGCGGGGACGGGCGCTCCTGTCGTCTCTGTGGAATCGCTGCACAAGCAGAGGTAAGTCTTGTGGAGCAATACTGACATGCAGACTGAAACTTTTCTTCCTACTCTTCTTCTCCTTGCCCTTCCCTGACCCCGAAGTCCCAGGCTGGTCCTCCGGTGTGCTTGTAGGGTTCTGGTTCTCCTCTGCACTTTCTGACTCCATTGTGCTTCGCTGTTGTTTGGCTTCTGTATGTGTGTTTTTTTCCACTTTGGTAGTGCACTTTCCTGCATGTCACGAGGGGATTGCAGGCCTCTGGCTGGTTTTCGCAGATTTTTGTATCGCGATTGGCGTCATCGCTGCTTTTTCCGCATTGGTGTTTTGCATTTTTGCGGCACCGCATTGGTTTTAACGCGTTGGTTTGACGTGTTATTGTGGGACTATCGCATGTTGCCACCGGCTTGGGAATACAACGTTGACACAGAGTTATTTTACCGCAATGGACTGCGATGTGATGAATTGCGATAAGATGCTCTTGTGGTAGTTACCACACGTTCTTGAGAATATGCCCCCATATTTTCTCACGCACACCAACATACAATCTGTGTATCATAGTCACTTGGCATTATGATGGGCTAAGGTGACACAAGACAATCCAGGTTAATATTTGATGGCAGACGACCCACCTGAGGCAATGACAGAGAGCAGCTGGCGAGACATGTAGGAGGCAGGCTCAGTGTATTGTGTACACCTATTGGTGATACACCCTGCACTGAGTCCAGGCAACCCGTAGTGATAGTGTGAAGATCCATGATAACCAAAGCTCTCAAGGGGTCGCTATGGAAAGCAGCTATGGCTTATCCAGAAGGATGTAAAGCGCATGAATTTACAACACTAGTCAGTCAGTGATGTCCAAACAGGAAAGCACCACACCAGTGTTAGAAAATAGGTACTATTTATTACAACACCAGTTACTAACTACTTTGTTATATCTTCTACCTGGAGATATGCATACACCACAAAAACATCAGCAAAACAGGTAAGCACATAAAAACATATGGGGTGCCCCCATGGGGAGGCCAAACCATATACTAAGTAAGTTGAATGCGAAAGGGGGACCTAACCTAGACTACCACACAAGGATCTGTAGGCCAGGGGAAGCACGGAACCACCACAGGTAAGGAACTAGGAGTCCCAAGGCACCCGGGTGCAAAGGTGATTCCCTGTATCAGTGTTCATAGGATAACATGGGGGAGTCGCGGCTAGGATTTTCAGAATTTATGATCCTTCCGAGAGGACCCTGAGGAAACCCTTTGGAACCAGGAAGTTTGGAGCACACCACCACCCGTGGATACACAGGGAAGCAGGAAACCTACACCAGGGAGCCCGGTAGCATAGGTGTGAAGTGGTGCCGGAACAGCCCTTGCGAGTCAATGAGGCTCTTCGGATTTCCCCCTGCTACCGTGACCTGTGGACCAGGTCCGTGGAACCCAGGCATTGAGTCCTGATGTTGGGAACCAGAGGAGAGAGGAGACAGAATTCAAGCCACCCGGAGTAGTCCAAGAGGTGCAGGAGCACAATGCCCACCTTTCTCAAGGGTACTTCACGGTAGAATGGATGTCTTGGAGTTGCAGCTGTGGAGACGAGGTGATGATTTAGGATCACAGGAGCCATCCACAAGGCTTTTCACAATGGTCGACGAATTGCAGGAGGGTCAGTGACCAGCAGGATTACCAACAAGCCTTTGCAAATGCAGCAGACACGTTGCAGGAAGAGTTTCAGAAAGGAGGACCACCAAAGTCCAGGGAACTCACCCATCACAGGTAAGTTAGGGACGGCCCTCAGCAAGCAGAAGAGCCAGCAGGAACCTATGGAAGACCCAGAAGGGACCCTCTGTCCAGCCTGAACTGCCAATCCAGGTCGTCCCTGGACCGGAAACAAGCATCCTAGGACCGGTTTCGGGGTATCACCCCTCATCAGCCAGGATAGCTTGAATCCAGTAGCAAAGTGAGTCCGGGACCCACGTCTGGGAGTACCTGGCGCACTTATGGTGAGAAAGCAAAATACACACAAGTGAAACCCTGAAACCAGCCCTAGGATGCTTGGTTCCGGTCCAGGGAGGACCTGGCTTGGTAGTTCGGGCTGGACTGTTCCCGTGAGGCACAGGGTCAAGACTGATTTGCATATGGCCAGGTCTAAACTGGGGTGGCATGGTGTGCAAAAGAATGATGGATTTAACCCAGATCTCTTGACTGGGGGTGAATGTTTTGATTTGTTCTGCATTTCGTCCATCAATTGCATGTCTTTTGCTTAACTTTTTCACTGATCATAAGCAAGTGGCCAGTTTCCTGAAAAATATAGAATGCTACCACTTACAAAAGGTAAAAACAGAACAAGTGAAAGCCCACCAGTTCCATATGACATGAATTAAATGAGTTGCTCATCTAAAAATAGGACTTTACAGTGTTGCATTGTATTATAAGACAAATTGATCACTTGTGCTCACTCATTCCGTCACAAACCCAGTCAAAGCTATTATAGGTAACTATCTTCTTATGGGTGCAGATCCATGGGGTAGACTTCCCGCTCCCAATTCTTGGTAAATATACCACTTAATATTGTTTCCTTGGTCATGCACACCAGAAGGCGATTGCAAAAGCATCTGCCTTGATAACCAGAAGCGTAAAGTCAATTTCATAGTAAATCGAACAACTGCGTTATGCCCTACTTTTGTCTTAGGGAAAGTTTATTATTTGTTGGGTGAAGGGAGGGGAAGTCACTGACATGTTTGTGCTTTACAAGTTGCTCTGTGGTGCATACATCTTGCTGTGACATTACCTAGAATGCGCACACAAGGTGTGCACTGCAAATGGACATGCACAACACGGCCTTCTCACATTAATGCAGGGGAACACAGATACCAATTTATCACCTGCAATGTTAGGGATCTCAAAAACTCTCAGAAGGCAAGATTAGTTCACTCAACACATAGATGTTGCACTATTACAGGAAACCCATTTCACTAGATGAACACATTTTAGATGATGATAGAGACTTCAAACTGCAGATTCCTCACTTTAGAATATTGCCTAAGTGTCAGACTGGATCCAGAAAATCTTAAGCGGTACCTCTGCGTGCTGGTAGTATGCATCATTCGGCTCTGGATCAGAGTGTTGGGCTTTGTTGTTTGCTCTTTCCTCAGGCCATCGAGGCCTTGCTCTGGGCACTGTTAAAGGTTACTTAACAGCTTTCCTAGATTTTTTGAGGCTGCCAGATAAACCCTCCCTATTTAAATCACCTGTTGTGACTCGTTTTTTTTAAGGGCCTGTAACACCTTTTTCCGCCTTCCCAGTGAGCTCTAGACTCTCTCTGTCCAGCCTCCATACACCAATTTCTTCCCAGACAAGCTGATCATCAGGACACATGCCTCTTTCCTTCTGAACGTGGTCACTTCCTTCCATGCCAGCCAAAATATCACTCTACCTGCTGTCTACGCTTTGCCCCATCCTTCCAAGCAAGAGGAGGGACTCCCTGGACCGGAAACAATCATCCTAGGGCCGGTTTTGGGGTATCACCCCTCATCAGCCAGGATAGCTTGAATCCAGTAGCACAGTGAGTCCGGGACCCACGTCTGGGAGTACCTGGCGTACTTATGGTGAGAAAGCAAAATACACACAAGTGAAACCCCGAAACCGGCCCTAGGATGCTTGGTTCCGGTCCAGGGAGGACCTGGCTTGGCAGTTCGGGCTGGACTGTTCCCTTGAGGCACAGGGTCAAGACTGATTTGCATATGGCCAGGTCTAAACTGGGGTGGCATGGTGAGCAAAAGAATGATGGATTTAACCCAGATCTCTTGACTGGGGGTGAATGTTTTGATTTGTTCTGCATTCCGTCCATCAATTGCATGTCTTTTGCTTAACTTTTTCACTGATCATAAGCAAGTGGCCAGTTTCCTGAAAAATATAGAATGCTACCACTTACAAAAGGTAAAACCAGAACAAGTAAAAGCCAACCAGTTCCAAATGACATGAATTAAATGAGTTGCTCATCTAAAAATAGGACTTTACAGTGTTGCATTGTATTATAAGACAAATTGATCACTTGTGCTCACACATTCAGTCACAAACCCAGTCAAAGCTATTATAGGTAACTATCTTCTTATGGGTGCAGATCCATGGGGTAG